>NC_048897.1:15585514-15846758 GCF_011077185.1 Oxyura jamaicensis | reverse complement strand
TTTCTTTCTTTCTTTCTTTCTTTCTTTCTTTCTTTCTTTCTTTCTTTCTTTTTCTTTCTCTCTTTCTCTCTTTCTCTCTTTCTCTCTTTCTCTCTTTCTCTCTTTCTTTCTCTCTCTCTTTCTCTCTTTCTTTCTCTCTTTCTTTCTCTTTCTTTCTCTTTCTTTTCTTTCTCTCTCTCTCTCTCTTTCTCTTTCTCTCTCTCGTTCTCTCTCTTTCTCTCTCTCTTTCTCTCTTTCTCTTTCTTTTGTAAGTTACATTTTTCCTTGAGTACGTGAAAGCAATTCAGAATGGATTCTTATTGTTTAAGATTTGTTATTGCTATGGTCATAACCTGTAAACTTCATTGGAATCAGAGCTTTACCCATACCATCAATTTGGAAGGGTTGGTGTCGATGCTCTGGGCAGTTGAAGTTGCAGTGAATGTAGCAGTCGTGGAGGATGTAAAACAATTGCTAGAAAAGAAGGGGGAATAACATGCTGTGGTTATTGGATGGTGCTCTCTTCGTTACGACAGTGACGTGAAGCTTTTTTCTTTTTTCGGTGTCACTTGAAATCAATTCTAGTCATGTAATGTGCATATTAATTAAATTAGGATTACAAAATATTTATTACACTAATTGGATTACTGGCAAATCTGTGCCATAATAGTGCATAACATCTTTGAACAGATTTGTTAATGTATGTAATTCAATTGAAACATCCACAAGAAGGTGATCTTTAGAAAGGGCGATATAGTAGAGGTAAATACTTAATTTTCAGCCATTTGATTTCAACTACATTTACTAGCTGCTGTGTTCAAGGCATTCCATGAATTTTTCACCCTTCTTGTTTCCAGAACCGAAATGATGTGCTTTTAAGACTGGCCCCTTCGTTCCCTCCCGCGGAAAGGCCTCCCCTGCCGCCGCCGCGAGATGGCGGCCGAGCCCTTCCGCAGCAGCCCGAGGGGAGTTCCCCCCGCCCCCGCCGGCTTCCTCCCCGCCGGCTTCCTCTGGAGCGGGGGTTGCCGCGTACCTGGGGGAAGGTTGTTCAGTACATAAATAGCAGCTGTCATCATCCACTGCCATGAGCAGGACACCTCCCACCAGACCAGGCTGCCCAAAGCCCCATCCAGCCTGATCCTGGACACTTCCAGGGTTGGGGCATCCACAGCTTCTCTGGGCAACCTGCTCCGAGGCCTCAGCACCCTCTGGGAAAGGAATTTCTTCAAAATACCTAATCTAAATCTACCGTCTTTTAATTTAAATCCATTCCTCCTTGCCCTGTCACTGCACCCCCTCACAAGGAGTCTCTCCCCGGCTTTCCTGCAGGATCCCTTTAGGCCCTGTGAAGCCACTGCTATAAAGTCTCCCCAGTTCTCTTCTCCAGGCTGAACAACCTCAACTCTCTCAGCCCCTCTTCACAGGAGAGGTGCTCCAAAAAAATCAGACTGTTTTTCCCTCTAGAACCAAGTCTACAGTATCTAATAACCAGCTAGTTGAAAATGACTTAATATTAAATCAAAATGTTATTACAGGACTGCTGAATCACAAAATGAAGGAAATAACGTGAATGCAATAATTCAGTTGTAGTACTTAATCATTAATCCAACACATGGGCACAGTATGCTTCTATTTTTTTTCTGTAAGCTCATTTGATAAAATATGTGAAAAGAAGTTACTACTTTTCCCTAATTCCTCCTTTAGAACAAAGGTACCGAAATCCTCTCCTCTTCAGTTACACAGAAGTGCAATACTGCTTCTGGATGATGGAGTCAAAGTCTTTAAGCTTTTCTCTGACTGTGCATGGATCTTCTCTCTGATACACTTTATTATGCTTCCACCAACTCACTATGTCTTTTGCATCTTTCCCAACCCAGACTGCTAGTATCTTCAGCCGTAAATCTCAGCTTTTTATAATAATAAACTATTTTTATAAAATAATATAAAAGAATAAAATATAATTATGTATATCATGTGATTATATGAGATACATAATAATGTATGATGATACATATACAATTATCTAAATGATATTAGCTATTTGATAAATAATATAGAAACCATAGATCATCTGTAAAATATAAATATATAATTTTAATATAAGTATATAAAATCATTATACAATTGTATTATGTACTATATAACATTATTCTACAATAATAATAATTCTAAAATATTCTCTGATAATAATATATAATATTCTAAAATAACAGAATTCACAAAGTATCCAGCTGCAAATTTTAGAAAGAAATGCCTGTAGTTGCCACTAATATAGTTACTATTGTATTATTGATATTTAGGAAAGAGTCAACAGTAATGCAGTTGCTGTGTAGCTGCCCATGACATTATGAAATAATGGGCTGGCCTCATTTAGAGAAGAATGTATCATGGGTTATTCATAGCAACCTTTGTGGTCTCCTAAGCAATTTTCACAAAGGATTCAAGAGCTGAAATGTAGAACTGAGTAGAAAGTAGTTTCCTTTTCACAAAAGAACTTGCTTAACTTTGAAAACAATTTTGTATCACAAGCTCAGTTTAAAGACTAGAGCCTTAAAGTTTCATAGAAAAAGGCATGTGAAAGGGAAAGTCACAACCAATCAAAATTGTGTGATAATTTCAAAGTGATTTTTATTTGATTCTGAGATCATGAAGGTATAGAAACATTTTCTTAGTTACTGAATGAAGAAATAAAATTACATAGGCTTTCCCTATTTGATGACATCTTCATTCTTTTTATAAATTTATTTTGAAATCTGTTATGCTTCACAATTCCTTTCCTGACCATTTGTCTTTTCACTTTCTCATTCGTTTTCCCTCATGGTCAGCGTGCTTCTTTTTGTGAATGCCTCTATTGCTCTTTAATTGTATTTTGAGTATAACAAAAGGTGCTACTTCTCCCTGATATATTTTGAAATCTGTAATTCAGTTGTGAGAGGTAATGATGAATAGTGTTAAAAGTTGCTGCATGCCAGAGACCTTATCAAAAAAACTCTTTTATGGAATTGGGTAATTTTACTTTTATTTTGACAATTTAAAATGCTTTTTACTTACATATGAAAGTGAAATTACAGCTTCAGAAGCAACAGCAGAAACTAGATGCTTTAATATCAAAACATTTTAAAATCTTGTATTTTGTCTAAATCTTCTCGTTCTAAGAGTAGTATATAACAGAAAAGTGATTTTTTTTGAACAGATTCTACTGAAAAATTTCTGACCTGTATGCTCATAGGTAGGCATCTTTAAGAAATTTTAAAAAATGCTTCCCCCTCCCATCACCCTTCAGTTTTGTGTGTGCATCTGTGAAATCTTTCATAGGATAGGTATTTCACAATTTTTCAATCTGCTATTAAACTATGGGGGCCAGTGAAGAATAGTGTTGAGAGCTCTGATATGCCCGAGTTCTTAGCAAAACCGCATTGAAGTAGTGGATAATATGCTGACTTTTGGTAACACAGTTTTGCTTCAGGATGCTAAGATTAATGTTTTTAACCTTTACAAGATTAAATACACATGTAATGTGGCTAGCTGCTTTGTGTGTTCTTCGCTGGATTTTCATGTCCCAGCATGTACAAATAGAAGAAAATCCATATATCGTGTATGCCTCTGTCTGGTGAAGCTGAGCTGCAGCCCAAAAGAGCAGCCAAGGTCAGCCAGGGTTTATTAGTCAGTCTTTCCTAATGAGCTGTTCGGGCTTTTCAGCATTTCCATGTGTTGTTACTGATGAAGTTCTCCCAGCTTGTGGTTAATTATTGATACTACTCTTGCTTAACTTGAAACGTTTCAGTCTTTTGTGCTTAGCTGCTAAATGAATGGTTCCACCACTGTGCGTGTATTGTGTGTCTTTATGTATCTTCCTCTTGGCTACATTGTCCTCATGAAGGAATTCTCCATGTTTAATATGGAGCCCATTTGCCGTATGTGGTTGTGAAAATACAAAGACCAAAAAAAAATAAATAGAAAGAAAAGAGACTGAAAGTCTATTATGAAAGTCTATGAAATGATATCAATATACCCATTTCGGTATTCCTAAGACTCTTAGACAATGGGAGCAAGATTATCTTCAAAGTACATGTTTCCTGAAATAGATACACAATTTTATCCCAGTGTTCGTCACTCTAATGATAATTCGCATGGCCAGTAATGGAGAAGGCAGAGTAGCAGACTGGGGAATGAGAGCAAAGGACAAGAGCAATAAAATAATAACTTTCTACACTGTGCATACAATCACAGAAAGTAAGAAGTTCTTCAGTCTCTTTAGAAGCACATGCTGACAATTGTATCTTCATTCAGAAAATAAGTTTGGAATGATTCTTTATGGTGTATGAGTTAATTTCCTTCCAATACTTCCTCTTCCTCATCTTCCTCTTGCCTTTGCTAGTGCTGTAATTTGTTTTCTAGAAAGAACGTTAGTTTGTAGTTATTTGTGCTATTACAAAAAAAAAGTATGCTTTTTATGTCTGGATACTGTTTTAAATTAATAATATGTTAAATATATCATAGGGCAGTGTAATGCACGTGAAAATATTGAGGAATCAGCCTGTTTTAAATTTGGCAAGATAGAAATTTCATGAATCATGCATATTTTTCAGCACTATTGATTTTCTTTAAAGTAGGACATGAAGAATTACTGAAATAATAAAGATATTCCCCACTTGAGTTGCTGATTATTTACATCTTAAAAAACTTGCAGATTGTAATGCCTATAGCCGTGTCATAATCTGTAATCATATACTTGGTGAAGTTGTAAGTACTACTTCTGTGCTCTGATAAGCAAAATTAAGCAAAATTCTCCATTTTCTTCTCCTACATTGACTTTATATTTTCAGTATTCTTGATGTAACAGGTGTTTCTCATCTTCATTTCCATTAGTTATATGCTTACATTGTAACGTTTTCTCATCAAATAGCTTGAATATCCAGAAGGATTTTTTTCTTTGTGTTTTTTTTTTTTCTTTTCACTACTGTTTGCCATGTCTTAGATGGCACCCTATTATTTTCATCAGTGCAATTTCACTGTAAGAACGTGTCTTGTTTAGACTTCATGTCAACTGCGAATGCTGTTAATTTCATATGTTAATCCAAGGATTGCCCTGTTTATTAAACAATTTACCACAGAACATGGTATTATATAGTTAGAATGTGCATAGAGATCAACAAGATAATTTATAGTCTTAAAATGTCAGCAAGACTGCCCTCATGCTCAAATTTGGACACATTATGAAACACTTTGCTTAATTAGGGCTAAAATGAAAATTCATTATAAAAAACCCTGCATTTATCATAGTTCGTGACAGCTCATTTATCCCATCACCGTAAGTATGTTATGCACTAAGGAGAATAAAGTAGAACGCCTACTGTGAACATGATGACGTTTTATTTTGACAGATTTGGAAGACTTCTGTAATACAGGAAACAAGTTACCCAGTAGAGAAATAAAGTGAAATGTAATCGTGCAATGTAAAAGCCACTAGATATTTAGTAGTATCCATGTTTCTGATAGCATTATCCTACCATTTTGATTTTGAATATATGTACCCACATGTCAAGCTTAGTGGCTTTTCAAGATTTATTACACCACATGTTTATTTGAGGTGAAGAATTGTAAGCCGTATCTCTGAATGAAATGCATAATTTTCTGTACTTTAAAAATTCTGGCAAAAATCCCTTTGATAATATCTAATATTTGTGGTTTTAGAACAGGGACAATTTTGGCAAGGATGTACATTTTTCTGGTTAAGGGAAAATCTATCTGAAATTGTAGCTTATAAGTTTTTGAAACAAAATTGTTTTTTCTCATATTCAGTAAACACTTCTGACTTTCCAAGTCTGGTGCTTATTATACCTATTGAATCTTATGGTGCTGACCAAATTTTTCACATGCCAATTCCACAAAGCCTTTGAAGATACTGCAGCCACTGATGTTATGCAATAGCAGTGGGGCAAAATTAAGTTCCATTGGTTAATGGGTGCCACAATTTACCCTTGGTTAGGGAAGGATCATGCTGCCTAGGATGCTTTCAAATTGAAAGCTAGGAGCCTGCCTCCTGACCTTCTTTTTGATAACAATGCAATGCAAAAGAATTATCTGAGTATAGATGCTTTCATTATGGATTTCCAGTGTCATAGATTTTAATCTGTCAGAATGTTTCATGTATATAAATCAGATTTTAAAAAAATGTTCAGATAGGCATATGCTATTATTATTCATTCGTTATGCCCAAATACCTAAAGTATAATAAAGTAAAAGCAACCACTAATTTGAGATTTCTGATTCAAGGTATTTCAGATAAAATTAATGGCTTAGGTTTGCCTTTTATGTTCATATCACAGTTCATTTTTAGCACTTGCCTTGCACCTACAAGTTGGCTACCAGAATCTCAAGATAGTTGCTTAAAAAATCAGTTATATCATTGATTACCACTTCAGAAACACTTTGGCTAAAATGGCTTGTGATACAACTTGCATGACCTTTGCATTTTGGGCAGGTACAGAATCTGCTTTTCCAGGTCAGCATTATAATACCTTGACTGTGATACTGGTGTATCTTTTCCCAAAGTTCCATATTTCGTTCATTATATACCTTATATATCTTTCAACTTCAGGACATATGAAGCAGAAGTCTTAAAACTGGCAGCTTTTTCATAATACAGTTTTTATTCTTGTCTGGAATAGCTCCCATCATGTTCACTGAATGAGATTCTGGGTCTGTCAAACAGAAAGATTCTGTGTAGCTGCCTTACATGGAAACACTGATGGAGTAAGAGAAAACTTTGCTCTGGCATCTACGCTTGTATTTTTTCCAATGATATTTGCAGTTTGTGTTTTTTTCTTTAATCACTGTAACTGAGACATATTATATTGTCACTATAACGAAATCTATACTGTCCTGAAGTTGTGAGGAAAAGATTTTTTTTTTTTTTTTTTTTTCTAGAGGGTAAAGAGTGTAACTTAATGAAAGTGGTAGCTTTCTGAATGTGAAGCTGACTGTGCAGGTAACCTCTGCTTTCATTTCCTTGCTATAGAAAAATGAAGTAGTGTATTTTGGAATATAAAGTGTTGGAAGAAGAACTGTTTCACCAAGCAATCAGTTTGTTTTGATGGGTTTAGGTCTCTCTCTGTAACACCTGAGGAATGTGACAATTTTAGGTGCAGAGAATTACTCCTTCAGGTGGCTATGTTCCATAAAGTAAAATTGAACGTCTGCTGTTATTTTGGGATCTGGTGTCAGACAGGCCCCAGAAAATTCACTTTCCTCCATAGCAAGGAACTGAATGGCTTGCTACACTTCTAAATGTTTTAGTTGTTTTCATTACCTGTGTGGGCACTCTGTGCATTGGTAGAGAGGGTGGCCATCTCCTCAGCGTAGGTATTCGTAGATTTATTTTTTTTAACAAAAAATACGTTAATGAAGAATGAAAAGCTTCAATTTCTAAAAATGTAGTTATTTTATTTTAGAACTCATAATCTCATAACAACTTATAGCACTGCTTGGCTGATTATTTCCTACTGCAAAGTAGTATTCATTGTTACTAGTTATCCTTCTATAGAGGTATAACTTTATCTTTGCTTATTGTTTTCCATGTGTTGTACTAACGCTGCTTTTTGCTTCAATTTCGTTTCACTTCATTCATTGAAACTTAGAATGTGATGTGTATCATTACTCTCTTACAAATCATTACAAGGCTTTGTTATAATGGTTTAATCTTGGAGTCTGGCTGCCAAAGAAATTAGTTCTTTATACTGTGAAGCAATGTTGACAGTAAACTCTCCTTTCCTCTCCACCCCTCTCCAAAAGAAAAGGAAGAAAAGAGAAGAAAAACAAGGTTGCATTACAATTCTGGCAACATCAGCCACACTAATAAAATCAAATTCAATGTTGTTTTACGACTTTGAATTTATGTGACTGCTCAGGATCAAAGGATTTGTATCCCACTGGACTGCAAGGTCTATAGTTCATGGCAAAAAAACTCATCAAAAAGAACATTTTAGTAGTAAGGCTTTTCATTTTAATCAGCCACACTAATAAAAAAGCTGTTAGGTGTCCAAAAACATTCTCCCAAGATCAGAGACAACTTGTTCTCTACTACAATCAGTTTTCTTATTGGATCCATACTACCTCTGTAGCTTTAGTCACTGAAACTTCATCTTCAACTTGTTTTCAGGATTTTTTCACATCATTTTTGAATTTACATGCCAAATCATATGAATTAGTAACAGTAGTGATTCATACAGTTTCCCTGGCAAATGGTAAATAATATGATCTCTTGAAAGTAAATTGTCATTAGAACAAATGATTAACTAAAACAAAATTGGAAATATTATTCTATATTTTTATATAATGTATTTTAAAATATTTGAGTAATAGCAATAATTCCTTTTTTTTTTTTTTTTTTCTCTTTGGGTGTAATCTTTTGACCTCCAATGCAAAACATAGCATAGTTTTAGCATTCTTTTGTCTTTATAGTCATAGTAACTTAGGCTGTCCTAAGACCAAGGTAACAACCACAAATGAGAAATGGAGTAGGCAGTAACTACAGTGCTTGTAATAGGAAAGGCTTTTGTTACTGTATTTGGAGTCTTCATGTTAGTTGTTCATGGACCAGCTTCAACAAAAGTTTGAAATGAATTTTTAACAGGATTTAAAAGTATGGAGAGATTTTGCCAATGATACTGTCCATGAACCTATCAGTTTTCTTTGAAATTTCTAGCTAAGTCTCATATAGCCTGCTTCCCTTTTTTTGCAAGCTGCACGAGATTTATTTTTGTAAACCATAAACTAGGTTACATTTGGGAGGAATCAGCACATGGTCACTTTCTGCAAGGATCTTGCTCCCTTTCTGTATGATATATCTGTATGACATGTATCTGTTGTTACATGTTTTCCTGTAGCTTCTATATATTACCTATCCTGCAAAATTCTGGTGCAAGTGGTGTTCCCTGCTCACTGCTATGGAAAATTCATGCAGGTTTATTTATTTATTTATTTATTTTTGTCAGCTGAACGTTGTCATGGTTCTACTATTTTCAAAAACATTCGTTCAAATGAACAAGAACTTCAATAATGGTAGACATTTTTTGTTACCTACTGAACATATAAAATCAACGTCCAATCCTTTGTTAACCACTGTTAGTATTTATTAATAACCTGAAATTTACCGTTTTACTCACATGTTGTTAACAGTTGACTTCATTAAGTAATATGTAGTCATTTTTAGAAGTGCTATCACTTACCTCAAAGGATGACATTACTTAGCAAATGCGTCTGTGGCCAAAAGTTAGAGAATCCAAGTCATTAATAATTTTCTACTCGATGTCTTTTGGTCATATCCCGCTTCTTCATTGTTAGGACATTTGTATGCCTGTGGAAGGTGTGGGACTGATGGCAGTTGCTGCCAAAGTATAGCTGAAGAGAATGGCACTGCTCTGTTCCTCCTTTACCATACTAATTTCATAAGCCTAAACATTTTAATGCGTATGGAAGACTGAATAGTCTTTGTATTTTGTAGGGGACAGAAGTCAGTAAAAAGTACAATAATTGTAACCAGTTAGTATGAAGTTAAATTTGTGTTTTCATGCTTACAGTGTTATGATTCCTTATGGTCCTTTTTTAGCCAAAAATTGCTTGGCTTTGAAAATTTTGGATGGTTCCCAAACACACTAAACTATATGTATCAGATTCAAGAAAGATTTAAGGTCTGGTGAGGTTTCTCTCTGGGCACAGGAGAGTAAATCACTGACCAGGTGCAAAAGTTGACATAATTGCATCCATAAATATTATCCATAAATGTGGATAAGCTATGAAGTACAATGAGCATTATTAGAGACATTTTTCCATGTATTGGATTTTGAGATTACTTAGGAATGTCAAGGACACATCAGGGGTTGTTTCTGTGTCTTTGATTAAAAGTTATAGAGAGGGGGAGATTTATTCTTAATAACAAGGTTCATCTCAGTAAAGTTGCATGTAAGTAGGACAGCTGAGGGAAAGCAAGGACTAGCAGTGAGCTGTTGGGAGCTGTGTGTTCTGTAACAGAGTTCTCCACGTGAGTTGATTTGTGTAACCTAAAACAGTTGAATGGTAGTTATTACCAGTGAAAGGACTGAGGGTATAAGTATATAGATGCAGGAAGAAAAAAACGGTATTTTCACAGTAAATATTTTAAATTGTCAAATTTTAAGTCAATTAGTGCTTAAAATGTTTAGTAAATTTTAGGCCATCTGTGGTCTTATATATAACTAGTCATGCTGATACAGTTAAAAAAAAATCTGCATGTTGCACTGTAACTTACATTTAAATGGTGTATTAGACTAATGATTTTGTATTGAAAAATCAGTCTCACTCACTGTAAGTCTGTATTTCTTTCTAGACTACCTAAATGCCAGTTATCATTAAATAATTAAATATCCCAAAAATATATAGAAAAACTGTGTTATATATTTACTATGATCATATTTTCTCCCAACTATCTTCCTACATATTCTCTATAAAACTATGTATTTAACATTTTAAAATTACAAAGACAGTAATACTTTATAGCCTATTCAAAAATTTAGAGTGCTGAAAATGTTTGAGAATGGGCAATCCATTTGGCTTTTTTTTTTTTTTTTTTCAGTTAGTTGTCAGAATAACCCTTACTGCGTACCCTTGAATATAGTGATATACCATATGTAAATGATTATATTTGTTGAGGTATTTGTTAGAGAGGAATTTTGATTTTTATGTAAATTGGCACAGGCTTAATTTTTTTCATTGAAAGATTCTTTGCTAAATCTGTGATTGTTGTTAAAATTTAAAACAAATGTATGTTTTTTCAAGGACAGAAATTTAACAAAAAAAAAGACTTTTTTGTTCTTTGTCAACACAATGCAAGAATAAAAAGTCTGAGCTCTTCCAAAAACTGAAGATGAAATCATTTAGGAGGAACAAAAAGTCAGAGGCTGTCTTTGAAAAATGTTTTTCCTCTCTTTTCTATGCACAGTACTTTGATGACCAAAATGCTATTAAAAAAAAAAGCTGTGAAGTCTATAAAAACAAAGAAGTTTCAGCAGCAACTCAAGAATTCTTACCTTTTTTTTTTTTCTTTTTTTTTTTCCCTAAGAGCATTTCCAGTGGTAAAATAGTATATGAAACTGTCCTTAGATACTTTGCATTGTCTTTGTTGCTTTTTTTTATTATTTATTTTCATAGCTTGGCATAAAATAAGTGACTCATTAGATGTAACAATCACTGTATAAAGTCAGAGAAGGGAATAAAATTGAGCTTTCTCACTACCGTGTAGTTTTTCCAGGCTAATTGGAGTTAAAAACTAGTAAAAGTATACGTTTCTCAGTTAAAGATGTGGTCTGTGTCTGATATATGTTGAATGGCTGTTCATTACAGACGTGCCATTTTTATGCAGTCACTTTTCAGAGTAGCATCGCACTGTTAACACCAGTGAGAAAATACTAAGCATTAGCAGTGCAGCATTAACATGCTGTTTTCAAAGAAAAGTTTTGCGTGTTGCTTGCTCTAAACAGTGTTCTAAAGAATGTCTTATCATAGCAGTTTTCAATGTTTTTTTTAAACATTTGTAGGCCAGCAGCTAATTTTTGAATGTAGATTGCTATATAGATCTATGGTTTCTTCATATTTTTACATACAAACTATTCTTTTCTTTGTCCATGTAAAATCACATTATATAAAGCAGTAACACAACAAATATAATTGATTTCATTGCATTTAATTGACTATATATAGACTATTACTGGCTATACTGACTATACTAAATTAGACTTTAATCTTTGTTACTTATCAAAGCACAGAGAAAAGCCATCACATTGGTATTACACAATTTGTTTGCCACTCCACATTATCATTTCAAAGACATTTAGACAACCTGCAGGTTGCATTCTGAAAGAGAGGGTTTAATCTCTTTTGTGATTAGTTACATGCCTTATTATCTGAGTCTGTAATGAGAGGTGGAGATAGAATACACTGATTCAGCATTTGGCCTTCCTTCTGCATTTGAATATGTTTCAGATGTTTCTGAGTCTCAATATTATTTCAGAAAATTTATCTTCTTGCCTTTTTTTAGTCTGTGTTGCATAAAGTCATGGGTGCAAAAAGGAAGTCATTGGAAGGCACTCATACAACAGAGGGTTGAGTGTAAGGGAAAAAAATAGAGGAATATTTTTGTTATTTGTACAATCATCTTTATGTTATGGCGATATGTATTTCAGTAAAAGGGGCAATTTTACTTTTTAGGGATGACTTTTATTTGTATTTTATCCATTGATAGTGGTATATTTTTTGGAAGAGTGTAATATATAATACTGACGTTCTAATCTTATATATAAAGTCAGTGTTTAAGGGAACTGAGAGTCAGCTGGGACCATTTGCTTTGGTGAGGTGATTTTACTCAAGGAAAATGGATGTCCTGTTCTGATGGCAAGTACAAGACAAATCTTGAGAAATAAAAGAAACTCATTTGTAAGTGTGACTGTACCAAAGAGGTTTGAATAGTGGATAGGCACAGCCTGTATTTGGTCAGAATGAGATGTGCAAAACCTCTGTAACCTGCGTTCTGAGCAAGGGCAGAAGGGGGAGCAAAACAAAGCTTGTAAGGGGGAGGGCTAGACCTAATTGCATATTTATTTATTCAACCTCTTCAGAATGGATATTGGGTGGAAATAGACAAGGAAGAGTGGGAAAAGATGTATGTTGAACAGAGAGACTAGTGTTAGAGGTCAGAAGAACAGTGAAATTGAAAGGACAGTTGACAACAAGCTAAGTTATATCTTGCAAAACAAATTTTATAGATACAGTGAAGTTCAGCCATAGAAACAAAGAAATCAAGGAAAGACAGGGGCCATTAGTTCATAAGGGTGAGATGAAGGCAACGTACATAGAAACTGGAAAATGAATACTGAATAAGCTGCCCCAGATTTCAATAGAAATCATGAACAGAAGGACAGCATTTTTCACAAACTGAGCACCACAGCTTTCACTAGCACTGAGTAGAGCACAAGTGTTAGTTTATTTTTATTACATATGACATTTCTGTTTATATATTTTCACCCAGAATTGCTGACTCACAATCCGTTTGTGATGCACTGTCCTTTACTGCTTGTTTTCCCATAGAATTGCCGTCACACTGATCGGCCCCTTCAGTGGCTATGTGCACTGTAGTTCTCTTTTACCAATTTTAGCACTGAATTTCAGATTGCTTCTGAATCTTATAACATTTTTCTGAATTCTTAGACTGTTATTCAGCATACTAGCATAGCATCGTTTTCAGATGTAATATTGACAATGAGTGCATGAAAGATTGTACGAACTTTTTTCAGCAGCATATTGCTGTGCAGATTAGGGTTAAGATACTCAGGAGTTACTTTCACATTTATAATTGAGATCTGATTTTAGCATGTTAAAGCTGTTACAGTACTTGGTTATATGAATTTATTTGTATACTTATAGTTTCTTCTGAACTGACAATATGAAGAAGAAATAGGGGTAAGGTTTTATTGAAATTACCTACCTCTAACCTGGTACATTTAACAGTAATCTGGAGAAAAAAAAATCTATTTAAATTATTCTTACATAAATTATTCTTCATAATGTCTTCATTTTGTACAGATATTTGTATAGACATTTTTCTGTGATAGCTCTCCACATCCTTTACCCTTCTTCAGGAATAAATCAGGTTAGTATGCATATGTATACTGTAGTTAAAAACAAACAAACAAAACAAACAAAACCAAAACAAACAAAAACACAACACTTTAGTACCCATTGAGATGAAAGCAGTCTTTTAACTGGAAGGATTGTGTACAAGTCCTTCCAAGTCCTTCTAACAACGGTTTATATTGAATAAAATGTCTGTGTTCACATTATATTTTTAATATTTCAGGATTCCAGTTATAGTATAAAAGTAAATTTTCATTGATCTGTTTCCCACTTGAAATTTTAAGGTGTAATCAGATTCTTTTATATTCCATTTCGATGTAAGATTTGTTTATATTAAGATATGTACTGCATCAGCAATTGATGTAGCAACATTTAATGATTTATCTTTACTAACTATAAACTGTACGATAGCTTACTAACTAGCTTCTATACTAGTTAGTAACTAGTATGATTTACTGTAATAACTACAAACTATACTGTTTATACTATGGTATAAAATAGCAACTATAAATTCGATAATATATCAGAATAAAGATTCTAACCTAATGTAAATCTCAAAATTTTAAGCAACAAACCATTTGTAAAGCCAAGAAATCATCTTGCACAACGAGCGGTTGACAAAAAAGTTTCTGCAAATCTTAATTTAGTTGAAATTTAGATTAATGTAGTTCATATAGGTAATTGTATTTTAAGTTAATTTAGGTTTGAACTCTGCATACGGTTCTTCCACATTTGTGTGTTCAAGTCTAGTTATTATCAGTAAGTATTCTGCAGCCTGAATTCTGAGACTGCATTCTAGTAGGCAGTAATACATAAAAAGTTTGAAATTATAGACAAGTGAAAATTGGATATTTTTTTTTTAATTTATTTTTTATATAGTAACTAAATTTCAGGAGTTAAAGGTGCCTAAGTTTAGAACACGCTGCTTCTTATTATCAGTTAATATTACATGATGATACCTAATTAATCCTTTGTGATGTAATAAAGAATATGTAATGGACTTCATAAATAGTTATTGTATAACATGACAGACAGTGGAAGTTTAAATTCTCACTACATGGAACAGCTGTGTGCTGTTTGATCTCCATGATTTTTCGATTTGTTATAAAATTTCAGAGCATTTCAGGTCTCAAGAAGAAATATTTGCCAGGAAATAGACCTTTATTATTATGTATCTGTATATATGTAAATAGTATGTATTCAGGAGTTGGACTTGATGATCCTTATAGGTCCCTTCCAACTCGGGATATTCTATGATTCTACGATTCTATGATTCTAACATATTTGTGTATATTCTTAAAATTATGTTAAAAATACTATCATAGTGATGTAAGAAGGTTACAATATTACTTAATCTTATTCTGATGAACAAGATTGGTTTTGAGATGTAAGGTAATTAAAATCAAAACTTATTTTATTACTTATTGCTCTTTGATATTTCAGCCAGTTGGATAAGACTCATCTTCTCCATTGATGAGATGTTCAACATAGGTTCCCAATGTGTCATGTTTGTTAAGCCTGGTTTTCTCTTTTGTCCTTAGTAGTTTTCGTATTAATTCTTGTTAAAAATAATAGAAATGTTATTGTAATTAACAGAAATCAATTTTCAAAATATGAAAGAATAAAAAACAAGAGAAAGGATAAAATTTTCATGTTGGATATTATTTTAAGTTTAAACCAACAGTTTTGTATTAAAAATTAAAGACTGCAGATCTGTAACTGAAAAGGAATATAATGCTACCACAGCAGATTTCATGCCCAATTAAATTTCTTAAGTAGTTATGTTAAATACTGTGTTTTTTTTTACAGTGTGTTTTTTTAAGGTGACTTCAGGTTTACAACTGGGAAAGTCTTGAATGTTCAAAGTAAATTGTTCTGTTGTGGAGTTTATATATCAGTATGCTGGATTTAAAAAGAAAGGTGATTGCTCTGGAGCAATTCAAATGGCATAAAATCTTGTGATTAATTTAAATGAGCTACTAATTAAGCTGAGCCATGACAAACTTTGGTAGACCAACAGCGTAAAAACAAAAAAAAATAGTGAAAGATGTTCAAATATACATTCTAGTTAGTCTATAAAACTTAATTGAAATTGGGTTATTTCCAATACAAAACTGTTTAATTATTTTTGCAAGACTTAGATCAGAAATAGGGGAAATCAAGTTAAAGGGTAAGAAAAGTTTGGTTTTCTTCCTTGTTTTATATATTCTTGAAAGACATTTGCTATTTCATTCTACCTCAGTGAAATCTTCATTATTTCTTTATGGTTCTAAGATTTATTTATATTTTCTCTGAATTACACATTAAAATATATTTGGTAATAAGCAGTTTTAATCTAGTGATAATTTTGAGGGAGAATTTCTATGTATCTCTCTGAATTTAATTGATGAGAGTAATTTTAATAGATTGGTAATTTGTTTATTTAATATTTTGTCCAGGAAGATTTTCATCTTCTGTGTATTTTCATATATTTTTTTTTTAATTTCCTAACATGTTAAGAACATAAGGTATATTTATGAAATGAAGAAGACAATAAAAACAGTAAAATACTGTTTGAAACAGGCAACTTTTTTCCATAATGAACTATTAGCTACTGCATTCAGAAACTAAACAACATTAAGTCTACATAAAGACAAGTTAGAATTTGTTGAATCAGGGTTCTGTATATTTACTCATAAGATGTGTTTTGCTGAAATATATATTGCTTACATTTCTTTAAAGATTAGTTATTAACCACTGATGTAATAGCTTGCAATAAATCCATTAAGAACTGGGAAAGTGAAGTATTTCTGTCAATATAGGTTTTAAGAACATAGTGTAAATGTGAAAATTTTAATTGCTATAAAATAAACACTTTAGCAAAATATGTGTACTGAAGGTTTTTTGTTGTTGTTGTTCTGCAGTCTCAGTTTGAACTCAGGGTATTCCATATTCGTGGAGAACATGCTGTATCAACTGCTCAGCTTGAGGAAACCATTGCACATCTGAAGAATGAACTAGATAATAAATTAAACAGAAGAAATGAAGAAGCAAAGGATATTGCTGTTTCTACTGAAGATGATAACCCACCAAAGACATACCGAAATGTATGTATACAGACTGACAGAGAAACTTTTATAAAGCCCAATGAAGAAGAAAACAGAGCTGTGAAAAATAACCAGATAGTACCCAAAAAGCTTAATATTTCTTCTTTGACACATTGTATTTCTGCCCAAAGTGAAAATAAGGACAATTACAATGTACCAACTTCAGAAAGTGTCTTACCTTGTCAACCAAAACAAATGCTGCCTCCTCCACCGCCACCACCACCTCCTCCTCCTCCTCCTCCTCCCTTTCCTGATTCTTCACTACCAGGTTTAGTTCCTCCTCCACCACCTTTGCCAACAGGTTTGACTTCACTGACACTTCAGTTTGGATCTGGGCCACCACTGCCACCTCCACTTTCTGAAGGCTGTAGAGATTTTCAAGTGCCATCACCGCCACTGCCGCCACCACCACCGCTTCCAGGGCTGGGACCTCCTGTTCCTCCTCCACTGCCTGGATCTGGCTTACCTCCACCCCCTCCACCCCCTGCACCTGGGTTCTTTTTTAATAGCACTTTATCTTCAAGTCAAGGTCCTCGGAAACCTGCCGTTGAACCTAGCCGTCCAATGAAGCCTTTGTATTGGACACGGATACAACTGCAAGGCACCAGGTAAAATATATTTATTTAGACTTCATGGCTATTTATGCACTGTGTACAAGTGTATGGTCTTAAGAAGTAAAACATAAGTTTAGAGGCATGGAATTTACATGTTTTAAAAAAAAAAGGAATCAGTTCTAGAGGCCTAATAATAATAAGAAGAAATGTGTTTAAAATGTTAGATATAAAAGAAAATTATGTGCATTATAATGGGAAGAAGTTTGATGGTTTTATTCCCCAAAATCAGAGTACTTCCTGGACAACTAGTGGCAAAGCAACTAAATATTTTAATGGTTCGTTGACTTTGCACTAAAGAGATTAAAAAAAAAAAGTCAGACGGTGAAAAAAATATATATTTCTAAACAGAATTAGAATTCCAATTGATATGGTATTGATATGAATTTGGTCAAGTGAGAACTTTGAGTATCATCTCATTTAGCTTTCCAGTCATTTGAGGTGATACCATCTTCAAAGCACTGTGCCAACCTCTGTAATTCCAGCTCTGGAAAAAAATAAACATAAATAAAAAACTAACCTCTGTGTATAATTCTTGGGGGGCAGGAAGTGTGAAGAATATGTATAAATAAATGCAATGCAGGAACCTGTAGTGTAAAACATCCAGTATGAAGGAGGCTCACTGCTGATAGAGACCACTGTAGTTAAAACAAACAAACAAAAGCTTAATGGTCTTATTTAAATATGGATTTTATTGTAGTTTACATCTTTTTGTCTGAATTTATTTTGATGAGAAAGAATCATAATTCTGGAAATTTTACTCTGGTGTAACCAAATATAAGGTGTTCATATTTTATATAAAATATAAAACAGGAACAAGCAGTTAATGAAGTGTGAGTAGTATTTTTTCATTGCTTCAGAATTAAAGGAAATGAAATATTTTGGAACAGGAAGTTTTGGCATTTTCATTTTGCTTTCCCAAAATTACTAGTGCAAAATAGCAAATAGTTGGTCCAAAAATAAACCTTGTTGTAATTCTTCCTATTGATTCATTGAGATCAAGATGATCATTTTGAAACATTGCTGGTTCATCAAGCTCTTGCTCAGTGCAAAATAAAGTCTAAGTCATAGTTATGGTAAACTGCTGGTCACTAGCTCTAATGATCCAGCAACCTTATGGTCTGCACTAGAACTGGAAACTTTTTTAACGGTCTGCTGTTGAGAGCAGCAGCTGTCTAGGACTTTGAAGTTCTTCTTACAGAACCAGAAAGCATTCTTCAGTGATACCGTTGCAGCTGATGTCAGGAAGGGTGAAGCTGTTGAGTTCTGTGACACTGAATATGCTTCATCAGTGGATGCTAATGGAAAAATTGAAGTTCCTTAAACATTCACTATAACAAATATGTTTGTGTATTAAGTAAAAACAATCCTAAATTTGAGAAAAAAATATTTATATGACTTGGATTTCTATTCCCACTTCTGTTGATAGGTATTACATGTGGTGTATATTACATCTAATAAATGTATCTTTGGTGAAATCAGTAGCCAAATGTATCTTCGGTGACATCACCCATTTGTAGCTCATAGGGTTTTCATATATATATCTCTATGTATATATATATTATTGCAAAACATTTCATTGCCTTTTAGTGACATCTGCTGGAAGAAGTAGGCCCACCTTCCACTGATAAGCATATGACAAGAAAAGTAGTTTGAAGATAGTTTTGTCACACATACTTTCAAAAAATATTGAAATTATGAAAGTCATTCGGATTTGAAGTACTCGGTTTGGAGCACCACTAAGTGTTTTTCCTAAATTCAGATTAAAAAAGAGGATTGAGTTAATAGGTTCCAAGTGTAAATGGTTATGGTTATCTACACTACATCTGTTTTGAAAGCTGAGAAAAAAAGGAAAGATAATCCCCGTGTAAAATTTCTAGTTGGTTGAGTGAGGCAGAATCTGTTCAGTCTCTGAAAGTATGGGCCACATAATTCTTACAGTTTCTTAAACCTGCAACAATGATAACTATGAGGATAAAGCATCTGTGGCTAACATCAAGTGAACCAAGTACTCTTCAAATGTTCTTAAAATGTGCTTGAATAAAGTGTAGTCACTATTTGTTGATATTGTTTATTTTTGTAGGTCTAAGCAGATTACTTGGAATTACTCAAAAAAGCTGTTGTTGAAATACTCTTAATCCTAGCTGAAGTGGCAGAAATCTCTAGAGATGTATTTGCACAAGCTGCAGTTGCAGTATTTGGTTGTTTTACAAAAAAACTGCACAATACATACAGGTAGTCTACCAAGTAGCTACACTTAGCTACACTTACTTTCACAGCCTTGTGCAAAATATTTTGACTCCTTGCAAAAAATAAAGGGTACAGAGAAGGAATAGTATTTGTATGCTGGCCGTGTTTGTTGTTTTGAGTTTTAATTCTATTAAAGATACGGGTTTTTTAATAGATATTTGGTGGAATTTTTATTATTATCTTTCCCTTTATAGGAAAACTGCTATACCAACATTATGGGAATCACTAGAAGAACCTGATATACTTGATACTACTGAGTTTGAATATTTGTTCTCCAAAGACACCACTCAGGAAAAAAGAAAACCATTATCAGAGACTTATGAAAAAAAAACCAAGGCCAAAAAGGTATTTATTTTTTCTTTGTATTAGCTTTGTTGTTATTTTTGTTTAATTTGGTTTCTTTTTTTTTATATTTTTTTTGCTGCTTTGTTTTACATTTTTAAAATCTTGATTTTTTATTTATTGATGAACTAGCGCATAATAGATTGGTTTGTAAATCCCACTTTAATGCAAAATAGGTTAGATTGCTGAATCAATCCTAGCTAGATAATTCAGGTAAATTTATTATTTATCTTGGAAGGTTTCTTCCTTGTAAAAATGAAGGCTCTATATCCTAGTGAGGTAGAAAAAGTAGTGTACAGGAGAACTGAATGGAAGTTCAAATATGCATATAAAAGTACCACTATTTCAGGCCATGTCTGCCCTTGCAATTATTTATAAGTATAGGCTATAATTAAATTATTCTAGCAAACATATTTTCCATTAAGATTAATTTTGAGAATTATAAATATTTCCAAATATTATAATATATATCTTAATACATAGATTAATATTAATATCAATATGTTATTTGTATCAATATATAAATTTATATTTCCAAATATTGGAAAAGTAAAGTATAAAGGAAGATAGGAAAACCACTCTTTCTTGTTCTGAATAAAGAATGTCAGAAAATACTTTTCTGGTATAGCTAAATAGCTGTCAAGGAAGAACAGGGCAATCATATTTTTGATGGCTAAAAGTTTGTGCAGTAGCTATGTCATCATCAGAGCAGATATTATTTGCCTCAGATGTGATCTGTTACAGAGGGAGCATATTCTCAGTTACAATGTGCATATAGGACAAATAAATAGCATTAGTAGTATTTGCTACAGGAAAAAATCTGGTCTGAACAATAATTGAATACTGTTTTCCTAAACCAACATTGCTATAGATTATAAACCTGTTTAAATATATACTGTATCAAAAATCTGAGTTCACCTGCTTGGAACCACAAGAGGGCACTTTGTATGTAAGCTGTGCTATCTATCTTTTTCAATTTTATCATACATATAAAGTGAATTTTCCTACAAGTGTATCAGTGAAATCAAATCTTTCAAAACATCTTTGATCATAAACTCCCTGTATTGCACTTGGTGCAGTAATTAATGAGAAATGTAAATGAGGCTGTAGCACTTATGAAATTAAAACTAATGTGATACCAAAAGTAAAATATTAAAAAGGAGGCTGGTGGGGAGTTGGAGGGTGGGAGCATGCTGGCATTTGGAAGTATACCATAAAGAAAATATTTAATGTTACAGTCCTTTAAATATCAGATTGAAGTTGAATACAAGCACACCTATGAAAAATATTTTTATTACATTTTACTTGATAAGCACTTCAAGTGATGTCTCTTGTAACCAGTGTAACTTTAATGGAGAAACAGCATGCACAAATAGTTACCTACTTATTTCAAAATATCAGCAACTAAAGGAATATACCTCAGCCTCTAGGTTTGTGGTAGCAAAACCAATAGAATATTAGTGCTCTTTTCTGAAAGATGAATGTGCATTATTCTTTTTCCTTACTGCTTTGTAAACTAAATTACAGCAGCACTGTGATCGTGATTTCAATGATCCCTCTTACCTTTATCCAAAACTGAATTGGATAGTAGTTGTTCTATACAATGTAGGAAATAATGGTGTAATAAGTACCATTGCTTGTGAGAAAACAATGTTTTCTTGCACAGATATTTTATTTAATTATGTCAGTGGTTGAATTAAATTGTTTTGGTTTTTAAAAGAAAACTTTTTAATACTAGGGACATATTTACTGGAATTACAGGATTAAACAAGTTCCTTGAAAATACAAAATTAAATCCCCCAAAAGTTAGAAGTTATATCTAATATGTATTATTTAGTTTGGTGAAACTCTTGAGGTTATGATCATGGTGTTACAAACCATGTGAATTCTATTTTTTTTCAGTGAACATTTCAAAATTTTTTGCACAATAATATTAAAATTTCTGTCATTTGAACCATTGGAAATAAATAAATCAGCTTTTAGAATTCAAATGAGATTTGAATTTAATTAGGTTTATAAGAATTTCATATTTTATATTTTGTGTTTCCAACTTTCTTTGCTATATGACTTATAGTAGCAGTTGAAAATTTTTAGACAGTTAGTTCTTTATATAGTCCTGTGTTTTCCTTTGTCTCTCTGAAATCCCAGATGTTGGCGGGCTAGTTCCAATGGATCAATCTTGGTGGGCTGTGAGCGAAATGATGATAGGAAGGCATTTTGTTTAATTACAGTATGGTTTATAAGTAGAGGGTAACAGAAAGCTCTTGTAGATTAATGTAGAACTATCAGTTCTGCTGGCTCCATTTGTCCTTTCTCATACTTTACCTCATCATTCAACTTCTCTTACCTTTTTTCTAACAGTTACATCGATCCAGAAGAGCTTTAGCAGCAATCCTTTTCTTTGCTACAGTGCTGCAAATATGTGCTTCTCTGGTCTTAAGTATGGTGTGTCGTGGTGTATGGAATTGTATAGTCTGGTTAAAAATGCTTTATACAGACAGCATGAAAGATGAATCTGATGATGTTCATCATGTGTTGTGTGTTTTTAGCTGATGCTGTATCATTTTATGATTCTTTGTAGATTACTATTTTATATTTTGTAAAAAAGCCTTCCCGACAAGATACAGCTACAGCTGTAGAATGTGGAGTAGCATTTTGTGTTTGGCATAGGTAAACTATTTTATTTAATACTACATCTTAGTGTTAACCTATTCGTTACATTAAATCTCTTCTCACCCACCCAAATTTTTGTCCTATTTAATACCATCTTACACAAGCGATGTTTGGCCTACTTGGTATTTAGAAAAATGACAGGCCGATAGCCTGTGCAGGATCCCTTGTTAAAACATGATTACTTAATACTTTTCTCCTTGAATGAGAATTAAATCAGTGCTTCACAATCAAGTTTCTTATGCAATTGGAAGTGTCTGTCTTTTAAATCCAAGGGGAATTGTTTCTTATTTAACTGGGTCTTCTTTATAAAAACTAAGGAGACTTTAACCATTAGTGGCTTGCTGAATTATGAAATCTTTACTACCTATTTACATTTCTCTTGCAGTTTCAAATAAAATCATATTATTTAACTTATTCTCAATTTTTTTTTTTTTTGTCAGAATGCTTTGTATGCATTGTCTATGAAATGAATGCTTAAGTGCAAAACATCACGTTAAACCTATAGAAATTTCACTTTGTTCTATTCTTATCTATTTGTCCACATAGTAGACACCTTAGGACAATCCTGATTAAACCGTTCACTGTCAACTACACTCTCATTGCTTATAGGTGATAGATATCTACTATTTTCAGCCAGAAATACCTAAATCTTGTCCTATGTAAATGGAACTGATGATGTCCAATGCTATTCGGAAAGTTATACTCAGTATATATTTTTATTTATGTATATAATTACTTGTGTAACCTTATATAAAATACAATATAAAATTTATAATATTTATAATACGTAATATATTTTATATTTATATGGTCTGGTCATCTCACTTGTGACCTGGATAATAGAATATTAACTCTGCAGCTATCACTTAGTTGCAAGAGGCTGCATATGTTTTGGATTAGACCCTTTAGAAAGTTTTTATGTTTCAGTGGTATGATCTGAGAAATAGGGATAAGCATAAGTTTGTACAGTTAAGGTTAATCTACCTACTTAGAAGTAAGATGAGGTACAACTGACTGTCTAGGTGACAGTTTAGCAGAAAGGATCCAGGAATTATAATGGAGCATGAGGAGCATGAGTTGTCAAATCATGGTACTACAAAAGGCAAAACAAGACTGATACATAAACAGAAGTGTTGCTTGCAAGACAATCTACTTAGCCATGTCTCAGTTGAGAACTGCATCTAGATTTAGGCACTCCAGGCCTTCATTAAAAATGTTTACTAACTGTGAAGAGTCGAGAAAAGTGGGAATGATCAGAAGTGTAAAAGTAGTCTCTGAGAAAAATTCAATGATTATGATTGTTTAGTCTAGAAAAGAGGAGGTTGATACGGGACACACAGTAAGTATCATCAAGTGCGTACAGCTGCTGCAAAGAAAAATTATGAAAAGCTTTTTAAGAGTAAGGATACCAAAGGAATGTAGAGCACTTTTGGCTGGGGAAAATGTGTTTCTATACTGGGAGACAGATCATTATGAAAATTTGTTTAGAATTATACACATATAGTTGATACTGTATTGAAGTACAGAAATGCTTTGGATGATGTTTTGAGTGCCTTTCCAACATCTTGATGCTCAATTTAAAGTCATAAAGTCCAGTTTCTGTCCATAATCCTACGGCTAAAGACAGCTGGCAGTCCTTTTTTTGAGTGGAAGTGCTTCTGTGACTCCCAAAAGTCATTGCTTTCGTGCCTGCCAGAAATTGGCTTACTAAGTCAGTTACAGTAGTTTCTTGAGGCTGTCATCCTCGTGTAAGAATGTAATTACTATAACTAGCAGTGCAGTAATTAAAAATAAGGTATTCTAACAACTATGTGGGGAAAAAAATGAAGGAAGTTAAGAACCTGCCAGCAGCAATGGCAAGATAGTGTCTTAAGGGACTACGTGGAGGGAGATTTCATGTAGTTTTTAGGCATACACAGTATACTCATTTGACAGTGATAAAATGTGAAAATAATATCGTTTAAATGTTAATGTAGTATAAATGAAGGTCAGATGTACCTTCTGGTACACTTACATATTCTTATTATTTGTTATGGTCACGCTTATCTGGGCTTTAGAAGTTCTTTAGGGTATTTGGCAACTCACGAACTCCTATGGAAAATTCAGCAGATTTAGAACTTTTTTTTTTTTTTTTTTTTTTTTTTCTTTCCCAGCTCTGCATTCTCTGAAATATTTCATAAAGCCCAGATTCTCATGCATTTATCTCCCCTGCAAGTAAGCAGTCATGTAAAGTTCTACAGTTGTATGTAGATAACAACCAAAATAAATATTCTAGTCTTCTAGGTATTATTTCTTAAGAGTAGAGCCTGTCTTTTCTGGATGGGGAGAATTTATGTCATGTATTAGTTATGTCCCTATGTTAGAGCAAGATATTGTGCAATAATTTAAGGATTAATAAATGTAATTGTTTTCTTACAATGATGCTTTTGAAGTGTAAGACTATAGGCACTGTAGTCTTATAAAAGATAATACAATGCAGTGATTTCTTGGATGCGATATTTATGAAATGGAAAAGAGGCAATAGCTTGAATCCTGACTTTCCCAGAGGCTCTAGATGGATGAATAATGTATGAGTGGGATTTATTTTCTAGATTAGTTCTGAAGTGGTTAAATATGCAGCAGGCAAAGTCAAAGTTACTAGACAAAAATAAAGAAGTGGAGTTTGTTAGCACCTGCATATGAATCAAATCAATTTCTCTCTGATTTTGGTTAATTGAATTAGCTTAATTTAAATATTTATGTTACTAGTATGATGCAACTTGGCAATATACCTAGGATCTAAATATATTTACAGCATGCAAGGTACCGTGGTCTGTAGCTAAGATTTTTCTTACGCATCTAGTTGGGCCTCGCTTTCAAAATGACTCAACAGTTACAGCTTGTTGGAAATCAAGAAGAAAAAGGGCTAGATCCACCTGGCTACTCTGACAAAGAGTCCCTCCCCAGCTTTCCTGCAGCCCCCTTTAAGGACTGGAAGGCTGCTATAAGATCTCCCCGTTGCCTTCTCTTCTACAGGCTGAACAACCCCAACTCCCTCAGCCTCTCTTCATAAGAGCGGTGCTCCAGCTCCTTGATCATCTCTGTGGCCCTCCTCTGGACTTGTTCTAATACTTCCATGTCCTTCTTGTGTTGTGAAGGAAAGGACAATATCCAAAAGCTGACTACAGTGCTTCAGGTGGAGTCTCACAAGAGCAGAGCAGAGGGGGAGAATCACCTCCCTCAGCCTGCTGGCCACGCTTGTTTTGGTGCAGCCCAAATACGGTTGGCTTTCTGGGCTGCAGGCGCACATTGCTGGCTCATGTTGAGCTTCTTGTCAACCAACACCCCTAGGTCCTTCCTTCTCCTCAGGGCTGCTTTCAATCCATTCTCCATCCAGCCTGTATGGATGATTGTCCTATTTCATTGGACATTTAGACTCTTAACACATGTTGAAAGTGACTCCTATTTTGTGACCCAAATTTTAAAGTATCACTGTGCCACTATTAAACTGGACTGTTTTCATTATCATCTCTGTATTTTCTTAAGCTTAGATTTCAGTTGTAGCTTTCTGAATATATGATTTCTGTACCTATCCATTAAAGCATTTGTCTAGGAATGTATGATTTATTTAAGAAAACATTTTAAGTTCTACAAATGAAATTGTAAATGGACCTCAAATATGAATTTTTCTTGTACCAAAAATGTTCAACTGTAGATTAAATACACTATCATTAAGGTTCATAGCTGTTAGGAAAACAATGAAAACAGAAAATGAACAGCATATAAAACTCAAACCTATTTTGCTGAGAATAATCATCTGTCCTTTTTGAAAGAACTCAGCTTTCAACAGATTTGAGTACAATTTGAATTGTCTTTCCCAGACTGTGAAAATCTTCTATAGACATTTTCATGTCAAATGAAACACTGAAGTTTTACCTGCAAAGAATTTTGTTTTCATGCATTCTAAATGGGTAATATTTCTTATCTGTACTTGTCCATGCAGATTTTTAAGCTGGTAGGCATATGTAATTTTTTTAAAGCCATAAGGCTTCCCTTTTCCTGTTAGATTTGCACAATCAAAATCTGTTCTTGTAGTACCAAACAGAAGAAAAGGGGAATTAGGAAATGTAATTGTGAATGAAATAAAAAGCAAGATCCATTATGTATTAAGCTATGATGCCCTGTAAGCCTGGGAAAAAAAAAAAAAAAAGAAAAAAGTAATTTAGAGAAGAGCATTCCTTCACTGTGATTTATTCCATGTGAATTCTGTAGCTCCATTACTGAAGTTACATGCTTTTTTCCAGTATATTTAAGGACTTGGGGTGAACTTATCGTCCTATGCTTTTTTCAAGAAACAGCATAGTTGGATGTTTGCGATGCCACTCTGTTGTCTTCTTGCCAAAAAAAAAAATAAATAAAATAAATGTAAAATAATTTGTGTCAGGTGTATGCTCCAAATGAAAGTCCATCAATCATTTTTGGCCCTTTAGTGCAATGATTATCATTTCAAAGACGCAGGAGGACATTAAAGATAATGGCTTCTCTGTTGTCTATTATCTCTAACAGACTTCACATAATTATTAACATGTGTTCTCATTTAAGAAGAGTGTCAATATTTTGAGTGAATTGCATTTTTTTAACTGAAAGGGATATGTCTGTCAGCAAGTTTTTTGTCCATCTAACTAAATGAGGAATTACAATTAATGAATTTTGTGTTTCTGCAAGAAGAGCAGATACTGCAGAAAATGTTGGAAACTTTGCAGGGTTGAAACACAATGACTGTCTTCAGCTGTCTGCATAAGATAATAAACAGTGTTCAAACTTGAGTAAAAGTAGTAAAATACTAGTGCGTGCTCTTCCGAGGCACTCTCACTTTCTTTTATTTTTCGTGCTGTGCTGAGAAGAGTGAATACAGCATTTCCTTATTTGCCACAAAGCTCTGCAGTCATGTAGGATGTGGAAGGTATTCATAAAGGGTAAATATCTATTCTGTGGCTTTGTTTTATTCACATCGTTTTGATAGAAATTACTATCAGATTTACTAAATTTCTTACCTCTTATTTTATCTGGAAATGTTGCCACTTGCTTGTCCTTTAGAAAGGAAAGCTAAAAAATGGTTTTTTTCCTCATCCAATAGAATTGCAGTTAGAAATACGTCTCCTAAAATATTAAGAACATGGATAAAATATAAAACTATGGTTCATCCAGGTTAAGTAAATAAAAAATGGTTCAATCTCGCTCTCCTTTGAGAAGGTATAGAAGAGATAATGTGTAGTATTAAGCTTCCAAAATTTCATTGGTAGTCTTGGGGTGTTTATGTAGAATGGCCTGCGGGGCATGCTTACTTGCTTCTTGAGCAGGATATTCCTCTTCTGTTTCAACAGGGTTTCAACAGAATACTTACGGGTCCAGGTTATTGACTTCACTATAAAAGTTAATGAGTGGGAATGAAGGGAAACAGTTTAATATACAGGACAGCCTTTTAGCTTATAGTTTCTCTCAATAAATTTAAATATTATGGAAAGGATCCATGTACCAGCAGGAGGAAGGATTCAGCTTTTAATCTCTAAAGTAAACTGAATCTGTTCAGATTTCAGCACCAGTAAGTGTCCTGGACAGAATGTAGACATTGCAGTTAGACAAAACAGTGAAGTCTGAAGTGTAATATTTAATGAAATACATTGCTGGCAACATTAGAGAAACACCTTTTAATGGGAATGACAGAAGAATTTATGAATGTATTTGAGCTTCAGTATGGCTCTTCTTTTAAGTTACATGATAAATATTTGAAAGATACAAAAGAGGCACTTGTTTACAGCAAATCAATGAAATGACATTAAAAAACCAGGGAACACCATGTCGAGCAAATAATGTTATGGATCAGTGAGTTAAAATACATTAGCATCAGCAACCACTACTTTGTTACTGAGCCAGTAGATGCTGCATCTGTTACAACGATACATTCATAGTCTGGAGGAGCAGCAGGCAGCTGGCAAACCCTGCCAGCTGGCATAGCAGCATCAACTGGCGTCAGCTGGAGTTTGGCTTCTTACCTGTCACTGCCAGCAAAAAGCAAGTCCCAATATGCTGAGAGGTGATCAGTGATTTGTCTTTTAAAAGCATAGACTAAATAGTTCAATGCAGTCTTTACAAACTTCTATTTTATTTCCCTTACGGTTTTTACTACTGTGTTTTAGAATAGTTTTATACCAAATTTGAGCCATTCTGTTGTCTTATTCCTCCATTTTTGCTCTATAATGAATAAAATATTAGCCTTCAATTATAGATTTCACTTCACTGAAGCTATTTTAGGTAGTCTGAGTCTAATTTGATGTCTGGTAATTGTGACCATGTGTACATTTGTCTAAAATGCGTGTGAACATACAGTTGGTCAGGCATTTTAAAACCTGAACCTCTGTTCTAGCTTTTAAAATCATACAAGCTATTCTTTAAATTTATTTTTCTAGCCTTTTAAGGAGAAAGCCTTGCTTAGCAATGGAAGCTAGTTTGAAGATGTTTTAGCATGTAAAAATAGTAGAATGATTTGAAATGTCGTATTATCTATAACAGTTATAGTCTGGAAAGGTTTTGCCTCAAACTAGGCATGTCTAATGGGGTTTATGACAACCTATGAATTTACCCCTGAACAAGGTCAACATGGAGGTCAGAGAATGCTATACAAATTGCATACTACTCAAGCCTGTAATTATCCCTGTAAGAAGTTAATGTGCTGAGGAGTTCAGCAAATTCAGGTAGACCTTCAGAAATGACCATGATGAACTCAGCAGTTGCTTATATTTTCTCTGAAAAAAACTCTGATAACTGGATGTGATGCCTAGAGAGTATTATTTTCTGGTAACTTTTAGCCAAATCATCTTGTCTGATTGTGTACTCAGGAGGTTAAGAGCCTAAATTCTTTATCGTTTGAAGAAAATATTTTAAACAAAGTTTAAATAGTATTCCTTTCCTACCATCAAGGTACTATACCTATACCTATAAATTTCCTACCATCAAGGTACTATACCTGTAAATTGAAAAAACTCTCAGGATAGATTTTATTCCCAATTTTGGCAGGAAATAAGCAACATCTACTCTAACATAAGTTTATTTAATTTTGAGTATGTACGACAGGGACATAAAGTCAGATCTTTGTTGTCATCTCTTTGCTGATCTTGTTGAAGGTGGCATGTGTCTGTACTTGTTCTTGTATTGTCCAGTTTCAGCAGTCTGCAAGTAGTAATAACTAACTGCATTTTTTCAGGTGAAAATGTCACTATTGCTCCTCTTTTGCCTGTATTTTTCAAACACAACTCCATTTTTATATAGATGAATTACTATTTAGTTGCACAATTAAATATTCCTAAACAAAGGCAACAAATATTTTTATAAGTTAATTTAAGTTTATCATTTAACTATCTGTAATGTGAGCATCTATAAGAATATTCCAGGGAAAACAACAGTTTATAGTTTTGAATATTATTAAATATACAAATATTAATATAACCCAAACATTAAAATTATATTTAGATGCATAAATTTATAAAACAGCTATTAGTTTTAATTTTACATATGATTTATTATTTATAATATTTGTTCATTTTACATATGATTTATTGTTATTTATAATATTTGTTCATCAGCACTATAATTTAAGCCAACTACTTGGATCTTAACAATTTTTTTGTATTTTGAAAAACCGTACATGTGTTGCATTTTGTGATGTGCTGCTGTCGTATATCCCCTTATGATGTAAATCAAAATTGCAAATACAAACAGTCCAGACATTGTGGGAAGTTTGGTTCTGAATACAAGTTTCACATACCAAATCTCTCTCTTCTAACGTCTGAACTACATTCTAAAATCCTGGTAGTTTACCTTATGTTACTTTATGGACTGATAAACATAAGTATAATTAATTTAAATTGACAGGTTAATCAGCATAACTTCTTCAAGGTTTCCCTCTCTCTATTTCTGACTCTGAAAAATTACAATTTAAAAATTGGTATATTATGCTAACAAGAGGCTGTTACCCAAAATATGAACAAAATCCTCAAATCCATTTGCAATATCAAAGGCAGGGAAGAAGCAGAATCAAACAAAAGTGAAAGGAATCCTTTTAGTAGCCCCTGCTGTTCCAGAGAGTGTTGGAAGTACACAAGAAATTTCCCCAATTTTCCTTGGTCAAGAAGTGAACCTCCGTCAAAAAGAGCTAGACATGTTCACACTGAAGGATCAACTCTCAGACAAACTAAGGAATTTATGTTGTACTCAGAGTATCTCAGAGAGTTTTGCCTTGATCAGCTTAAGGAGAAGGCATGAAAAGTATGTAACAGAATAAAGATTTGATATGCTTTTCTTTTTTCCTCTTAATAGCATCCTGCAAGTAAGAGCTGGTGATCTTTACCAGTGGTGAGAATTCAAGCTTACGTTTATCAGCCATTCAGCCATTCATCATTATCAGCCATTAAGATGCAGAGCATCAGTATAAAGACCCTACTGTTTCATTTATTTATTAAAAATGTTTGTAGAGACATTGAGTTCAACTCACAGATCAGTTTCTGTCATTTATGTGAATGAAGACTGTGCAGAATGTTCATTTGATCTCATTTTATTGAATTATCTTTCTAGATTATCAAATTGTTGGATGGAAAGCGATCACAAACTGTAGGAATTTTAATATCCAGTTTACACCTGGAGATGAAAGATATTCAACAAGGTAAGTGTTTCAGAACTATAGTGTACCATATATACATGGTTATTTTCTCATTGGACCACTTAGAGAATTTCTTACAGCATTTGCTTTGAGTATGATCCTCATTATGATATCTTAAGAATTATTCTTCCAGTATATTCCAGTATATGTAAAAGCTTCATCTAAATAATCAGAAAAGAATTTTGGTACAACTCCTGTAGCTTTTCAGCTCACCAATCACTTTTGAGAAAACGGTGTTTTCTCAAAATGTTTTCATATTCCTTTTCCTCCCCTGTGGTTCCCTCCTTGTGCCTAAGCAAGTCCCACACTGACAAAAATTAATTAGAGGTGTTCTATGTGAGTCTTTAGGGCTTCAAACATGCAGTTGGTATTTGTTGAATATTTAAATTTTTCTTTGCTAGCAGTTTGAAATGCACATCCCAAACTGATGCAGCTACCATGTAACAAGAAAATGATTACTGGATGGCATTTTTCAAAGCATGAGGCTACTCAGTGTATAAATTCCATTACTGGTAGAAATTATCTGAGTTTGCCAATGCAACTGTAGAGAAATAAAGATTTTTCAGAACCCTGGGGTAATTCAGATTCTGCTTATGTTCTGGATTAAAAAAGATATTGTTTAAGGATATTGTTTATTTCTTTTTCACATTAAAAAAAGGAAAATATTCACCATTTAAAACAACTGCTGGAAGAATTCAAGTTGATGTCTCCTTTTTGCTATTGTTTTCCCTCCATCACATGCAAATGCTGGGTAGGGTGTTGAGATGCTGCTGGCATTGATTATTATTAATTTCAGAAGAGCCTTTGAGCATCTAACACTTTAAAAGCACAAGGGTTTACAGATGGCTCTTGGGGTGGAGAGAAAGAAGAAGAAGGAACAACTTTGTGCCTGCCAGTATTGTGTGAAAGGTATCAGAATGAGATCGGAAAAAAAACTGCTATTATTAAAGATGTGAATAATTTACTGGCAGGAATTATAGCAGCATAGGATAGGATAGCAGCTGTACTATAAAAACTAGTTAGAATTACTGAGTTTCTTCAGAGGTACTTTTTATTTTCTATGCCATGATGTTCTACTAAAATAAGGCATATGTAACTGCAGCATATCTATTTCTCAGTTGTTTTCTGTACTTCTACAGCCCTTGAAACCTTCTGACCAATTTATCCTAAATTTGAGAGAGAAGAGTAAGTGTTCAAAATATTTGTATGTGTATACACTAGCATTTTAGTTCAAATTAGCAGTGTACTGTTGAAGCAAATCTACCAGTTTTCCCCTTAGCTGTGTTTGCAATGCAGTCTGAGTGCACAAATATCCTTTGGAATTAAATTAAACTGGAATTTGTGTTCAGGGAGCAAACAGCAGTCTTCAGCTATAGCAGGCTTTAAAGTCCACAGTATCAGATGAACTAGTTTAAAGTACATCTCCTTGAAATGTGTATAGAGTGAATACTGCATCCCCAGTACCATCTAGGATCTAGGTACCCCAGTACCCCAGCAGATCTACAGGACTACGCTGCTTGCAGTTCATGGACATTGTTAATGTAGTCCTACAAGTTTAATGAAAATTAGAATGTCAGTAGAAGAGGGACACCAAAACAAGTGTCCTGTCACCGAGGAAAGTTGGTAACTCATCGCCTGCTCTGTTCTGAGAGGTAGCAAATGACTGGCCTGTCACCACATGTGTTGCTCAAGGCAGCAATAGGATGTGCTGTCACTTGCTTTTGGAAGCAGCTAGGTGATACAAGAGGAATTTGGGAATACTGTGGCTTTTTTAGGGGAACTTTTCATTTAAAAAAAAAAAAAATCAAAAAAGTATGAGTGACTCTGATCAAGATCTGTGTGTAGATTCTATTTGGGAAAAAAAAAGAAAACCCAAGAAAAAGAAATAGTTCACCAGACTTGGGAAAAACATCTGTATTTTAAAAGGGTCCACTAGAAATGAGGACAAAAGTAGTTATGCTTGTTTTCCATCTAGTGTATGTTTTTCCCCTATTATTTTGTTTAATTTAAAAATGTGTGGAGTCCTGCCTTTCAGCAGACTTTAAGGGCTGCAGTAGTCAATGACAAAAAAGGTCATAATAAGCTAAATAGCTCATGACAAAATTTAACCAAAAAAGAGTATGATCATTTAATGCATTTGATGCTGAATGTCAAAAGCTTTTTATTTTTTATTTTTTTCAGAAAGTAGAGTTACAGAGAGTTACTTCTGAGAAAAATAAAAATTAAACACTCATTCCTTTTCTCAAGCCACTTTCCATTGCATAATTCAGTATTTGAAAGATGCGGAAGAGAAAAGTTAACTCTCTTTGTCAGCTTGCAACAGAAAATGAATAAATTTGTAGGAAAAGAAAATTGAAATGAAAAATAGGGCATATAATTTTATTTCAAGTTGTTCTGACTGTATGTCTTGAAAAGCCTTAAACAAAAGAAATTACTGTCCATATATAATGCATTGTTACTTATCTTAAGTGTCGTTTATAGGTATAGAAAAACCATCCCCAAATTACTTCGGTGAAGAATTCTCATATGCATAGAGAGGCATGCAAAAAAGTAGTCAATTGTAGAGAAAACAATAATAATCACGAGAAAAATTACCTACTTCTCTATGATACTGTGAGATTTCTACATCTGTAGGATTACCCTCCCAAGCTAAAGTAAATAGCTTCACAGTATATTCTTTAGATAACTCAGCAGTGCAAAACAAATAAATGACCATATCTGGCACCCAGATGTTTCAGCTTGCATTTGATAATGAGCCAGCTGCGACACGTTGGGAAGGGAATCTCCTGCACATGTTAGTTTGAGAGGATGATGTTCTTCCTTTAACAGATACGTTTAAATTCTTGCTGTATCTGGGTACAGTCTAGCAAGGTGGCAGGGTAAAAATGAATAAACATTTTGTGTAGTATTGACACATATGATGATGAGGGAAAGTTTATATTGTCATACTGCACCTGTCCTGATGCTCAGTTTTTTGGAAGGTAGGAGAAGAGAAGAGATCCTAAGTGCTGTAATGTTCTGAGAACACTAACAAATGTTACTGGTGAATTTGGTACTGAAGAGGGCAATACAGTTTCTAGTTAGACCACTATTAATAATATTAATTTCCTGGGCAGAAGTGGACAGAATATCTGTCTGTCTCAGTATGCTATATAGAACCTGTATATATACTTAAAAATCAAATAGAGTAAATTATGCCTAGGTTTGAGATTATTTTCAAGTCATTTTCACTGTGTTTTTGTTTGTTTGTTTGTTTTTTAATTAACATTTATACAGAAAGGATGAGGAATAGTGGAAATGAACTGTTAGAAAAGGAACATGCTGTAACACTGCAGACTTAAAGAAGTAAATTCCTGTTCATGAGTGTGCTTCTGTCTTATTTCTGTCATTGTTCAGCTGAAACGTTACAGCTTGAGAGACAAAACTGTGGCTCAAGACTACTTGTGTGGCTTTGCTGTTAAAGTAGTACGACTCACTCCATAGTGAGGAGATTCAGTTCTGTAACTAATGGGAAATGCTGGTTATAAGCAAAAGACCCTCTGTGGGCACTGGTCCCAACAGCTTACTGGCCATCATTCCAGTCACTCAGGCAGTTCTCTTTAGAGAGCTAGCCATAGCAGTAGACTAGAAAGCAAATAATAATAATCTCTTTTTTTTTTTTTTTTTTTTTTTTTGTAGTTTAGGTCATCTGGGCTAGCTTCCCATGAGGTACTGAGATCTTTGTTCAAGAATAAACTCAAAAAATTTTGGGAAAGCTCAGATGAAAAATAGTTTCAGTTATAGAAAGCAAGATGTAGATAAAATATAGATGCCTGTGTCCAAAACAGTAATTCTCCTAAATCACTGCCTACTGCCATAGTGCCTGCATTTTGCCACTAAAATTGTGAGGCACAAGAAGTTCTGCTTCTGTATTTTGTTGGAAATAACTCCCTGTCTAATACCTCCTATTTCTATCAGGATACATTAACTAGATCCTCTCACGTACTGGAATATTTTCTTTGGGATCAAATCTATGAGATGTGGTAGATCACACCAGATGCACACTTTATAGCTTATTGCACTCGTTGTGGCAATAAAGTACCACATTACTCCATGCAGAACAGCTGCAGACTGTGCTAGCACATTTACCCAGGCAAGTGTTCAACATGGGGTAGTGCTGTAATGCTGTCAGAACTTAGCTTGTGTGGCAAAGGAAAGAGCTGAATGCTGATCCTTGGCATTAAGACTATTTGTAATGCTAATTATATATATATATATATATTTATTTTCCTAGACTTTAGGTGATTAAGTATAATGTGTAAGACTCCATTTATTAAATCAGAATAGCACTGGCCAACCTGTAATAGCATGTATGGGGACCTAGTATGTTTATTGTGCATTTGAAGCATTCTTTTGTTTACCAAAAATGTAAGCTATGTATGCAGAGGCACATTAAGCTTTGAAGATAATAGAGAACTTAGATCATACTTAGATGGGATGAATTAAAATTGATTCTGTTACAAAACATGGGTCGTGCCATCTGCTTTTGTAGATTCACCTTCATATGGAAAAGATTTATTAGGGGACTAGTATCACAGTAATAATATTCTGATGATGGACAATGCAAATGGCTATCATGCCAATCTACATTTTAAAAAAATGCTTTGTATTGTGGGAGGAGACAAACTGACTTCCTAGAAAGAACACAATTATAATAGTATTGTGCAATGGCAGTCAACCAGTTAGAAAAGTGTTTGATTGGTCTTCTCCAGCTTGATTTGTAATTTACCCTCCATTGTCAACATACTGGAGGAAATAACTGGAAGAATGTGAACAGCAGCTTAACTCTCCCACACTGATGACCAGTTCAATAACCATTCAAGTTATATATTATGTTTCTAATCATTCTGTCATTTCTGTATGGTCTTCCTCTAATGAGAGGCTATGCAAGTTATATAAATAGGCTGCATAGTCTTAATGCAATTTATGACTTATGACACATCTAAATCTTAGAGAACAGTATCATTTTTAACTAGGCACTTGTCTTAACACTCAAGAACCTATGTCTTATATGTATAATGCAAGCTATTCCAAAGCAACTCTGATCTGCAAACCTTAATGGGCTCAGAATTTCTAAATCCCAGCTTGTGTTTTAACCATATCATGTGGCACAAATAATTTCAGAATTCTATTCTCCTTAGTATTTTGGTAATACTTCTGGATAAAGTATTTTGGAATATTTCTTACTTTCACTATTTGAAAAGTGTTACGGGTTTTCAACTAAAATATTTTGCAGAATGGAAGCAGAGATAAAAGTTACAACTGTTCTGAAATTGTGTGAGTTTTCCATCTATACAGAATATTATGCATATGCATTCTGTGCATTCTGCATACTACAGATGAAGTACAGAGATAGCTGTATACCCATCTCAGAAGCTGGAAAGCAATTTCCTTTAAAAGTTATTTTCTTTGTTCTGGAAAATTCACAACATGTTTTTGTACGTCTGCCTTGGGCATCCAATCTAATGTTGGTTGCCAGAGTCTTTTGCTCAGGTCTTCTTGCAGCAGATGAGCTTTCCTAGTCTTCTAAACCTACATTGTGCATATGGTGTTTCTTAGTATTGTATATCTTAATGTTTTTGTGTTGTGTGATTGGTAAACACTGGAGAAAGCCTATAAATAAGTTCAAACCATCAGATCAATTTTTCAGAAGTAAACCAGAGCAATTTGGGTATTTTAGGTGGTTTTGTCAAGTAGGGATTTGTATTTAACAGTCATAGTGACTTTCTAGTTGACTAGATCAGTCACAGTTTCATTTGCATTTCCCAGTAATGAGCTTCATGTTCTCATGATATCGAGCCTTACTCAGAAGAATATAACACACAAAAGAAATCAAGTACTTTCAGGCCAACTTTTGCAAGCTCTTTTTATTTAAATAACATATTTCTGTTTTATCATGAAGGAGCAGTTAAGATAATTTCTTCATATTTCATAGTTTAATTGTCACATTAAGTGGCATGATACTGTTGCATTTATGTAAGCTCTGTCGTCAGGACTTAAATCCTGATTTAACCAAAATGTGTTTAGTAGGAGTGAGGCTGTATATCAGAGTCAGCCTTAAGACTTTTGGTATTTAAGCCAGTTGAGAAGAATTGTCTTTTTCATATTTAACCTTTAAGCTCTACAGTTGTATGTAGACTGCAGACAGTATGCTTTAAATTCTCAGCTTTTCTTTGGTTTACATTTTTAAAGTGATAAAATAGAGTATGTGAAAAATCTGTGCCAGTAGGGAATCTGTTTTTTACAGTTAGAGTCATTTTTAAAAAGTCTGTTAAAAACCTTTGGTAAAAGTTTATATTTGAAGCATTACTCTTAGTATGTGAAATGTAGTTGGCAAGTATTTTTATGTGTGCCTGTTAGTTTGAATGCATGATGCTGATCTGTTTTTTGTCCTAGCTGACGGTTATTATATCCTAATGGGTGCAACCCTGCACTAATGATCCTTGTGTATATAAATTCTTCTTGTTGTGAGCAGACACCATAGGCCACATAAAAATGTTTGCCTCAATTTCCCTGCAAAAAAGGATCTCAGAAACCAGACTTGGCCAAGTAACAGATTTTTTAAAGGTAGAGGAACCCAATAAAATTACCAGCTTTTCACAGCATGAGTCTACTTCCTTTCAACATTGTGAGGTGTAGGTGAAATATTCTAACTGAACTGACAGTGTAAGGAAGACAGCTAACTAGAAAGCAAGATAAAAGTAAAAACCACCAATGATGATTGATATTGTAATAGCTATTAATTGTTTTGGAGCCTCTTTTGTAGATTTATGATACTTCACCTATATTACTTACACTTATGTGAGTCTTGATATAATGAAATTCAATGCATTAAAGTATTGTGGCTAAATTCACTGTATCTGGAATAGCATTTTGAAAAACATCAAAGCTCTTATTAATTTTATTAATGTTAAAATACATATGAATAAAACTTTCCTTTGTTTTCTAACAAAAATTTAAAAGATTTAGTTCCTTGCAGCTCTAAGGAAAAAGTAAAGTAATTAGTTTCTTTGATCTAGAGAAATGTGTTTTTTTTCAGCTGCCCCAACTCAAGTTAATGTACACAACATACTGTGAACGTATTGCACATGCTGTATTTTAGGAAGAATATGAAGAATACTGAGACACCTGTGAATTTGGGGATTTCTTCCAGCTTTTTAAAATCAATGTTTCTTAAAAAAAAAAAAAAGGAGAGAAGAAAAAAGAATTTTTGTGATTCTATATGTTTTCATTTTTGTCTTCTGCTCCAAATGTGTATGGCATTAAGTTTGATCATTTTGAATGAAAAAAGATAGAAGGAAAAACATAAAGATGTAAAGTACATAAAGATGAAACAAAGGAATCTGCTGTAGATTTTGGCAGTACTTCTGAAATTTTGGAAGAGTATCTCTACATACGCTAACATCCTAAGATGTCATTCTATCATCGAATTGAGAAATATGGCTAGATTTTTAACTGCGCCCTGTCTGCATAGACATTGCCAATAACAGCAGGACAGGTTATATATCAAGTAGGTCAGAAAATATTTTCTTGGTAGTTCCGTTGAAACACACAGTTGCCCCAAAATATAAAATAATACATATTAATGTCTCTTAACACTGATTATTATTAATACTGGCTCATATTGTGTTTTATTAATCTCAAACATTTTGGCATGGGGAATAGTTTATTATGCTACTTGAAACCAATGCTTTTTTCTTCGGTCTGTTGTTAAGTACAGAAAAGTTTTTAACTACAGAGCATTTAGCATTAAAAAACCACTTCGTGATTTTGGCACCATCTTTGTCACAGTTATATGTACAAACATTGATATTCATGTTAATGTGTTCTTTTTTCAAAATCCTTGCTCTCATTCTAATAGCTCTACACTTAAAAGATCTACTATTTGTTACATGTTTTGCATTTCTAGTAAGAGTTAAAATTACCTCCTATAAGTTGTTTTTCTAAACAACTGTGGACTAGTAGTTTTTTCTTCATAAGCAGATTTCAGAGTATCCCAAAATGGGGTGGAAGTGAAAGCACAAGGAAAAATTTATGAACTAAATATGCGTATTTAAAAATCATAAAATTAAACATATTAGACTATGAAAACAATTTTCCAGTAGCTTTTCTAATCACTAAGGGTTTTTTGAAATTTTACTGGATAATGCAAAAGATAATGCAGTTCATGGAACGGTCTTGCTAGAGCCGACAGATGATCTCATAGATTCAATTCCTAAGGAATTTTTTTTTAAAAACAGAATTTTGTCTAGCTCTAGAGGTGGGGTTTTTATATTTGGTTACAGTCTTGGGAGTTTTGAATATTTGAAATACGACAAAATAGCTGTGGTTTTTTTTTTTCACTCATATTGTCTTCTTCAATATAATTCTTTACTTCTAAGCCAGGTGTAATGTCAACAAATGGAATCATAATTGACAAGCAGAATTTTAAAGCGTTCTAAATGTCATTGGACCTTTTAATAAAATTAATTACCCTGCCACAGAGAAAATTTACTAGCCTGCTGGTTAATATCACAATGTAAAATCGTGAGGTAGGTGGAAGAGCAGGCGAAAGCTTATTACTTTCAAATAATTATTTAAAGATGTGTTATTTGCCTCTTTCAAGCTTGGATTGCAAATACAGCAAAAGCTTTTAGAATCTTCTAAATCCACTAGTAGTCAAGTTTCCTTTGAATGAATATAATCCAGTTGAAATTAAAAGTTATCGAGTACTAGTAACAGGGTGATTCACTGGTTATGTGGGATTCACTGGTTATGTGGGAAACTGGTAGAGGCCTTAATCTTGATTCTTTCAGGATTAGTGTTTGCAATAACACTTAAACATAAGTCAGTAGTTGGGAAATTGTGCCCGATCCCTTTAGGAATCTTGATGAAATAGTGTTCTAGAAAAATTAAACATCCAAGTTATTCATCTGCCATTGTGCATCTCTTAGCTTGCTGGACTTTTACATTAGAGAGCATTACAAAGAGTGATGAACTGCCTAAATTTTAATGGGATTTTCAAGTGTTGGAAACACATAATACTGTATAATCCTAAAGTAGTAACCTTTGGAACTAAGCTAGGAAACATTTTGAGACTTCATTTTTGGTAACAAGTAATAATTAATCATTGAAAAGTATACTTTTGGTGTCTGTGTGAGATTTAGAAGTCTTTATCTGGAAATTTTCTTGTGGGTGGTTTTCTAGTGGATAAAGCTAACTCAGTTGCAAACTTCTTTGTGAAGATACCTTAAAAATCTTTAATACAACCTGATTTTTTTTTGCAAGTTAGTCTACCTACTTCTCAAGATTGGTAGCTTCAAGGCAAGCTGATCTAACAGTTTCATATCTCCCTGAACTCCCATGCACACAGGAATACTTTAAATGCCCTAACTCTCAATTTCTTCCTATTCAGCCTTCTAAGCTACTGGGAAGTTTATGCTATTCATTGCCTGGTATACAGTGTTCTCATGTTCTCCAGGCTGGCAGCTGCACAGGAAGATGACCACCTGGCAGGTCATATCCTTGACTGATGAATATACTGGAGAGTAGAACTCTCTATTTCTCCCGAAATAGAATTTATAATAAGTTCTTGCATGATTGCTGCCATTTAAAATCAGAAAAATAAGGTGTTGAAAATAGAAATTATTAATGGATGTAAATACATTTTTTAACTAGGGCAGATCTCTTCTGTATATTTCCCAAGAAACAGAATTGAACTCACAGTTCGTTTTGTAACATCTAATTTGTGACTGTATCCTATACAGCTATTCTGTGTGTTGATGACTCTGTAGTAGACCTGGAAACACTGGAAGCGCTTTATGAGAATGTAAGTAAGTTGGGATACATCTGTGCTTAATCACCATAGCATTCAGAATTTCAGATGTGCAATAAGTAAAGTTTTATTTTATCTTGTCATTTAAAACTAGAGACATTATGTAGAAAAATTCTGTAAGGAATTTAACAATAATAAAATAGGTGACATCAAAAGATACCATTGAGATGCATATTTCTCTGACTGGCTTAAAAGTCAGAAATTTAAAACATTGGTGTGCCTTTGGAATCAGGCTGAAATGATGTAACAGTAAATGATGTAACATTAACAAAAGAAGAAACATCTAGCAATGTTCTCTTCTGAACTGCCTGAAGAATACTGGCCTTATTAAAGGCATGTTGTGTGCTAACATGCTGAATTTTTCTCATCCAAGATGTTAAGTGGATAAAGCAGTGAACTCAGGCTACTGTATTGCCATCCTTACCTAAGTTGCTTTGTAGACAGCATTCTTTAATTTAGACTGTGTGATGCTGAAGTTTCGTACAAAAATATGTTTACAGTTGGCTGTAGAAGTATCAGAGCTACCTCTATGACCTAAATGCTTTGAAGCTTCCTATAGCAACATTTGCAGTGCCATGCCCTACAAGGATGCATTGTTATGAACATGGTAGTAAATGGAACCGCAATGCAGTGAAGGAAATTGTCATACTAGATCAGTACTAGCTCACTCTTTTGGATAGTCTAAATGTGTCCATCTAAGTATATAATTATTTGCAGACAAACAGGTAGAGCAATAATTTATTATTTTGTTTTAAAATGTTATTAATTACTTTATATTAATTCACTCAGAGAGCACAAAAAGATGAACTGGAGAAAATCAAGCAATATTATCAGACTTCAAAAGAGGAAGAACTGAAGCTTCTGGACAAACCAGAACAGTAAGAGTTTTTTTCTTAATATTTTATCAATTACATAGTGTAGTCCTTTGGTGATAGTTAAAAAGAATCTTTATACATAATATTTGCTAGATAGTTATTTTTTTCCTGTATTTCAAAGCATGGTGTTAAATTTGTGTTTATCTCACTTTTTTTCAGATGTTACAGGTAATACTTGGTCTGCTTGGAGCACCAGAACTGATTAAATATGTGGCCTTAAATCAATAAAAAAATATGTTCCTATTCTTATATTTGTAGAAGGCTTATCCTTCCCTTAGAGCTCTTAAGGCTTTTTTAAATTAAAAGCCTGGTCCTATAAAGCAGGGCCAGACTGATTTTGCTTGTTAATAATTTGGAAGAGCTACACAAACAGGAGGTTTTGGGGAGTCCAAGGCACAATGTACACTCAACTCATGCTGTTTGAAGGCCTACTAGGCTGATTCCACAGTTTGTCTCCTGTGACCATTGTGGGCAGTGGCAAATGTTAGGATGAAACAGTTCCTAGGTGTAGCTCCTGCTGTTGTGATAAACTTTAGACCAATCTGGAAATCAAAAAAATCTGTGAACAGCATGGTAATCCGAAATTTTTAGTGTTTGTATTTGATTCCAGATTAGGTTTACCAGTGGTATTTGTGTTCTGCTGCTTTGCCACTTTTCCCTTTGTATTTCCATCCTCTCCTAATGACAGTGTGATTTCCTGCCTTGAAGCATCTACCCATTTTGCATCCTTTTCTCTTTCTGTTTTTGTCTTTTCTGCTCTCTTTGGCATAAGAAGGGGTAGCAGGGGAAGAATTGAAACAGTAGAGATAGCATATTACCGTTTGATGTCAGAATTATTACATTTCCATACCATTTTTCCCATTACACTGTTGATGGTGAAGAGTGTATTTTTTTTTCCTCTTTCTCCTAACACAAAGCAGCTAACTACTCAATGGTGATAGCTACATACAGTTCACTAGGGACAGTTCATCTTGGAAGATGAGGCTATCACGCTCTCTTGAGTAAGAGTGGCTTAAGAACACTTACGCTATCTTGTTCATGTATCCTTTATCCATGTTTTTCATTGCCTTGGCTTGGAGCATAAGAATACATTGTGTGACCAGTTGATGTTTTCCAGAGTTTGAATCTTTGGCAACCTGCAAGTCTGAGTGAAATAAATATGAATGTATTTTGTGTTCTGGAAAATACGAGTGTAGAGCTCTAGAGTTATAAAAGGTTGTGCCTTCCTGTAAATTATAGTGGAGAGAGATTGGTGGAGAGAGGCAGATCTTAAACACAAAGTTGAACTTAGTCTATCATTGTTCCATAATTAAAAGTAAAGAACTGTATATAAAGCAGTTGTGCTTGGTCATTCAGAGTGAAATACTAGTGTTAAAAGCAAAAGCTACTCTATCAATTATTAATCTTTGTTGTCTCTGCAAGTCTTATTTATCCCCTTTTCGCTCTGTAAAACTGCATAGGTTAGGAAAGTTAGCTTTTCAAGATGTTGCCTCTTAATTAAGTAATTTTATTGCTCCTTCAAAAACAAAGTCTTTTCTGAAAACTCAGTAGATCAAGTTTTAGCCTAAATGCAGAACTAGAGATTTGTTGGAACTGCATATGCTTATTAACTCCATAAAACATTAAAGACAGAAAAGTGCAAAATTGTAGGTATGAGTAAAATAATTTGCCACAGGGTATAAACCTGATGTATTTTCTTTAATAAGGATTAGAACAAAAGGGCAAATTAAACCTTTTATAAATGGTTGTAAATACCAGTGATAGGCATTAGTTTATTGATTGGAATTCACTGAAGTCTAATGGAAACCTCTGTCACTTTAAAATGCCTTGGATTCCCAGACAAATACAAGATTTTACTGGTATCACTAATGCTCTCCTATACATGTGATTTTGATTTGTTTTGCTGGCATGTTACACTTGCTATTGTTGGCACAAACTGTAAATATATCTCAGCAACATGACAATATCCCCCAAATTGTTCTTCATGATAACAGTTGCTAAGATGCTAATTAATATTCATTAACACAATAAACATTTATATCCGTAATTGGCCACAAATTTAGTCTTTGCTAGTAGGATGCAGATGCTTAAGCTAGTTTCCAATAAGATCCTTCTAGTTTTAATATAATCTCTGCGAAGTCCTTGCTATTGTGAAAGAAATACTAATGAAGGAAATGGTAGCAAAATATGGTACTGAAATGTTCTGTTTTGTTTGTAGTTTGAATTCAGGAAGTAGTGGACTACTGATAATTGCAAATAAAATAAGGCTTTCTATACAAGCAATGCCATTTGCTTGTCTTCTACACACAAATAATTTTCATTGACTTCAGTTTAAATCCTACTGGCTTCCTTAGAAGCTTACAGGATTAGATACACCTTTTTAACCAAAAAATTATTATTTTTTTAAATCTAAATTTTATAGTCTTTAAATATGGATAAAGCCCAATAAATAGTTCACTGTCATAGAATCATCCTTCTTTGACTGTCTTTTGAAAGAATGTTGTATTATACTAACAACGTGGTAACATGTCTGATTTTGAAAGTAGTTTCAAATCCTTTGTTAAAAGATTCTGGTAGGATAAAAGAGTTCTCAAGTAAATGTATTTTTTATTTATAGTTTCTGCAGAAGAGGAGTAAAATGGACCTCACACAGATGAACAGCAAATTCTTTGTGTTTACTTTAGGCCATGAGAAGTGTAGCAATGAGAAACCAATCAAAAAGTTATGTCACAGTCATCTCATTGTAACTTTAAGTCAAAATCATACTTTTCTCATTTTAAAATTGCAACACTGACTGAACTTTTTTCCCGGAAAAAAAGCTTCATCCACCAGAATTTGGTGGTTTATCTTTGATAAACCATAGGTTCATGCAGTGACATTCTCTTTGGTAACTGCTAGGATCAATTCTTCTTTGTGGCATATTTCAGTTATAAATGTTTGGTCAGGGTATTTACATTGAATACTTTGAATTCCAAAATCTGGAGACATTTTCTTTTTATGCTAAAGCTCTTTTAATTCTCAGCACAATTACGTTGCATTCTGATGACCAGAAACATGGATAAAAGTTCCCCTTTCAATGGAAAGCAAGAAAATGTATCATTTGAATTTTTAAATTTTAACTTTAAAAATATATGTATGTCAGAGCTTTTGTGAAGCAGTTGGGGTTTTTCTTTCTTTTATTTCTCTCACACGAAGTGCACACAAAGTATCCTCTTTTTTTTCCTGGCAATACCATTCATTCCCAATAGGAAGTATTTTTATTAATACCAGCTTGGCATTTCTTTTTTTCCCATTGCTTAAATCCTAGAGCCAAGCCTGGCCTCCCCAGTCCTTCTCTCACAATAGATTTTCTCATCAGGCAAGAGAGAAAAAGTCAGAAATAATAAAAAAAAAATAATAATGGTCCAATTAGAATGTTTTATTTCACACAAGCCACAGGTGGATGTTAACTAATTTTTCAGGCATGCGCTATGTATTCAGGAAACATTACATGCATGAAAAAATTATAAAGGTGATTTAAAGGTACTGATATTAGTTATAATAAAAAAAATAGTTTGAAGAAATCAGATGAATTGGTTTAAATAATTAAAATAAATTTAATAAGAATTCAATCTAATAGTGATTCAGAAAATGTCCCAGACTTCAATCAGGAAAAAAAATATTTAAAGCATTGTATTGAAGGGGATCTGCGAATATCTGTAGACAGGAGATTGGAGGAATTCTACTAAAGTAATACTGGAGCAAAAGACAGTTTCTAGATTTCAAGAAAGCATGCGTAGCACTGGAATCATTGACTCAAAACCCACAAAGCAAATTATGCAAGCCCTGTTATTATAAGAAATGTTAAAGTTTCTTGAATTATTTAACTAAACTCTTACATTTTAAATTGAAGAAAAGGGAGTAATTATTCATGTCTTGGAATGCTTTCATTTTGTAATACCCGAACTGGAGTTGTTGAATATACTTCTATTTGTTTTTGTTTACGAAAGAGTTAAAGTAAAAAAGGTGGAATAGCTTCATGAGATGGGTGAAAGTGTGAGAAAAGATAAAGAACAATTAAAGAGTTAGTAACTTTGCTGAACAGTGACTGAAGAGAGATATAATCTGCAAATATTTTAGAGCTAAATAACGCGGCTAGGTGCATTACCATAAAACATGCTGCTATATAATTGGAAGTGTGGTGCAAATTAGTAAAAGAAAATTGAGGTTGAGCATCAGAAGAAATTTCTTGGCAGACATTCTATATTATGAAATAACGTTGTAGGAATATGTTGAGTTCAGTATTGCTGGGCATGTTTTAAATTGAAGCAAAAACACACAAGTGAAAACACTAAATAGCGTTTCTTTAGCTTTTTTTTTTTTTCCTTGAACCTATGATCTTGGCTTATAATTCCTCTTTATTACTAGACAGTGGACTAACGTTACAAGAATTAATGTCTTACATCTTCCTTGATATTAATAGGATTTCTTAACACATTGAACACAAAGAACACTGAGGAGAAAATATACAGCAATTATAAATTCTGTCAGAATTTTGAATCAAAGTAGGAAAGATTGCATTATATATGTATTTCATAACACTACAGCTCTGATCCAGTATGTACCTCATGGATGTAAAATGTAGGGATTCATTTAGTATCTTTTTTTTTCCACAGATTTTTATATGAGTTATCTCAGATTCCCAACTTTACAGAACGAGCTCAGTGTATTATCTTCCAGTCAGTTTTCTCTGAAGGGATAACATCAGTTCACCGGAAAGTTGATATCATTACTCGTGTTTCCAAGGTAAGTCCTAATGGGAACTAAATAAAAACATAATGTGTTTTAGGTTGCTTATGTGGGCTTGTTTGATTGATTGTTTTTACCAAAAGTGATGAACCTTAAGCATGGTTATTGGCTTTTCAGGGAAATAAAAATATATTGATATTTTAACTGCTTATAAGAACATGAGGGGGAGGTAAGAGGGAAGATGAGTTGTGTGTGATGCTGTATGTTCTAATTAGGAAAAATTATTTTTACTTGAACATCAGATATTGATTGCTTTGCACATTCAGTGGAAAAATAGATAACATCTATAAAAATAAAAATTAAATATCAGACTCACTTAGTTCATGGCCTTGCAAAGTTACTTTGTTAGTATACCACTATGCAAACTTAACTTGCTTTTAGCCCGTGTCAAATCAGAGATCGTTTGCTTTGTCCACCATGAAACTACTGGTAATACAATGTAAACGTACTTCTACAGTGAACTGTATAGTAACTGTCTATAACATACATTAACTTATTGATTTCCCATGGTATCCATACATTTCTGTTACCACAATAGAGCAGATTTCTAGTACCTGACAAAGCTTTACCTAAGATTTCTTTACAATGAATAACCTAAGAGAAGATTTTGAAATTATAACAAAATATGAAAAGTAAAATGAAATAAGAATTAAAAACGAAATAGTGTCCTGAAGGTAAAACAGCCCGGCCAGGACAGCATTTTTATTTATTTGTTTGTTTGTTTTTGCTATGTGGTGTCTTTCAAACAGCTTTGCTGCCACAAACTACCCACACTCTATTCCTTTGGATACTCTTTGCGTATTCTAACAAAAATAGTTATTTAGTATTGTCTTTCCAAAGGAGACATAAAGAAGACACAAAGAAGTTGTATGAGACAGGGAAAGAGTCATTACCCTTAGTTTACTTAAGAGGACCTCATGTGACAATTGATTTTTTCAATGTGTAATATAAAGCTACATAGTTAAGAATTAGGCTCATGGCCTCAGAAGCTTGAATGATAACTGTCTTTATATAGAAATCAAAATAATTTATTAATTCTCCACTTTGTTGCTAGATTTCTTTTTTCTTTTGAGGCATAATAATTTTGTCCTTAACCCTGGTATATCTGCAGTAAGTATAGATTCTGAAAAGTGAATTTTCAGAGCACCAGGGCCAATGAGAAGCAGACTGAATAATGACTTTCTGAGTGTAACCCAGTGGCAGCAAAAATAACACATCTCCATTTGACTGTGCATTATGTAAACTCATGAAAAAACACTTTGTCTGTGAGATTTTTAAAGGCTACTGAGGATATTTAGCAATATCCTGCTGTAAAACTTCTTCCATTAATCTTTCTGTCATCTACATAGTATATAATGCTATATAATTTACCTCATGCGGATTAAGTTAAAGATAGTATCTTAGGCAGCTATAGTCTAATAAATTTTTCTTTTAAATGTTTGATTCCTGTACCAGTTTTAGCTTCCTTTCCCTGTAGAGGCACATGAGAAACAAAACCTCCTTTAGCAAAAGTAAAATCTAAAAAACTTTGTCAAATGAGCAATTAAAATTTTTGTGCCAATGTATGTTTCAGACTAGTATCCATTTTCCAGGCTTTGCTGAACATGACAAGTGTAAAGGAAATTTTAGGTTTGATTCTGGCTTTTGGAAATTACATGAATGGTGGGAATAGAACTCGAGGTCAAGCTGATGGATTTGGTTTGGAAATACTTCCCAAACTAAAGGATGTCAAAAGCAGAGTAAGTACTCTATTTAATTAAAGATTTATTTTCTCAAGCGATATCCTTCTGTTCCATCATTTGTCCAAATTTAATCTTTTCTCATTTCTTTGCTTGAAAGAGAGAGGCACTTTGTACCATTTTCTTTTTGTTGTTGTTGCTGTTGTTTTCTCCACACTTTTTACCTCTTTCTTCTACTTATATGCTTGTCTTCATAATCTCCTATTTCTCCTATTCACTACCACTAAAATAATTTTATCTTGTGAGAACTTCAGTGTGTCTGTTTTACTAGTTTTACTAAATTACAATAGGTAGAGAGACATGAGAAATCACAGACCACTGGAGTCTTCTCCAGCAAATATCCCCATACTTTTTCTTCTTTTAACTGTAACTGTATATGAGTAAAAAGGCTTTAAAGGTCATGTTAAAAAAAAAAAAATGCAGCGCAGAATGTACACTAAAGAATTAGAGAAAAAGAATTTAAATATATAAATTACAGGATTTTGATCCTCTTCAAAATGGTGTGTCAGATCCAGGAAGATACTGTCAGTCTTTTTTTTAATTGGCGGTTAAGCAGATAAAAGGCATGAATTCTGAATGGCATAAACAGGCAAATGCTCATAGATGGCAGTAAATTATTTTTGTCAAAAACTGAGAACCAGTAGCCCATTTTTGATTAGCCATGCTAGGAACAAAATAAGGCTCAGACACACTGTGCACGCCTTTTGAGATGAGGTTACCTTGATCCTTATTTCAGCAGGGTAGAGGATGCAGTGTTAGACAATGGAAACACCACTCAGAAATCCTTCTCTGCCAAAGCATACCTAGGCGCCATATGGCTATTGGAACTAGCAAAGAGGAGGAGGTATTTTCTACTGATGTTGGTAAAGATTTGGAGGTAGAGAAAAACTGTTCTCTCACACACTTACTCTTTTCCTAATTGAAGTGCTGTTCTAAATTGTAAGGAAAATACAGTTGTTTTTTTTCCCCAGTTATGCCGTATGTAAATAGGAATGTTCTCAGTTTGGGAGACAAGCAATGTCAGATAAGCAGTATGTCTAGGGAGCTTTTTATTTTATTTGTTAGTGCCACCACTAACAAAGAACAAAACCAAGATTTAATAAGTTTTTCTGTGAGCCACTGAATTTATGAAAGCTTTTCCAAAGGATTTGTGTCTTTATTCTCCTCTTACTTTCCTCTTCACTGCAATAGTTCAGCTGTCCCATATGACCACTTTTTTTCCAGTTCTACTCCATGGACAAGACACAATACAGGCTGCAGCTAAACTAGATCTAGGCCCAGCTTCCCAGTACTCAGGTGTTCATTGATCAGCTAGCTGCCATGAGGAAAAATGTAAAACAACTGAGCTTTGCCTGGCTTTTCTCAGTTGAAGTACTAATTTTATCTCTTTCTATCTAACCATTAACTTGTAAGAGTTTAATCTTCTCTGGGACTTTCCAATTTGGCTGGATTTAGTCAACACTGCAAAATTATGAGTTATGAAAAGGAGTGACAGATGTACAGTATAATTGCATAAGACTTGTTCTTCAGCAAAACAAGCTAAAAAATTACAGTACTTCCAGTTTCCTGGTAGCCAAAATAAATATATTATTAGTTTATATTGCTGTAAGAAGTAGGAAAAACTAGTCTCCAAAATGCATTAAAAATCAAAGGGGCCAGCTGCTATAGGCAGATATGGAAACTTAGAGATAACTGGAGAGAGTTTTTGTGAGGAAGAAGAATGGAGGGTCTTGCATATTTGAATACTAAGGTGTCCTGTGTCCTGTTGTTCCCTTTCTGGAAATTGACAGCAAACAATGTGACTACTAGGTAAACTAAATTCCAGGAGCTAAGGTAAAGTGTCAATGTTTAATATCTTTTATTTCATGTAAATATTATTTGTTGTCACAGGGATGAGCCTAGAAAGCTACTTGATACAAAAAATAAATAAAATAAAAATCATAGCTCACCACTTCAAAATCCCTGTTTTTTCACAAGGAAATACCATTTAAACAAAAGTCATAGGTTTGATAGCTTCATATATAGAAAACAGAACAGGCATATTTAAATTCTGAAAAGCAATCAAATATTCATTCAGTTCTTTTTTGTCACACAACCTGCCAGCAATATATTCTGAAATGGTTATATAAGCAGAGTGGTTTTGACTACATGGTAGCAATGACTTGCTTAGTTAAGAATTTTGCTGGTGTTTGATATTAATAAAATATTACATGCTGCAGGCTGTAATATAGGTGAGGCAGCTGTGTACAGGAAGTCAGACATTCACATACATTTATACCAATACTTGTCAATATAGGATATAAAACCCTATTAAAAAAAAAAAAAAAAAAAAAAAAAACAGCAAAGACATCCCAGATATAATTCCCTATATTCTAATTCATTCCTGTTGTTGAATAGTACCCTGTAATGTGTAAGTCAGTTTTCTCCTTTTCCTTTAGTTCATGTCCTATGCTGAACCAATGACATACCATAAAATAAAATGTTGTACACATTTGTTGTATGCAGGACCAACGGAAAAAATGTTTCCACAGACAGCATTAAAAGTAATGTTTTTAAACGAAAAGGAGATGACATATACTTGTTAGATACATGCTGTCCAGTTTTATATTTGGTGTAAAATATGAAAATTACCTTTGCCCCTTCCAGATCATTATTGTAGATGATTTGAGACTGGTCAAATCAAGAATTTAAGCTGACTTTAATATATCATATATCATACATTTAACTATATTTTTTTTAGTTAATATTGTATTCAAGAATAATATAATAATATTATAATATTATATGTAATACAATAATATTATTCTAATAATATTATTAATGATATAGTTAGTATAATACAAGAATGCCTTGTATTATGAAAAAATGTACAGTGGCATCTTCTCCCACTGGATGTTTTCTGTACCTGCTATTTAGAATGTCTAGGTCCAGTGATAGCATAATCAAACCTGTGATTGTTGTATCATTTGTTTTGTCAGCAATGTTAGGAATATTGTGAGTTCTATTTATTGCACCAATAAAACTAAATATATTTTGACATACAGTAATTTTTTACTTACTTGAAAAGTGTTAGTCATACAACATTTAACATTTGTATGTATCCATAATCCATTTTTAATGATATATTACTGTTTTTCCCTAGGATAATCGTATTAATCTTGTGGATTATGTTGTCATATATTACCTGCGCCACTGTGATAAGGTAAAAGATTTATTTGCTGCACACCTCTCTAAAAGTGATTTCTTTAAGAATTTGTAAGAGGGTTTGCATTTGCCTTTTTTTTTTTTTTTTTTTTTCATTTGACCACAATAGCTGTGCACCTCAATAGGTCTGAAATTTGCTGTAGGTTCTGTGATAGGGCTTTGGAAAATCTTACATACCGCCTGTGACTCTTGCAGGCTGGACAGGTTATCCCTCCAGTCGCTTCTTCTTATAACCTGGTTACTGTAACATTGCAAAGTTTGTTTTGATGTGATAATAATGCAAGACAGAAGCAATGCTTGTCTCTCATGACAGAATACAATGACAGGTTGATATTTTAGAATAGGTGACTCAATTTATGGAGGTGAAGTTAGATAAGGAATGTGGGAAGAGGCATGGCTGCTGATTTGAGTTACTTGTGTTTACGGGGCTTTTTGATGTGTCCAAAGTTTTGGAGTGGAAAATTTGAACTGTTTTCTTCAAATGAAAATGTCACTATTGATTGATTTTAAGTATGTAATTTCTTAGTTTTGAAATTAAGATGATGTCTCCATTTGATATTTGAATTCTGGTCAAATTATTGACCAGAATGATTTTTCATGGCCTTATCTCTGGTTGAATATAAATGTTATTTCTTTTTTTTTAAAAAAATTATTGTTTAAAGTTTTTTGTTGATGTTGTTGTTGTTTTTGTTTGTTAGTTTTTAATTCTTACATATGCATGTTGAATTGAAGAGTTACTCGTCATAGGTATTTTTCAAGGAGTAAGACTAAAATAACTGAATACATCTCTAACACTGGGGGGTCTGTATGTCAGGACATTGCTCCTGAGGCTGATCTATAGAGAAAAAAGAAAACTAGCAGATATGCAGATCTGTACAAATAGGATTGTTGATTTTGTTTGTTTATTTGTTTGCTTTTTTCCTGAAGAAGGAAAACAAAGTTTCTTTACCCTAAATGCCTGTCTTGTACAAAAAAAAAATGCATTACAAAAGCAATTTTGTCTAGTCTGTAATTTTTTATTTATTTATTTATTTATTTATTTATTTATTTATTTATTTATTATTCCTGCAAAGTTTCTGCTACACAGTAGTTTTACTTCAGGGAATTCTGTAAAAACAGTTTATCTTCTCTTCGGAGGAAGTGGAGACAATTTAAATTTAATCCATTGTACTTTAATCCATTGTACTTTTTTCTTTCCCAGAGTGCTCATATCTTTCTAATAATGAAATTATTTGTTCACTGTTTACAAAATAGTTAGTTCTCCAACCCATGAGCTTTTCCTTTTTCCTATTTCAGACTGAAATCTGTGCGCAGATAGTATTTTAAACTTACTAGTATATAGTTAGGGTCTAGGAGGATAATTAACTCTATCCTAACTGAAACCAGGACAGTTACACAAAGTAATGTCATTGTAATACCATTTATACACTGTACTTGTTAAATTTCCCCTGCTTAGAATCTCCTAAAGCTGGTGTGTTTTTTTTAATTCTTGATTTTTTTTTTATTGTGCTAAAAATAAGGTATATGCTTTGAAGTTCCATACAGATATTAAACTTACTTATTGAACTGCAGAGACCTTCAACTATATATTTTTCTCTGTATAAAATACTCCAGGCAATATATAAATATTGTTTTCAATTTATCCATATGAAGTGTGTATATATGTATTGGATTGGGAAAGAGTAAAACCACAAACTTCTGGCATAAGATTACTTGCTCCATTAAAATAGGCATTCATGTTATCTGGTTTTAAGAAACTTCTAATCCATTATCTAAACCTCTGTTGATATAAAATGACCTAAAATGTAGTGAACTTATTGTTGCTTCATAGTTCAAATTGAACACAGTTTGCATTACAATGTCTAAAAGGAAGTTTCAACACTGAGACTGGTTAGGATTTCATCTTAAATACTATATATATGCTGTTTAGTAAGAAATATTTCAAATATGTTATTTTTGTTTGTTTGTTTGTTTTTGCTTTTTTTTTTTTAATGGTTTTATAGATGCCATTTCAAAAAAGTAATTTATTTCACTGTAAATGCATTTAATTTTCATAGTGGCCCGTTTGTTTGTTTGTTTGTTTAGGAAGCAGGAACAGACAAGAGTATTTTTCCTTTACCAGAACCACAGGATTTTTTCCAGGCCTCCCAAGTTAAGTTTGAGGACCTAATAAAAGACTTAAGGAAACTGAAGAGAGACCTAGAAGGTAACTGGGAACTTTCAAATTTGTTCTGCTAACAACTAAGTACCATTTAAAATGTGACCTTTATGAGGTTTGCTTATTGCTAATTAGGTTTATAGTGTTGATTCATTTGAAGTTTTTACGCTGTGGCACAAACTACCCCCATAAAATAGAAAAAAATATTTCAAACTCATGACTTAATAAAAATGAAAGTAAAGGTACTGAAAAATAATTTTCTATAATTCCCTTTTACAATTGAAAGACCCCTAAAGAAATGTGTGAATTTTTCTCTGGTTCTTCACAACTGTATGTTTCACTGTAGATAACCTGCTAGTTCCATAACATAAATACTTTCTTCAGTACTTGTGTAACAACAATTTAACAGCTCCAAGAAAGTGCTGAATACTAGTAATGTAGAAATAAAACACAGCTTGCCAAGGCACAGCAAAGGGATATGAAAAGCTACAGTTCAAAATATTTTCACCCTGGGAAATAAAATAAACATTTAAAAATGTTTATTATAAAGAGGTGTTCAGAAACCCAACTCATCTATCAATCAAGGTATTGAGTGGCTATGAAGTAGGAAGGGTAGCTCTCTAAGAGTTACAAGCAGTTTCATTTTTATTTTGTGCTTCATATGACTCTTAAAAATAAATCCAGTGAATGATGACTGAATATTTCAAACCTGTCATTTTTGCTAAGGCAGAGTTGCTATTTTTACTGAAGCAATTACATGTAGAAAATATAATTTGGGGTCAGAATCTGCATAAAAACTCATAAAAATTTCCATTTACATTTAGATAACACATCTGCATCAAAATGCAAGAGTATTTTTTGAATTGGAGTTGAACAAGCTGATTTTTCAATGTAAAGCAATGAAAACTGTTAGAAATAATCTATTGTTACAGTTAGAAATGGCTGAATTAGGTCACTAGTATCTTTAGGACAGTTTGAAAGGTTAACAGTGGTAGGAAGGTATCGGTTATTGTTTGTTTGACCCGGGCAGAAGTGAGTGCTCTATCTCCTCTCATCGCTTGGCCCTGTAAAACCCTTGGCCTGCCCTCTTTTGGGCTAGTTTGTGCAGAAACATGATCTGTGTTTGATCTTGTACTTTTTCAGCATGTAGTCCTGCTGTAATGCAGCTGAGTCTTACAGGATCTGCATTGAGGCTGTGACATTCACATCATATTTGTTCTACATTGCAGAGAGAAACAGAAAGTAGGAAAAGCACTTCAACTAACTTATGAAGTTAAAACTGCAGCTTTCTTGTAATCACTGATTTCTCTTTCAACGTGTTTTCTTAGATATTCAAATAAAATTTGTTATGTTGAGGTTTTCACCATTTTTCTTTGTAAAGATGTATTTGAAACCCATCCAAAGCAATTAATATATAAAGTTAATGACAGCAAGGATTTGAAACAAAAAAGGTTGTGGAAATGTTTTCAGATGTTGGTATTTTATCACTCAGAAATATGCAGCAGGATTCTAACAAGCATTCCTGTGAATAATTTCTCCTACATTTAAACAAAGAAGCAATCACTCATATAAAAATGTTGTATCTCTTTTAAACATTCCCTTTCAATTTTTTTCTCTTCAGATAATGCTGTAGTTTATTTTTAAATCAAAATTTTAATTGAAGAGGTTATAATTTTAACACGTTCAACAAAGATTTGATGAGTCTCTGTAGTTTATTGTAGCCATTAAAAAGTTGTGGCTGCTGGCAGAATACCAGTGAAAGTCTAAAGCTGAAACAGATGTGAGTAGCAGAAACCAAGTCCAGAGAAGCGTCGGGCCCAGCTATCCAGACAGGCGCGGCCCTTCAGATGTAAATAATTTGAACAATATTAACTGGAGCTGCCTGTGTTATAGGGTACATTGGATTTATTTCACACTTTGGTTGGCTAAGGTAGTCTTAAACAGATTACCATGGAAGTGGGATGAGACAAAGGTAATAAATGAAAGAGAGGTTTTCTTATGTGCCGTTTGGGAACGAATGAACGTGTCTATTAGTGACTTAGGTTTTGGTTTTTTTTTTTTCTTTTTTTTTTCTGAGATTTGTGCAGGATGAGTAAAAGCAGGTTAAACATTACTTATTCTGTCTGAAGTGGCAATTTTGATAGAAACTCTTCATAATAGTCATCATTTAGTGTTTAAAAATATTTTTCCTAGTTTGTCAGGGCATTCATTCACCTTTTAATGATGGATATTAACTTGGGAAAGACTGAGGATTCATTAGAGAGGCACATGTCTTAAAGGTCTGAACTTTGGGCTTGAAATACCTAGACTCTGTGGAACCAAGAGTTCACATCTAGACGGAGCACAAACACTTTCATCCATTTCAGATAAACGTATTGAGTTCCATACAATTTACTATTTTGAAGTCCTTCAGATTAGACTTTAAAGGGACAGTGTCAACTAAAGTTTGGCTCAAAAATTTGAACATCTCTTTTTTGAGAACCTTAGTCCAGCAGGTTTTTAACACACATTCCAGAACAAACTTAGCAGTAATGAGCATTTTTAGGTTAAAAAGCATGATTTTAAAATGCACATCTAGTGTGTGTTTTTAAGTGGAAAGAAGTGCAAAAGCATTTGATTTTAAATAGTGAGATGGCAATTCTAGAATGAAATCTGGTTCTGCTTTAAAGTCCTAGAAAAAATGTTTTCTGTAAGCTTAGAATTTCACTCCAGGTCTGTATAGTCATTGCATTTCCAGGATTTCCAAGTATTGCATAGAATGGTATAAGCAGGTACACTTACACATTTGACAGGTATTAGCTTTCCAGTTCATCTTTATGTTTATGAAAAACAAAGCTTTTGTTTTACATCAAAATTTTAAGATCATAATATATATTATTCCTTGTCTAGAGCAACAGTTACCACTTTTTCCTTTCTGTATGACCAAGTATTTCCTTTCTGGTCTGGACAGTGCCACTTGATTGATGTTCTTCTGGAAGAAGCATGGAATATTTGAAATGCTTAGTCATATGAAGATTTTTAGAAAGCAAACCTCTTCAGCAAAGTATAATAGACTTGTATGTGTTTTACCATGAACCCTTTATTCATCTACCTGCAAAGCTGAACAACCTTAATCAAAATTAATTGCATTGGAGATTGTTTCCATCTGTCATACTCGTTGCTCTTCCATGCAATACAGTTCAAAAAATGTTAAAATGCTACACCATGCACACTTGAAAGCATTATTAGATTCCTTGTATCATTTACTGTAATGTTCATTATAACTTTTTAGTATTCTTGACTATAAGAGCTGAAAGAGCAAAGGTTATCTACTGAATTGTTAAAAATGGAAACAAAGGTAGTTCCATGCTGAATACTCCATCCTTATTGCTTATAATAAATTAAATTTCCTATAACATTTTGACATTCTGATCTCATTGAAAATCCACATATTTTTTTGAACTTTTGCTTTTTGTGAACTTTGGATTTTACTTTCTTTCATGGCTGCCAGTGCAGATTCTATCTGCCATTTTCACACTAACATTTTTTCAGTGCTGTATATTTTTTAATTTGTTACTAACTTAAGAGAGTTCAGCTACCTTTTAATAATCAGTTGGATTTCAGTACTCCAGGAGACATGGTTTGGAGCTGGGGGCCTCTTAACCTAGTTGTTGACAGATCTTTATCTTCCAAATGTATGTTTGGAAGATAAACGTATCCAAACGTATGTTATCTCCAACTTCCCTGCTTTTAAGTAATGCACCTACATAAAAACTTTAGCTTATGACAACCACACCTTTTAAAATTGTATAATCCTTTTAGAAAAATTAAAAGTTAAGATGATAAACTATGCATGAAAAATGGAGAAATTACAATGTTACATTGGCCATTTTCATATTGTTTTTCATACAGAAGCATTACAAATATCTTGTAAAGAAATGTAAGTTGGAAATATCTCTGGAGGTCATCTGATCCAAAACCTTAGAGCAGGACTCACTTCACATTTAGATCCATAGGGCCTATTGAGCCCTAGACTCAGTTCTGAGTCTAAGGATGGCGATTCTAACTTATCTCTGGGCACCTCTTCCTGTGTTGAGTAAATGCCATTTTTTTTCCTTATCCCTTGTCAGAATTTCCTATGTTGCAGCTTGTGACTCTTTGTCCTTTTTCTTTAGATGTACATGATGAGTCTGTCTTCATCTTCTCTATATTCATTAGATACCTGAACACACCAGGCTTCCTCTGCTTCTTCTTCAAGTACTTAATTTTATTTTAATTCTCAGACGGCATGACAATATATATGTTTTTTATCCTAATGTGATATAGTACCTGGAGTATCTAAATAAAGAGGCAAGCAAGCACCATATGGCCTTTCTTAGCCAAGTAATTTCTAAATTCTACACAAGATGTGGCACAGGATCCTCAGTACAAAATTCACTTTTTAATTTCACTGATCGTGTTCCGTATCAAAACTCATAGCTTTGTCCTTACTTTCCTCTATTAAGTTTCACTATTCTGTTTCGTATAAAATCCCTTTCTTACTGTTTACTTGTTCAGATGGAAAAGGAAGAACCAGAAAGGGATTGCTTTGCTTTTTTCTTACAGATACGGTGGTGACGAAGAAATCCTCATTAATGTATTTAAAGTGCCCAGTACTCAGTATTTAGCACATCTTCTTTGAAAGATTGTTTTAGAAGTTCACTTGTTTAGAAGATGGTCAAATTAAAAGAAGTCTTCAACAAAATAATCACACACATTCTGTGGACTAGTCCCATTCTGTGTTTCAGGTTGCTATCTCTCTTTACTGTGGCAATAAATCAGCCCTTAAAGGTTTTACAATTTTTTTTAGTATGAGAATTATTCCCTTTTTCACCTTTTCCTGTATTTCATGTAATAGCTGAATATATAAAATTATGAAAATACATAATTTCAAAACATACTTGTCTTTTGACTTGAGACCAATTCTCTGTCTCCACAGCCTCTGTGGCCTTACAGCAGAGAAACATCCATTTCACTGGATATGATTAGCATAGGATTGCTATACCAATAACAACATCATAGCTAATTAACCCTGTCTCTTAGTAGAGCTTAGGTCAGAGATAATATTACACTGTTGCATCTACATTATCCTCATTCAGTACCTTCCTCAGGAAGCTCTGTATGACGTTGTACTGTAAAGTGGAAATGTGTAATGATATTAAGACAGTAATGAAATAGAATTTAGCAAAGAGAAATAGGTGGAAATTGAAATGTCACTTGTTCTCAATTCGTGCATCGAAGCCGCAAAAATAAAAAATAATTATTCCATGCTCATTTAAGACTAAAGCACTGATTTTCCTGATTGAAAATCCTGAAAACATTTGTTCTTATCAAGAATTATGATGGAATATAATTAACCAATAGGAAAAATTAAAAGTTTAATCAATATTATTTACAAGGAGTTGAAATAAAATATACATGTGTGTATTACCATTGCAATCCTCAAAATAAGTTACAATTTTTTGCATTATGTCTATTAATGAATAATAAACCAATTTTGATCTAGAAAGTAATTGATATTTTCAGTTAATGAATTGAGAATTTTTCAGCTTTTCTTGGATTTTTATGTAAGCAGAAATGGAGAAATTAATTGAACGTGCTACTGTTTCTTCAGATGGAATTATACAGTTAGTTCATACATAATACTATAGGCCTAAGAAAAAAAATATTTTATAGAAAAGAGTTTTAGTATAATCATAATAAAATAATTATCAATAGGACAGTGATTACAGCGTTGAGAGATTTTGTCTATTGTTTGATTTGTTTTATTGACAAAGGTTACTGAATCACATCATGGAAATTACAATATCAGCTTGAATGTTAGCTTTCTAAATAATTCGTTGAACCAGCAGATATTTTGCAGTAAAAGGTGATTGTTTATTTGTTACAGGTCAACATTCAAAGAAGTATCAAAGGCCCTTTTCAAAAATATGTTCAGCAGATTGAAGCCTTAGTCTAACTAAATGGAATGTTTTAAGTCACTCTAACAGTGTGATTTAGACATCTGAGTCACACACATTTTCTGGAAAAAATTTCCCAGAGTCAGCAGAGAAATTGAATGATATTTTCCAGGAACCAGTAACTTTACAGTTTTCCTTAAATATTAATTATACTTTCTAATTTTAAAATTAAACTTAAAATTTTGAAAGCGTAGGCAAATAGGAATTTGAACTGGGTGGTGGAGCATGAGGAACCAAATAGGTGCCTGTGATGTGCAATGCTCTTTAGACATCAACATAAATGGAGCATGTTGTTATGTGTTGTTTTGTTTAGTGATGAGTATCACTATATTTTTGCACTGTCCAAGATTTACATGATATATTCAGAGGCAGTACAAAATGATGTAGTGAAAAGAGAAAAGGACAGCTTTATGCAGGGACAATTATTTTGTTTTCAATTATTAGTTGGTAAAGTGAGTCTTTTTCTTCTTAGATTTTTCCGACCTCTTTTTGAATAGTCTTGTGCCTCAGCAGGCTGAGATACATTTCAGTTTGTTTTGATTTGGCAAAGATACAACACAGGCATTAAAAAACACATTTTGTATATGTGCACTGGATTCTATTGTACAATAAAACTAACATTTTGACAGTTTTTCACTGGTAATGTTCATATGCGAATAGATTAACTAGAAATCTTACTAAGTGGAGCATTTCTTAAAATTCCATTAGATTTTCTAGTTTATGATAATCATAGAATAGTATGTGAGGGTTTTAATAAGATTCGGAAGTATAGTATAGGGGCAAAGAAATTATGTTTTAGAAGATTTTATTGCATAAAAGCAGATGTCTGCACGCATGCATAAAGGCTGGGGAGAAAGCGTTCTATCTGTTAAACAATGGCATGCTGTTATTTTTTTCTTTTTGTTTCCCTTGGCTAAAGAGTCCTAGGAAATTTCTTATTTAAAATTATTCTGCAAATGTTAAGATTCTCAAACAAATTTTGGAAATACCAAAGTTAAGATTTTCTATGCACCTTTCTTTTCCGTGTGCTGTTTTTTGTGTGTGTGTGTTAAGCATTGTTTGCTTAACAGTGTAGTATACATCTGGAAGCAGGTAGTATACATCTGGGAGTAGGAATGTTGTCCCTATCAATGTATGATGGATAATGAATGATGCAGTCTGGAGAGCTGGAAGGAACAATGACTTCATATTAATGGATCTCATCAGCTTTTCCTGTCTGAGAGAGTATGCAATAAAAGAGAAGACAGATCTCTGCTAGATTTGAGGCAGTGGGTTATGCATCTGCTACCAGTGATCAAAAATTGAAAGTACATTAATTCAGACAATGGGCTAGAAATTAGTAATAGTTATGGTAATTAACAGCTTCAGAAGTATGAATTTACTTAGTGATTTTAAAATCAACCAAGCAGCATACTCTAACTGAACCAAAGCCATACGCGTGATAGAAGAATTAGTTAGGTGGAACTTTATGATCTGTTTCGCACAGAAAATCTGATATCCAGCAGTACAGAGAGAAAGAGGAGATCATTTCTGGTTCTGCAGTTTCAGCTTATGAACATACTGTTTCAGTCATTGCCTGGCAATTCTCTTCTATCTGTCCAACACTCCAAGTAGTAATGTGTTTGTGTATTTGGAAGGTCCTTTTTTCTCTTACTGGAAAAAGTTTAGCTCATCTGATTAAAAATATTATTGCTTCTTAAAAATCTCATCGTGATCTAAATTAGCCAGACAAGATGCTTCCATTTCAGGTATTCATTTTCTGTATTATGCAGACAGAAGTGAAATGTTCTGATTTCTCAGCGGGTTCTGCTCGCATACATTTCTACACTCCTGACAAATCTTAATTATGTGCGGAGGTCTGTATGTTTGGATCTTGACATTAAACCAAAAGTTTCTACTAATAGTGTGTGCTGGAATCACTTAAAGAATCTTACAGAGACTTGACTGGAAAATTATGAGGGTTTAGTCATTATATTCATTTGTGTCTGCTGTTCCGTCCGATGCAGTATGCTTTTCTGCTGAAGGGTGCACTAAATGTAAACTACCATTTCAGAGAGAATACATTAACCAGAGTCTTAGACGTGTTGCTATGGTGTGAAAAATATTTAGTTTTACTAGCTATCTTTGTTCATTTTGTTAAATGTATTTTTAGGAAACAATCTTAACAGAATGGATTTAAAATGATATATGTAAAATGTTGATGTGCTTTGTCAAAACAAGGAGAAAAAAAATGAAATAAAATTTCCTGTAGGTTAGTTGCAATTAATATAGGTCTGACAGTTCCCTGCATATCTTCATGTACTGTAAAAGTTCAAAATATTTTAATCTTAAAAGAAACAGAACAAAAATCTCACAAATCTTAAATCTGAAAAACAAAGCCAGAATACCTGATAAAACTTGTGAGAACTGTCAAGATTTACAAATCTAGTGTTCTATTAAATGTGCAGTAGAACAGGTGAACTTTACAGGCTGTTTTCCAAGATGCTAATTCAATTATTTCACTTTTCCCTACCTTAGGATTTATCACTTAAAATTGCTACTGTCTCATTTAGACATGAGAGCTATTGCCTTAAGCACCTAAATAGATATTTGGTTTTGTGCATCACAAAAGTAAAGTGTATTTCAAACAGAAAAGGATCAGACTGTTTAAAGTTTTACATACTGGCTTTATCCTGTGAAATAGCTTTTTAAGAAAACAGTTATTAATGAGTGAAGAAAACAACTGTATATATAAACATTCTAAGTTCATTGAAAATAATTTTGCACAGAACTGTAACTATGGTGCGTTTAGTTTTGTGTGCTAATATTTCTTTTGCATCACATTGTTGATCTTTATTTCAGACAATAAAAACCAAGCTTGAGAATACAGAGTACCACCATGATTTGTTCCTCTTTTGCTTTTGTCTCTGCTACCTTTTTCTCAGGAAACCTCACCCCCTGTTCATGGCATTTCTCTCTGTGTTTGGTTCAAGGGCTTCTGTATTAGTCAGCCTGGCTTTGGCTAGGATGTTAGTGCTTGAACCTTTTGTGTGTTGCCATCACTGATGTCAATGACTGATTATCAATATAAGTCCAAAGCTGGAAGTAAAATGCTGTCTCGGAAATTATTCTGGAAAATAACTGAAAAGCAGTATAACTACTTGCAGTTAGAAGTTGTCAAGTTTTGGACTGCACTCAGAAGGAATCGTGATACATCTCTTCCTGTCTCCACACTTGTTTAAAATTCTATATGAAATTAAACATTAGCTTGTAGGACTATAAATAAGGACAAGAGTTGCAAATGGCATAGGTATAATGGACTGTAATTAGGCTAATGCTCGTATGTGCATACCTGCAGTAAATATGTATCTAAAGCCACATTTAATAGCAGAATATAATCAAATGCTGCAACAGCATTTAGAGGGTAAACATGCATCTCCTATAATGTTCTGTTTAGCTTGGAAAGTTGTTTGCAAGTAAGAAAATGTAATAAAGCTGCACCATATAAAATAAATAATGAGGAAAATGAATTAATTTATATTTACAAACCTCTTGCTGAAGTTTGGGTATATAGGCCCAAAGAATGTGATTCCTGCACTTTAAAAAGTCATACAGAAATCTGTGTTTCTTCAGTAAAACATTGAATTCATTTCAGGTACAGTTTCAAATCTCCTTTGGAACAGGAAAGGAAAGGGTTCTAAAAATGAATCATAAAATAGCAACCTTTCAGTCAAAGATAAGCTGCATTATAACAAGAAAACAAAATAGCAAGGTTGGCAGTATAATCTGCCAGGCTGTGAACAGACAAGAGGAGTGGGGGTTGTTAGCAACTTTCACAATAGCATAACTCATAGGGGATAGTGTCAGTGACAGGTTTATAGGAATTCATGGTGTTGATACATGGTTGCACTGTCAGGATGATTCCTGTAAATGCTACTGGTGGGTTCTGGTGAGTAAATAGTTAGTAATTTACTGTTATCAACATTAAACTATTCCTGGTTTTGCGTTTACTTTAAAAATGATGCTTAAAAAATTCCAAATCCAGTCTGATTGACACTGAAATGCTCTTTACATGAAAGTTTGTTTATGGGCAGTGATTCTTTTGACAGATTTACAAGTGTCTATGGAGTTTTAAAAGACTATTGCCCAATAGGCATTAAGTGAGAGACATTCTATTTTGTAAATATTTTCACTTATATTGGGGATTTTTAAAGAACTTTTTGAGCCAAATACTGCATTAAATCTGAAGACAGTGGCAAACTGATAATCAGCAGTTTCCAGCTTTGTTCTAATGTTTTGCTAATGGTTTCCATTTCTATGGCCAAGATTTGCAGTGGGTGAAGCATGATGTACATCCAAAAATTTGTAAGGGCTTTCAAATACTGTTACACACTCATATTTTCTTTTTTTGCAATAGCTCATTTAGAAATAAACAATTTTCAAAGTAGTATATTACATTTAATTTGACTAACATATAATGCATACCAAGAAAATGACCCACAGGTTTAGTACTGTAATGGAAAATTTGCATCTGCTTGAGCTCATTAATGCTGAAGCAGGTTGTTTAGTTCCTCAGATGATTAATTTGGAATAAGGTGGTGAGAGAGGAAGTGTACATTTGGTATGATATGTTAGCTATCAGATTCCTCAGAATTTCTTCAGATTCCTCAAAATTTCAGTTTTTTTTTTTCTCAGAAAGAAAATTCTCAGAATGTATGTCAAAGAAGGGATGTTTATTAGGATCCTTACTTAAGAACATTCTAATAAAAAACCTTGCTAAACTAATTTTCCTTTTAAATCAGAGCAAGGGATGGAGCAGAACTTTTCAGTTTTAATTTCTTTATATAATGTTTTACTTGAGTTGGTAGATTTTTTTTTAACATTAGTATATTTCAAGTAAACTTGTGAATAAACATTAAGAAAGTATTATTGAGCTTAATAACATGACGTTCAGTAAATGATAGGTACCAGAAACCTTCACGTTATTTGTGTGGAACTGAGGCATGTTATAGAGTTGTATGGTAGCCTTTCACATACTGCAAATCAGGGTTGATTATCTGACTTTAATATATAGAATACAACTGCCATTTTATTCAAAATCCTTGATTGAACCCGATCATTAAAATCATCTTCCTTTTTTGAGTGTTTTTACTTGTATCTGATTTGTAATTCCTTTGAACACTCTTTTACTATTCTTTTCCATATCTTATCAATCCCTGGGCAGGTTTAATGAAGTTCCAAGGTTCAGCAGCCTGGAAGATACATCTTGTTGGTTGTCCTAGACATCAATTTCTTACAAATTTTGGAGAAAGAATAATTATTCTGCATTGGACACTTAATTATTGAAGGGGATACTGAAATAGAATGGAGACATTTCAGCAGGAATACAACATTTTTACGACTGCAGTTCAAGCTGAAGTTAATATTGCCTTTAGCCACTTACTCTGTATCTATGCTGTGTCTTATTTTTAGCATTAGCAAGTAAATAAATTAAAGATTTATTCAAATATTTCACTGCTGTTGAGTTTAAACAGACCTAGTCAACCTTCAGTTGCCCAGAAAAATATTTTTGTTTTCCTTTATAGAACAGAACTATATGTCTTTGAGTGAAGTGTAACCTAAACTCAGAGTCAACTAAAGCAGGATTAAGCAGTACAGGGAAAAGACATTGCTCCTGTGATTTTCACCTCATCACCATTGTCCATGATTGCCTTAGCTCAAATCTAAAACTTTCTTAAGGCTGTTCAGTCTATTTTTACAGTTATCTAAAGAACTTTGGGAATTAGATGGGTAGATTTTTGTTCCAGATAGGTAGTTTTTGTCTAAGTAAATATCTTCATCAGAGTCTCATTTAAGATTTCTTGTTGTTGTTTATTTATTTATTTTAAGTCTTTCCAATAATGTAATTTCTTAGAGTCTTCCAGCATTTAGTTGACTTCTTTTGTCTCTTTCAGTTTCATTGCCTTAAGATGACTTAAACAATGCTAACTGGTGTTTCATCTCATTTGTCTGATCTCAGAGTTTTAATCAGTGCCCAGGACTGACTTATTCTATGTTGTGTCCCATTTGATCTTCTCTGATGTGCATTTCCTTTTACTCATTCTCTCTCCTCACTCCAAATGTTGATCTGTTTGTTAAGGATGTTAAGATTCTACTAAAGAATTCACCACCCAAATCAGCTTTTTCTCTGTACACTGGCATTTCTACTTTTCAGTATTTTTCTTTAGCTTTTTTCATCCGAGTATGGTTAATGTTAGTTGTCTTTATTCAATTTTTTTTTTTAAGGGTTTTTGCATGTGCTTTCTTTCTAATTTAGAAACAATTGGTCCTAGTCTTGGTCACTTAATTATTTCCATGGGACATATCCAATTAATTGTTCTAATAAACTTGTGTTGTTAATGCCTTTAGGAAGCATCTAGGAGGCTAGAATAGACAATACATTAGTAGCACTAGGTTTGCAAAAACACCTTTCTAGAGTATGTTAGGGTATGTTCTGATGCTACTGTAGTTACAAGCTTATTATTATATATATATTCATATCTTTCTCTGTAGATTTTTACAAATTTATTTTTATAAGGTTATTATAAAATAATGACTGGCTTGCAGTCATTAATACAATCGTCAGCCTTAGGTGATTATATTAATCATGGGCATTCTATAGTCACTATATCAAATGCAACAATATAATGTGTATTAATACTGTAATACTTTTGTCATTTTATATCACTTTAGAATAATTTCTCAATATTACCTTATATACTTTTTGTGGATTTTTTTAAGCATGACAAAAATCAGTCACAGACCTGTAGCTGCTGCTTTGTGTAAAATTTCAGCTGGAAATTGCAGCTATTTTGCTAGATTTTATTTTTTTTTCTATAAAATTCCAATGTCCCTGTCTTATTCTGAAGTTTTAAGGTTTGTTTGAATAAATATAGAAAACTCCTTCTAATTCTACAAACTCTAAGTCCTGGTGGCCACGAAGTACCATAGGCAATAACAGTAAGCCACACAATTTTAGTTGTACAATAAATTGTATGCATGTGTTTTCAACTTTCCATTACATGTTAATTTAAAATTCTCAGATTCTGTTTCCACAGCTTTGTATTATTTTTTTCTGGAATAAGTTGAGTTATATAGCGGTGGCAGCAATATGGTGTAAAAATGTTACATGCAGCCAAACTTTAACTATCAGGTTTAACTCCAAAATAAATTTCTATCTAAATTTAGCTGCACAGGAATTAAGAGTTGTGGAAAAAAAAAAATCTTACAGTATTTCATAAAGTCAGTTGCTAAATGGAAGGTAATTGCATTTTGATTTCCAAAAGTCTAATTTCATCTTTAATGTGGAACACTAGAACCTTCAAAGTTTAACAGAAGTTCTAGGTATGTTAAAATTAATTGGCAAATAACCTGGAGTTTTTAGAAGTTGACATGGCATCAGGTCTTAAAGTAACAGACTAAATGGTAAACAAATTATAAGTTATGTAAGTTAACTTTCTTCTTATAGACTACTATTTCATGGCATGGCCTGTAATTTGAATGCTTAAGTAAAGCTAAATTCCTGCATCTGTGTTAGAAAAATGCTTGAGTACACGTCTGGTATTGATGGATTAAAATCAGTCCAGATAGAAGGCATGCTCCACTCACCACAGAACAAAGTTTTGGTCTTTAAATATTGTCCAGAATTTGTGTGTGTGGCAAGCTGTGATAGCAGCAAGTCTCAGCTCAAAGCTGGAGTCTTAAGACAAACAAGTCATTACTGAAGACGAATTCCTCTCTTTAAACACATTCAGACTTTTCTAATTGGTATACTAGACTATTGACACGTAAGTATTTTTTATTATAATGTAATTGCTGGAATATAGTGACTATTTTAATTCACTCTAAAGTTTGCGTAGGTGACTAATTTGGATGTAGGCTTCTACAGTGCTGACATCTACTTCTTTCTAACATCTAACATCTTTCAAATTCTTTTTATAGCCTCTGAAAAGCAGATGAAGTTAGTTTGCAGAGAGTCTTCAGAAGAGCACCTCCAGCCCTTCAAGGAGAAATTAGAAGAATTCTTCCAAAAAGGTAAGCACATTTGAAGAAAAATATTGGTAAATAGCATAGTGTTTTACAAGGTGTTCTATACAGAATGTATGCTGCATTAAGTACCTGTTGCCTCTGAAATTTCATACTATGTGTTATAGATTATGTTCCCAATACACTAAATAATTAAAAGTAATGGATACGTGGATCTTGGAATTCACTTGTCAAAGATGATTGTTTTCTCTTATTTCACATATTTCTTACTGATTATTTTGTGCTTTTGCTCTTTATCATTATTTGTAGGTAAAATGAAAAAGATATTTATCACAGACCAAATTTTTCAGATAGAATATAAATCTTAAAGTCTATAAAAGACTAGAATAAAAGTACCCTTCTAGAGAAAGTACATGTATATACATGAAGTAATGCTGTTTTGTATCAATGGTGTGGGCCTCTTAGCTGACTAATTCAGATTTAAGATTTTTGCCTCGCGTGAGACAGAAACAGACATAAGGAAGTAATCTGTGAGGGTAGAATCTAGAGATAAAAGAGATGAGCTCTGAGGGTGCTACTCAATGATCAGTACAAGACATATAAATGCATGTTGCTGATGTTGAAAATAGCAGTCTTGCTCTTTCCTGTTTTCCTACACTATATATTTCTAACAGTGCTGCAGGTGCCAGCACTGGGGTCTCTGGAGCTGTGGAACAGGTAAGGGAATAGATTTTTCTTCCCCAGGTTGTAGGGAGTGCTACAGTCTGTTAGAATAAACAAAGTATCTCAGTATTTCTGATGACTATATTAAGAATTCTTAAGAATTAAGTATTACCAAGGTGCTGTTATTTCTCCCAGAAATTGTGAACAATTCAGCAATTTGCTGTTTGAGAAGTCAAATGAACTATCTGAATCTATATTCCAGGCAGAATGTGTACTTACTATTAGTTACATTCAAATTGTTGCAATACTTTATGAATTAGCTTAATCCATTTTATAAAGATCCTTGTTGTGCTTTTTTAATAACTTTATTTCATTAGGTTATCTTATATAATTTGCGAAGTGAAAACAGGATGTTTTAAAAGTAATAGTCTTTGTTAAGTTGTACTGTTGAATAAACTAATATTCTTCCTCACCCTTCTCCCTGCCAATAGATATATTTATGCTTAATAGATATATTTATTTTATTTTAAATTTATTGGACACTATTAAAGCGGCACATTTCTTGCCACAGAACTTGTAAAACCAAAAAATAAAAATAAAAAAAAAAATAGAGAGGAAATCTTTTTGTCACATCAGGACAGTTATCTTTCCCAATAATTTAACTGGAAATTTTTACTGTCAGCTTAAATATAATGCCAAGATTGAGATAATACTTTGTACATTTCTGCAATACCTTTACGATCTCCAGTATGCTGCTTGTCACAGTGTTGTAGCTAAAAAACTGGTGTGTTATCAACACTGTTTGGGTCACATATCCAAAACACAGCACCATATGAGCTGCTATATTAAAGAAAATCCCAACCAAAACTAGTACAAAGATTAGCAAATGCATGTCACCACAGTTCTAAACAATAAAGGTAATACAGTACCTGGTTTCGCCTGCAAAACTGAGCTACCCTGCTTTATGATGAGTGGGACTTGATAAAATTACTGAGCTGATCTTGGGAAAAAGATGTTTTTGAAGAAATTACAAAATAATAATTGTAAAACAGAAAAATGTATTCCTCACAACATTTACTATCTTTGTACAGATATATACAGAATTAGAATTTATCCTTAGTGTAACAGAAAATGTTACCCTTATGTCTGTGAATAATATATATTTTTAAGAGAGCATACATTCCTGCATGATGTCTCAGGACACTCAGGTCTATTAAATTTATTGGACTATTAATAATATTGGACTAGTAAACTATTAAATTTATCAGACACTTTTTAGTGTTTTTGTATTCTGGGAAGAGCAAAACCACATTCATTAAGTGTCCACTTTCTTTTTATTTTCTCGTTTACTTTTTACTTTATAATATTATTTTATGCTATACATATTTTAAATTTGTCTAAAATAACTTATCTTCTGACAGTTGTTTTATCTACCTTTTTCTGAGATGAGTTGTCAGTAGACACTTAATATTTAAAGTGGTAAATTAGGCTGTGCTGTTGCATGTTGCCATCACACACTCATCCGTTTTTAAAAACAGTGTATTTTGTCTATCACAATGCTCCAAATATCATGCGTTTATTGAACTGCCTGTGTTGGCACCTAGGACTTCACTTTATTACTTTCAACTAAATGAGAACTTAATCAGAGTGAAACAAGAAGTCATATTGTTCAGTGACGCTTGTCATTTTTTAGCTTTCTTTGGGTTCTTCATTTTTTCATTAAAATATGTATGCTGTGGAATGGAGTTTACTGGAATTTGAGGAACTTTTTTATAGTAAAAGGAGTACAACCTTTACTTCTAATGTATCACTGTGAATTTTTGATTGTACTTAGTTTCTACAAGAAATTGTTCCACAGGTTGAGCTAGCAACAGAGAATACAAAGCATAAATGATTTGATTAAGGCTACACAGAAAAATAACTCAGAACATGAGTATCTCAGTGTCCTAGTCACTGCTGTATTCATGCGGTTACTTATTTTGCTTTCTAACTATATTGACGTGTGTTTTGCTGTAGCAGGTAATTATTCTGAACTAAAGGGATTTGAATTTTGATCTTTTAGATAACTTGCTATCAGTTTTTTATGATTTACTGATTCTTCCTCAACAGTCAGTGGACCAAAAATTAATTTTGTAGTTTTATTTTTAAAATCGTCCTTAGTATTTAAAACAAAAATAAAACACAAAACACTGACTTCATGTGTTGTACTAGCAATTTTCTGCTTCTTTCTTTGCTCATCTTTTAACATCGGATGGCTTTTTCCTCTGTCATAGGCATGGTGATGATACCTAGTAAATTTGCTGTTTCAGTTGTTTCATTGCCTCTTTCTTTCACTGTCAATAAGTCAAACCATTAGAATCAGCTGTTTGTCAACATAATTGATTGGCTGTAAATGTTCAGCCATGAACACTTCCAGATCTACTGTGAGTACGCATCAGTAAAAGCAACAAAATCTGCTAAAGGTGAGCAGCCACTCTAGTACCTATGCTTATTATGCAAGCTTTTTTATAGCAAATAATAATTTCTGGTAGGCTAAATGAGGCTCTATTAGGCTTTAATTTCAGTCACTTTTACCTGAATGAGTTTTAGCTTGACATTAAGAGTCACAACTTGGAAATATCCTCTGTGCAGCTCTTATAGTCTGTGCCTGAGATTTGTTGACAATTCCTATTTGCTCTTTTCATACAAATTGTGATAAGTAGTGAAAATCAGTGTGTCCTGCCTCTATATATAAAACTATATAAGATAGCACAAGCATGCACTTATAAAAATAGACAAATGTCAGTAAAGAGACAGAAGAAATCAGTCTCAAAAGTTTCAGAGTTCAACAGTACGCATGGAGAATCACGCTGTTTTGTCTGTCTCTCCATGTTTTCCATTGATGTCTTTGTTATACTTGCCCTCAGTTTGTACTCATTTTCATTAGAGTTTACAGCTCCAGACTCTGTCCTTCAGTCACCTACTTGGACTGAATCTTTGTAATTGGTGGGTGGTACTTGGTGTGGTATTAGAAAGGAAATCCTATAAAACTGTGTACTGAAGATATGTAAAAATAATACAGACAACCATCTTGATTTATGGTATTGAAATAGGTATTGGACAAATTTCAAGAAGTTCAGAGGTTGAGTTCAGATAAGTGTCTTGAAACTCAGCTGCTTCTCCGAAATTAGGAGTTAACTGATAATACTGAGCATCCGTTAAGCATCTGCTTTCAGTTTTGTTTGTTTAAAAAAGAGTTGTGGCTGGTTTAAGCAAATGTATGAAAAAATTGTCTGTTATCTTACTGCCAGCTCACAGCAAGTATCCAAAGCTCAGATGCTTTTCTGAAACTTCTGGCTTGAAAATAGGGCTGGAACACAAAGACACTCAGGTTTTTCTCGGATGCACAATTTCCCATAATTTCTTCTCAAAGCTAAATGGGAAATACCGTAGGGAAAAGAAAAAAAAAAAAAAAAAAAAGCAACAGATTGATTTGCTTTAACAGAGCTGTTTACATTTCCTAATTACAATTAATACTAATTAAACCTAATACTTGCTGTGTTGTAATAAAAAAACAGAGTGTTATGGAGACTGACATTCTAAAATGCTGGAGGGGATAAACTGTACTTCTGCTGATGATGTCAGTGCTGTTTTGTGTAACTGGATGTAACATAGCCTAGTGCCTTCAACAGAGAATTAGGTGCCAGAACCTTTAGGTTCTATTCCCAGTTTAGTTACTTGACATGTTATGCTAGAAGAGGTTGTTAATCTCTTTTTCAGAGAGCCTCACTTTTCTAGTACACAGAGTGTAAAATAATGATTCTTGCTCTTTTTTGTAGTGAAGGATAATCTTTATCAAGTGTTGTGTGATTCCCACAAGAAAGACACCGTGTTTAAACTGTGTTAATACCTCATTAGCTGTATTTGATATTCCCATGCTATTTTAAAAGGACTTAAATTACTCTAAAAGTGGAAATAATCATTAACATATTTTTATCCATACAATTCAATCTATTAGCTTTCCTACAATATAGAGACTTAAGAATTACAATAAATTACTATACACTTACTGTATTTCCAGTGGAATTACTGCATGCTGTTTTCAGAAATACATTCACAGTATCTTCCATTTAAATTGCCATGATTTGCAAAAATAATACTGAAATCTTGATAGTAGTAGTTGGTTTGGAATACTCATTAATTTATGAAATTTGTACTCATAACTGATTAAAAAAAAAAAAAAATTGTGACCAAAAATCATCAAAATCATTAGCTATATGTGAGAAAGATGTAAAATAACTCTGTTTTGAAAAGGAGAAAATAAAAGGTTTGGTTACTACTGCTATGAAATTCACTAGAAAGGGTGCTGGCCATCAGCCATTGTTGTTACTTATGCATGACACTTTTTATTCTCTTCCTGCATTCTCTCAAGTATAATACGAGCCAGGAAATAGATGACATATAGGAGCGGGCAACTAGCTTTAACAAAATCTATTTTTCATTTTACCCTTTGACTATCTCATATTGTTTGTCCATTGTCGTAAATATGTAAATGCATAACACATTCATCCAGGATCTTGCAAAATCTGGTCAAATTCCCCTTCATTGGTTCCAGGTCAGAAAGCATGTAAGAACTCTGATCTGGGCCGCATATCCTCCCTTGTATTCTGGAATGTGCAAATCAAAAAGTCTTTAGTCTTAGTTGCAGTTAGCATAGGAAGTGCATAGCTGCCTCTTTTCATTTCTCCAAGAATAAAGCATCTTCCTGATGGAGACTGTGCTATTACAGGAATTCATTTAGTTTACAACAGAGTCTGGGAAGCAAGTAGTCTGATGTCAAGACAGAACAGTTTCTGAAAACCATTATTAGTGGGAAGGAACACTATTTAGGAAAGGCACAAGATACGCTGAAGTGCCCAAGGTAACAAACACGATGGAGAAAGAGGGATTTGTTAAATGGAGTAGATCTATTGAGATCAATCCCATGGTATAAGAAGTTGTCCTGTGTTAAGAATTTTAGCCTGGCACTTGGAAGTAACATTGGTTAAGTTCATTGCTTTGCTACAATTGCTGTTCATCTATATTATACTACACAAAAGATGAATACTGTTTAGTCATGGCGCTGTACAATAGAAAAATAGAGTCATAGACCAAGTGAGTCACTGCAGCACTACATCAGGAGGTAGGTAGTACATTTTTCAGGCAAGGTTAGCAACCACATGGAAAATGTCAGTAAATCTGATTTTTACTGCTAAGTGATTTCTTAATAATATTAGCCAGGCTGCAGTAGCTACCTGGGCATGCATCCAATCTGTTGTGCTTTTTAATGTATTTCTGCTGCAGAACAGGAGCTTTGATCCACATCTCCTGATTTGCCTGTTTAAATGCACCATAGAGGATTGTTGAGGTAATCCAGTGGGAATGAAAATAAGAAATAAATTCTGTTAAGGCTAGCCCCCCTTCATTTGTATGTTAACTACTTTCCACTTTATATTATTCTTGGGGGAATAATAACTGAGAAATTAAGAAATATCATGAAAAAACAGTATTGAAGTGCACTGGCCAGAAACTCTGATCAGAACTCCTCTATTCTTTGACATGAGAATGAGGAGGATAAATAGGGGTGCTTGTCTGTTTCTGTAACAGACCTGGCTGCCAAAACAGGCAGATACTTCCTGACCCTTTCAAATATCTGAAGCAGTATCATGTGAATTGCTTGATCTGGGTCGCTGCAACTACATAAAGAATTGTTACTTCCTTTCTGGTGCATATCTCTCGTGTTTGTGATTTATTCTTTAGCTACTAGCAGCTGTTGTATTAATGCAAGGTAAGCATCCTTCCTTTCTTAGTTTATAGCCCCTGTACATATCTTGATTTGTAAGATGATGATAATATAATTTCTTAAATTAAGGAAAAAAAAAAAAAAAAAGTCTTTCCACTCAAAACTCTATTACTTTTCAATCAAAGCAGCATGTAAAATAGGATGTTAACATAAGAATACTCCAAGAGAGTATTATCAATACCATTTTCACAATACAGTATTTCACGTTTCTCTTTTACTGTTAACAGGGCGTACCTTTATAAATTTTAATACAGTCAAAAATTAGGAAGAAATTTACATTGCCATTTATTTCCTTTAATAATCTGACAACATTACATTTTAAAACAGATGTAGAAATTATGTTTTAAGTTCTTATTCATAGTAGTTTGGTAGATCTTTCCTGTAATGACTTCCCAAAATGTCCAAAACCCCTGAAAAATATAAAAATATATAAAATAAACTTCTTGCTTCTCTACAACAAAAATATAGCCTTTCTCCCCAAGACATAAAACCACAGAAACAAAGTTAACATGAAGTTATGAAGTTAACAAAGTTAACATCTGAAGTTAACAAAGTTAACATCTTAGAAAAAAATATTCTAAAACAGTATATGAAACTAAGACACATACTTGTTTTTCACTAGTGTTGTATTCCTTTACCTTAACCAACATATTGAGTTATGACACTTGCGTTTCATTTTCTTTGTAAAGCTCTTGAACCTTTTAATGCTGAATTAGCATTAAAAGCAAAATTATCAAGCAAAAAAAAAAAAAAAAAGTTAAGCAAAAAAATCAATTCTTAAGGAACACTGGATTTCAGTCACAACTGCCTTTTAATTTATGGTGTATAAACAACCGCAGAAGAGCAATAGCACTTACAAGCATCTTATAGTTTCCCTGATTTTCTGGTACCTGAAATTATAAAGCTGCTTTTGTCAAACAAATACCATATCTTTGTAAAGATCACCAGTTCGACAAGGCATCAGGCTCTCTTGCAGAATCTGTGACTGTCCACTCTGTGTATCGAATAGCGATTCTTCCTTTCACTAATAAACTGTACAAATATGAAGACTTTCAGCTTCACGGCTGTATTTTCTGTTCGACTTATCATAACTCTTTTTCCCCTTCATTTGTTTTCTCTGAGATGTTTTATTATCTCCTCCACACATATGCAGTTCTCACATTAAACAGTGTGGGAGGATATTTATGTCCAGTGTCAAACATGAAAAATATGTCATACTTCCTTGCAGTGATAATGTTTGCTTATAACTTTTCATCCTTCCCAGCAATGACATTACAGACCCTGCAAAGTTTGTGTTTAGATGTGGAACATTGTTTTATATGCCAGCAGCAGAATTACTTTAATCTTTCAAACTGTTTGTGACAGTCGTAACTGTTTTCATCACTCAAAGATCATTGTATTTAAACAGATGAAAGAGTGATTTACATAAATTGGCATGAGCCTGCAAAGCACAGATCCTTATTGCTGTGGTACTCTGAGATTTTAGAGTTGGACAATAGCCTCAGTCCGTAAGACACCAAATAAGGTGTCCTGGAATGTGATTGCATCCATATGCCTCTAACAAATGCAATATTGACAGTGAGCTGATTCAAAGAAGAAGAATTTCCTCTGAAATTAGCGTTTCCTCCTACACTACCAAAAGAATTACCAGCATCAAAGTCCTGAAAATTGATGTTAATTAAAAATATGACTTCACAGGAAACTTTCGATTGATTATTTTTGAGACAGTTTTACATCAGACTGCTACAATCAGTTTCACTATAATCATAACTTACTTTAAAATTGGAGGGCTAAACTCCATTGCAGTGTGTAATATGTAATTTAGAAGTGTTTATAATAACAAGTACAGTATCATCCTCTCCTAGAAGACAAGGAAAGAATCTCTCAGAGAAAACAGTTCCTTCCAGATCCTTTTCAGTTTAATTATGTGTTACACTGAATTACTGCGCATGCCACAGTCATTAGCACTTCATCATAGAGGAGGATTTCCTATTAATTACAATTGAGTGGCATGATGAATGTTAGTATTAATACCCTTGATTTAATACAAAAAACTGTGATGTATGTGATTGTTATAAAATGTATACCTAGAATCACTGATTCATTCACATAATTGTTATCAGCTTGTCTGGAATCTAATATTTTAAATTCTCATCAAATGCCTTATTTTCAATTCAATTAGTGTAGATTTCTTCCAGTGCTCGTATCATAGGCATATAGGTAAACCAAATCTCAGGTTATATTTTACTTTTCCATGGACTCTTCTAGTCCAGCTGCTTTCTTCTTTACTATATTCTAATGAATTTCCTGCATGATTTCATATCTTTTTGTGTCATTATTCTCTGCACTGCAGTGTCACTCCATTAGCATGCAGTTTATCTCAATTTGTTCTGCTATTTACATTCTTGTCTTATCCTATTTGTGCTGGTATTGAAAGTCAGTGAATTAATATAACTTAAATCGCTGTGAAAGCTTTCCTTGGTGGGAAATACAGATACTTACTGATAAATTATTTTAGATTATATATCCTACTTAAGCAGTTTACTCATAGATGGAAGAAATTACTATGAGGAAAAGAGCAGAGTCAATAAATGGAAAGGATAGGATAGAAGACATTAATGCATTTATTTAAATAATGAAAGGCCCAAACACTCTCAAAAGCCAATAATACTCACTGGTATCCTTCACCTTATGTTTGCCCCATATCCTCTTTCATTTTACACCATGGATTAAGCTTTTGGATTAAGCTTGAAAATACCCTTCCCTGCTACCATAACACAAACTAATTAAGACAATAACATGCTTAATATGATATGCACTTATGTAGAATTGCTCTGTCGACTTTTGTAGTTTTAGTATGTTGATCATTTTTCTCAATCATGTTTCATACCTTTGCAAACACATCAATATCCTGTTTTAATGCTTTTGCATGATTAATACAAATACTCGTGGCTGAAAATTTCAGCAGGAAATTGCAGCTCTCTGGATTAGAATCTCTTCTGGTGTAAACTGTGTTTTTCTTTGTTAAGCAATGATAACAGGTAACATCTGTAGGCCAGACATGAAATAGATGTCAGAACGAGGCTTCTTTCTAAGACAAAATGACAAATTAATTGGACACCCAAACTTGTTAAGCAGGGTTTAGCAAGACCGTTTGTTTTGAGAACAAAATTAATAGTCTCCATGTTCATAAGCAATTCTCAGAAATTTGAAGCTAGTTGAAAGACAAAGTACCAGATTACTATTAAACTATCAAAATTGGAGAATGAAGGAGTAAAAACATATGAATGATACAGCGTTTTAAGATTAGAACTGAAATAGAAGACAGACTTCTAATAAATGCAAGAAAAGTCTGATTTTAGAAGGTCACTTCTTTGCAACTTCTATTGTAATTATCTTTGTGCCTAAATACTTCGGGTGCCAGGGCAAAATATTTAGAAATGTATCATTGCAATTTCACTGCCTTTGTCCTGTGAAGAGCAGTTACAGTGCTGCTTTGTGGACATCTTAGCCAAGGTGGAGAAATCAGTAGTCTTGTTTTTTTCTTAATATATGAACTGATTGAAACAGCTCTGCTATCATGACATATACAATTTTATAAGTTTGTTTTTCTTTGTCCTAATGGAGAAACAAATGAAGAGAAATTAAGTTCATTATGACTGGGTTATTACATCAGGATGAGTTTAGATACAGATAATATTTTTGTGTCAGTTATCATTCCCAGAAATAGTTTTTTGTCTATTACTAGTTAAGATTGTAGCTGAAGTTTCATTTGACTACCATTTTGGTTCAGCTATCAACTATTAACCCCTTCTTCTTGTAGAAAATTGCTATTATCTCATTTTCTTATGATTTATTTCTATGATATATTTATTTCTTATGATATATTTCTATTGTTCTGTCTGTCTTTTGCATCAACCTACTATTATTATTGTGTAAAAGCAACCTGTAAGAGACAGAATGTACCTAATAAACAGTAAGGTAATAATAAAGGCCTAGAGGTACACCTAAAAGAAAGTCTGCAAAGGGCTGAGCAGCTGCCCTCACATTTGCTGGTCCTGTTATGTAATATTCATTTCCTTTTACATGAGGATGAACATGAACAATGCAGAAATGTTTACATACACTCTGAGGTAAAAAAAAAAATAAATTAAAAAAAATACAGCCAGCATAGAGATCAACAGAAAATAAACAAGCTTAAAAATAGATCAGGTAGATTTAAAAATAATTCTTGTTATTTTCCCATTCTTAAATTAAGCATACACAAGAATTTTTCTCTTGTATACTGTTCTCATTTCTCTCATCATGTTAAGTGCTTTCTAGGAGTACATAAAATGGCCCAACTGGTGTGTCATGCATACTTTACTTTTCCCTTCATCCTTTCCCCATAAGGAGAATAGTACATTTTTTTGTTCAGATGTTCTTTTTTTTAGTATATATTCTTATTTAGTATATATTTATTTAGTGTATATTCGATATATTATATTATGTTTATCATAAAGAAGGCAAGTTCAGCAATATATATGCCTTGTACTGGGAAGCAGGTTGTTGTTTCTTGTAAAAACATCAATTTAAAAGAATCCTAACAAAGGAATCTTTAAAATCAGAAGCCTAAAGTACGCTATTTACTGCTGTGTTTTATTTGTGGCAAGAAAGAGAAATATGTCAAGTCTAAATTTGCTTCCTTTTTTTACATTTTGTTTCAAATTACAGGTCTTTAATAGCTAGCTGAATTTTACCACTTAAATCTAAGATGTAGAATAACCTTGAGTTAAAAGCAAGAATTAAATCCATTGGTAGTATGGCATCATTTGATATATCTTTATGATCTTGAAATGGAAATTACTACTTTTTTGTTTAGAAAATCATTTAGCTTATGTACATACATTTTACACAAATACTTATGATTATAGTATTTTTAACCATCTATCAAAAGTATTTGTGTAGAATGAATGTAGTCCAACAGAGTTATTTTTTTCTATTGACATGTTCTTTAAGTAGAAGTTAAATTAGATATACATGAATTTTCACAAACCATAGGTGATTTAAACAGAATTTCTGTATTTTGTGCTTGTGATGTTTGGTTAAATTGTACCGATTCATATTTCCCAAGGTAAAGCTTAGGATTTCTTACTAAATATGAATCTTTTTAAACAGGAAGGTTGTTAATTAAAAATTCCAAGTTTTATTGAAATGTCTCTCTCTTATATATATGTTGTATAACATATACAACTTCTTTTTTTCTTGAACCAGATCTTGTTAGATGTTCTCCAAATTGTTTTGATTCAAATACGATGAAGACTAAAACACCAAACTTCAAAGACCAAGTTGCATCAGGTTTAGTGATGTTATGTGTATTTATGTGGAGAGGCTTGCTCTCTGTATAGAGCAGAGTGTAGAATATACCTTTGTATAATTTTACCCACCATACCTAACCTGTATTTTTATAAGAAATTTTCAAAATGAGGAATGTTCATTGAGCACATTCCAATTCACTGAAATGCTGTTACAGAAGCTAAAAATATATTAATAGGTAATTAAACCTTAATATTTCACTTATTTTTAAATATGAATATCTGATATCAATGCCTAGATTACCTATTTGATTTACCCTCAAATGTAGTCAATAATCAATTTGGGCTTGAAGTTCCCTGCCCCCATCCTGTCTATGTGGCTGAATAAAAAAGGGAAGGTGACCATCATACTTCCAAGCAGCACATTTTTAGAAGGTTAGAATGATTAAATTCATTCTCAATAATGTAGTTTTTCTGTTCATGCTTTTTATTGACAGTCTTTGTTGCTTAAAGAGCCTTCATTGCTTTTTTTTTTTTATTATTTAAACAAAAACGTAGCAAAGAAACAGATGTGTCCCATATAAAATATGCAATAAATCTTGTCTCACAAATTCTTTTCTCTGAACTTTCTGACAGAAACTGTCAAATATCCACTTTAATTCTAGTATAAAATGTTCACTTTGTGTCATGGCGCCAACCACCATATGCTGGAATAAAGTCAGTAACCAGCAATAAAAAAGGCAACATACACACCTTTGAAACAGTACAAGCAATCAACAGTGAGAAAGGTCTATATAAATCTATGGAGAATTAATCTCAGCTTTGCCACTATCCTGCTGTGCATTTACAATGAGACTTTGCTCCTGACCACCAGAAGTACCTTACTCTGCAGAAGGAGTGTATCCTAATGAGGGGAAAATGTATGGAAAACAAAGCAGCAGCTTTTAACCCCCCTACCCCCATCCTTCGGATCACCTAGAGGAGCATGTCCTAGTGTGTTCAAACGTGTGGGGCCACTACACGCATTGCTGTACTTTAGCTGATCATGTGAAACCAATCTTTAGTGAGCTCAATCAGCAGAAATTAATTTAGCTTCATAAATCATTGTTATCATTACACAGGAGGAGGCAATGCTATGGCTTTTCTCTCCTGAAAGCTTTCAGTCCACAAATTTCACAATCTTTTTTGAAATTAGTTTAATTCTCTTTATATAATTACTCATTCTTTACCCAGCAGATTAGCTGTTGGTTCACTGCCTAATTAACTTTTTTACTTTTTTTTTTTTTTTTATCCCTCTCATGTTTTTGAGAAGACCTGTTTCCTGTTGGTTTAAACAATCATTCTACATGTATTTTAAAATATCATCCTTGTTATAAAAATTTGCTGATCCTAAAAGTTTTTATTTCTGCTTACAGTACGAGATTGTAGTTACAGAAAAGCTAGATATTTAGTTTTCCCAAACACAGAACAGATTGGATTTAACCTTCTTTAGTTTGAAAGGATTAGAACTAATTTTCCAGTTCTGTAAACTGTTTAGATACATTTAGTCATCTCAAAGAGTAATCTGCAAAATCGCATTTGGAATTACAGTACTACACAAGAATTTATTAAATAGAAATTGGAATTAGTATATATTTTCAGAGTTTTAAAAGGCTTTAAAAGCTATTTCTTCTCTAATACCACAAGTATGGGAGAAAGAGAAATTAATGGTTTAATTGCACCTTAACAGAACACAGTCTCAAATAATGTAATTGGAATAAATTGAAAAATGTAGTGCTAATTCTTGCTTTCTAATTAATAACTGCAGAACATAGGAAAGTAGGACTAATGATAATTCTAATTTTAATGAAACAGTGAACTTTTTCTATACAAGCTAACTAAAAAAAAGCTTTAATTTTAAAATCTACTCTCACAGAATACAGTAAAAGTGTTGAGCTAAGAAAAATACATTTTAAGAAATGTAGGGCTTTAATAAATAGACATAAAATGTTTTATTTTCGTAGCTGGTTATAACATTCTGGTAAAATGACCTTCAACACTTTTTCTGAGAAATTTATAGACAGCATTATCACTTTTAAAAGAAAACATAATTTCCTAGTTTTTTATTACCTATGATAATAAACACTTCCTTGAATGTGTTGCTTGAGTGTGTTCTGCTGGTGCTGCGTGCCTCTGTATGTGTACCAATATCTGCAATTTGTGAAGCTTTGGTAACATTAAAAATACTGAACATTTTATAATGTTTAACAATTTCTGTGCACTTAGTGTTAATTAATTAGTCCTTGCCAGTACCTAAGGTACAGTTTGGTAAATAATATTCCTGATTGCTCATTGGGAAACTTGTTTGTTAAGCAACTTTCCAAGATTGCACAGAGACTCTTTGTATGACAGAAACAGTTGTACATTTTCATCATTGCATGTGGGTTTCTTAGTTAAAAATAATTTTTGTACCACTGCAAAGGAAAATAAACTTGTAAGGACTGGTTCAAGGAAGCATGATTAAGACCTCATGGCAGCAAGTGTTCTGAAGATTGTTTTGAAAGGGTTTAAGATGTCTATACCAGTATTTAAACTGTCCAAAAAATATGCATAGCCAAATCCTATGTTAAAAACGTGACATTTACTAATTTAGAGAAGAGGTAAAGGAAACAAGGCATATGTGATCACACTGCCTGTTGTTTGTTCCTTTGCCAATAATTTTTAATGGACTGGCCAATTTTGACCAAACGTGACAGAGTTAGAGGTCCTAAGATATTAAGCTTCTAAAATCTCAATAAAAATACGTGGCTAAATAGAGAAGAGTGACCCTATTAGCCTTCCAGGGAGAGAAAGGCTGTATCATGAACTCAACCCTTAATTAAACGTTAATGAATCCATCTGGGAACTAACTCTAAAATACAGATCAATAATAGGCCAGGTTTCATTTGTTCCATTGCTCCCAGACCTCCTTGCTTAACTGACACCATAAAAGAAAGATCTGTTGATTTTAATATGCTGGAACAGAAAAAACTGTATTAGACATACAATGAAATAGTTACATTTACTTTCCAGGTTGTCTGTCAAATTTCAAGAGTTCATAAAGACAGCAAATTAGAAGTTAGTGACTAGCTAAAGAAAGCTACTCAAATTATACATATTAGAAAAGTCAGTTGCTTGAACTCTGTATATAGAACACTTAAGGTTTTGTGATAATTTTTTGCTGTTGTTATAAGACAAAAAAGCTCCTCCGTGAGAATGGTGAACTGTAGTGGAACAAATTGTAGTCATATTAAGTATGAATTTTTCAAATTTGAAATTGAATACCATCAAAATTAAATTGGAAAATGTCTTACACTACATACTCTCTCTTGTTTGCTATTTGAAGTCAATTCTTAAGTAATAAGATTTATTTTGTATGGAAATAATGCAGAAGTAACATCTAATAATGCAGAAATAGTAGAAACTTCAGTCCTTATGCATAGCTCTAGATACATAGATTTTTCATGAGTATATCTCTTCCTACAACAGAACAGACACATGCTTTAGGATTTCTGACACTGCATAGTTTGCTAAAATCTTTTAAATTTATTGGGAAAGTATTTCAATCATTAAAATGAAAAGCATAAGTGTCTGAAATAACTAAATTTATTTTTTTCTGTAAGCACCATTTCTGAGAACTTTTATGTCCTATGTAGCAATGCTTATGATGTGTTTTCTGAAAGCAAATGAACCATTCTGAAATTGCATTCAGTCTAAATGAAATCTAAAATTTTATCCCAATAGCATATGGTACAAAATTAGAAATTTCCTTATCTTTAGCAATTCCAAAACCCCAATTTCATTCTCAGTACTATACTTATTCTTGTCAATTGATCCATGTTTTCAAAATGTAGTACAGATTATGCTTTCTTTCCATTTTCTGATTTTACATTCTCTTGCATTCATATGTGTATGTCCACGAATATTTCGTTATTTGCACTTGATACCTGTTAATTTGTTTTAAAAAATCTATTCCTTTGATTTCATTCCTTTAAAATTCACATTTCAAGAAAGGAGATTTTGGCAGTGTCAGGTAATGAAATGCATTTTCATGTGTTACAGCATGCAGATTGTTCACTTACATAATTTGCAATGTATTTTAATGATTGCCTTTTTATGCAGCACCCTTTCTTTTTCTAGCCAGTAACATAACACTAATAATAAAAAGATTGAATGAATGTTGTGAACACTGCATGAGTTGTTAGCAACATATATGTGGTTCTGCTATTGTCATCTAATCAATAAAATCTCATACTGCATTGAAAACTACAGATTGTTTAACATGATAAATCAAGTGACTAAAAGCTTTGGCTATATTAATATATATATACATACACACACTTATACACACTCTTTTGGAGAGAAGAGTGCTTTCTGGTAGTGCTGTTAAAAGGGAAGAGAAAGGTCTCTTTTCCCTAGACTTCACACCTAGTGGATGTCTTGAATAAAGGGTTTCTTAAAAATGAAGTTTGCTTTGAAGGTTTCACTGGTAACAGTTCTACTGAAAGCAAAACCAAGGGAGACTAAATCCATCCTGCTGTAGAACCTGCAGTTCTTTATATTACTATAGTGTATAGGATTTTAAGCCTGTCTAGAATTTTGTACGAAAACAGAACATCTGTGTTTTTTTAATGATCCTCTCTAGTCTGTGTATCCATCTAGAAGGCCTTCTTTGTCCTTTTTTCTCACCCTGCACAGTCCTGGATTAAATACAGTTGTTAAGAAGTTTCCCTTTTATCACAGAATCATAGAATAGTTAGGGTTTGAAGGGACCTTAAAGATAATCTAATTCCAAACCCCCTGCCATGGGCAGGGACACCTCCCACTAGATCAGGTTGCTCAACAGCCCATCCAGCCTGACCTTAAACACTTTCAGGGATGGGTCAGATGATTGTACTTGAGCATGGAGACATATATGGCGTACTTCTTACTATAGAGTCTATAGACCTCAACATCTGATATCCAAGTATACCTGCAATGTATAATTTCGAAGAGATTTGGATCTGTTATCAAACAGATGGTGGCATGTCTTCATGCTTTAAAAAGACCAAGAAAATTAGAACGATTGTTGCTTGTTCTCCTTACCTCAGTAATGCCGCAGAATGTTACATTTGGCACTTTGGAAAGATAACCCAATCTGAGCTTCTCTGAGTATACACCTTTCTTCTTCAACCCTTCTTTAAAGGGCTAATATGTTTCTATCTTCACAAATTATGGGTGGGCTTCTTCCTTTGGCTCTCTTCTGGTCTAACTACTTAAGAGGTTTTAGTCTTGACTAATGATGAATGTGAGTTCTTGTGTGCCTAGGAAATGTCCTGTCTTTTGTCTCACTATCCAAGCTCTATAAAGTTCAGAGAGGAATATCATTAGGGGATTTGGTTTGGTTTTGCATGTTTAGGGTTGTTTCTTTTTGTTTTTGTTTCTTTTTTGTTTGTTTTTGCTTGTTTTCTGTGACTATGTCTTATCCCAGATTTTGTTTTAATGTAAGTGTGGTTGGTTGGAAAAGTCAGAAAAAAAATTCCTTACTTGGGAAAAAAAATAAATGAAATGCCTTGTTTTAGGGTAGCATTCCCCCTCCTCCCCTTCTTTCCCCCCAGAAAAACAAACAAAACTAATTCGCTAGTCTCTAAATGATCAAGAAACATATTTAACTCAGCCTTGAAATAAAAAACTAAGAGTTCTGATTTCTCTACCATTACTGCAAGTTCTCTGGTCATTCTCATAATTCTGAAGTTTCTCATTGCTCCAGAATGTTTGTAAAAGTTATAAAAGGTTATGCACAAGATCTTTTAAGTCTGAAAATAATAAGATACTGAAAAATTAAAAAGCTGTAATGGGTACAACTAATTCAGAAGATTTGCGTGAATTATTCTTCTTACATGCATTCATATACTTAGTATCAGAGAAAAATGCCAGAAGACTGGCATTCCACCCAGTGTTAAAAATTTTGACTAGCAGGCCAGGTGTAAGTCATAGTTTTACACAGTTGTGTCCACTCATTTTTCTTTCTTTGTCCTCCACTCTTAGAGCAAGCTGTCTCATCCTTCTGCTTCTGTCTTTTGTTTACTGGCTTTCTCCAGGTTTCAGTCTGTGTCACTATCCGATATTAACTTTCCTTTGTTCTTAGGGGAACTGTTTCTTAGTAGCCAGATGTATGAAGAGATCTTGGTTCTGTTGAAGCTGGGAGCTGCTATGCACTTATTAGAAGCATTAAAAATAAATACTTTCTCGTAATTTCTCAAGATATCATTTGGCATGCTGTTTTATCCTTAGCAAGTAGAATAGGTATCATAAATAAATAAAGTGGTTTTGTTTGTTTGTTTGTTTGTTTGTCTGGTTGTTGTTGTTTTTTTACCATTTCACTCTGGTACTGTTTCATTCTTAGAATTGTTACAGGATCATGACTCTTAAAATGCTTACTTCTGTATTTTAGTATAAAGAAGTTGCTAGAAATATCTCAGGTTCATAAGGCAAATTCATAAGATTGTACTCCATTTATTTTCTTATTCTTTTAGCTGGATACATATAGCAGGATGAATAAGGCCAGTTTTGTTATAGTTGTTCATATTGCAAAAGATTATTTTAACAGCATATTAGAGCTGCGTATTTTGTCAGTAGGTGTTTTCCTTTCAAAACTCCTGTCTGTAAAAAGATAAAAATTCTTCACTGATCCTGGTTTTCATATCTGTATTAGAAGAAAACATATTCATTAACATTGTCTGATAGTCATAAGATAGGGTCTGTGACTTTATTCAGTATCTTAACCAAATCCAAACGGAAGAGCATATTAAGAACCTGCATTTGGAGATGAGACTAGACAGCAAACTACACTTGGCAGTTCCCTTCATTTTCAAAGGCAGTCAAGCCTAATGACTGAGGGCAGACAGAAGGGTGTCACCTTACCAGATACAGTTTATGGTAAGTCATTTTGAATGACCCATGTGTAATCTGTACACATTACAAAATTGCAGATTAAAAAATCTGTGTTTTGCAATGTGCATCTACATCTCTATTGTGATTTGGCACAGTAGGATTGGATCTGTAGATTCAAATAACAGAGGCTAATGCCACTATATATACAACAGAGATTCAAGCTTTGGGTTAGATTTAATCTGAGGTGCACATCTCCACATCATGTGTTTCAAAACTGTCTTGAGTCTCAACATCTTAATTTCAAAGTAATGCTTTTAAATAGTTATTGGGTAGACATGATTATAGCTAAAGGTATGGAAAACAGTCATACATATAATACAGTTACTTTATTGCTTCCTCTTTTCCCTTGTATTGGTATGCAAACAAACACACTGTCATATTAATGTAAACTTTGCATGTTCTTTCCTAGAAGTCACACGTTTTTTCCAATTTCCGTAATAAATTAAAATGTCTTTCCTCTGTCTTCCCTTACTCTGCTCTTACGAGATTAAAAAACAGTAAGTGGGTTCTTACCACCTAACTACAAGTGTATAATCAAAGTGAGTTCTTACCACCTAACTATAAGTCTATAATCATGCTATCCTTGTTATTGTCTTCTTGCTTGCATGCAGTTGTATCAGAGAACTGAGGATACTGAATTTCTGCTGTAGCTCTGAATGTAGCTATGTGGGGATTTTGGTTTACTTAACATTTTTTGATCTCCTCAACAACCAGAAAGAAATTATTAGCATAGTCATAATGCATACAGTTTTATACATAGTTCAGATTTTAACCATCTTTGTTTTTCTATATGTAGTTAATCTTGTATCAGGATGAACTACCAGAATTCTCACATTTTCTACTTCTAATAATAAAAAAATATGTAAGAGCAGTGGAAATAATGAATTAAGTGTAGTAGATTAACTTTAGTTGAATTTCTCAGGAGCCTGAAACAAACACATAAAAGAGACCTGCTGTCACAGCTGTCTTGCCACCAACATTTGAGGTGGATAATACAATGGTATAGAATTCATTGTTTTCCTGACACAGGACACATAACATAGTTTCTACTTTTGCCATAATGAATAATCAAATAATTCACTTATAATTCAAATTCACTTATAATTCAAATAATTCACAAATAATTCAACACATTCACTCCATATGTGTGTAGAAATTAATTTGTTTTGTCCATGTGCAGCAGTGCTGTGAAGGAAACCATTTTTAAGTGATTTTAGCTTAGTATGGATCTCTGTGAACGCACCCTTGTCATGAAATTGGATCAGTGGCCTTGTATGAAAAAAAAGAAAAAAGTTTATAACTGTAACTGTATTCCAACCAGTGTATGCACTCCTGTAGGCTGAGCAGCATGAAGATACAGTTCTTCATTTTGTGTCATTACCATGTCTGAATTCTGTTTGTATTAACTTTTGCACTTAAAGAATTTTTTGCATTATGGAATAGGAGTAACTTCATCACTTCAGTAATTTGTTTACATATGTAGTATTCTGCTGCAGCTAAATTGGCTATACTGTATATGAAATTAAGAAGAATTGATCAACATTTTTGGAAAAAAAATATGCTTTTGCTTGAGTATCCAGCTCAGGAAACATTTTCAAAAGCAGAGAATGCCCATCCTTTGAAAACTGAATCCCTTTAAGTAGTTCATGTCAGCACTCTGTAGCAGAGGGGTTCACATTCACTGACTGTATTTCAAACTCTTGGCTTCTTTTTCAAAAAAATGATGTACATACCATACATTTAAAACTTAGTACATGTGTTTTTATTTACCAACTTCCTGAACAAAATGTGATAGCTATATGGAACACTTGGTGTTAACTATGTTCAGTACCTGTTCATCAACTTTCAATTATTAGCGCTGCAAAAATGGATTTAAATATGTAAGTTTTTGCAGCAAAAAAAGGAATATACAGCAATTTAATGATTTTTTTTTTTTTTAATCTGAAACTCAAGTCTAATTATTTGGTTTTTATTTTGATAAACATCTATTTCTATATATTATAGTATCAGATTTTAAATGGCTTTTAAAATCCGATACACCTTATTGCTACATTAAAAAGTATACATTTAGGTACAAGAAATAAAAAATGAAAATTAGTATTTTTGTACCACTTTTATTATATTTAGGGTACAACCTATCCAATTTTGAATGTAAGAAATGTTAAATATGTAGGATCTCTAAAACATTACAGGAGTAATTTATATATTTGAAATATTTTTCATTGGCAGCTAAAGAAGAACGTAAAAAAGAAGAGAGCAGTTTGGAAAATGCACAAAAATAGTAAGTTTTTTGCTTGTGTTTTCTAAGAGTTTATTTTTGGTCAAATTGATCTAGGAATTATAGTAAATAGAGAAAAGCATCTGTACTTCAAAGAAGAAATGTACTTTCTGAAAATTTCTTATGAAGGCTTCCAGGAAAGAGTTCAGTTGAATTTTTACCCAGTCTTCTGTTTGAGGTTTTAATTGTTGTCAACATTTAATTGAATCAAAGTCTTACAGAATATTGTAATAACTGATTAACTGCTTAATGTAGTAAAAGTATGTTTCAGTGTCATAGAATCTTTTCATCACCTAAGCTATTGAATGCAGTTTACTAAGAAGCCAATGAAATCTAAATGTTTTTGTTGCCTGAACATCTATTCCTTACTTAGGCCTGAGGAGGCAACATATGGGAAGAAGTAAGATAAGATGATTTATGGATAGATAATAAAATACTTAATAAATCAATATTTATAATACATACTGCTTACCATGTTATATTTTTATGAGATTGAAGTATTTGCTTTTAACCTTATTTGTGTTAGCTGTGGAACTCTTTATATCAATGAAGGTAATTTTAGTTGTTAAAACTTGTAGTTGTAGAGATATCACATATCTATATGAAAAATACTAACTACAGTATTTTCTTTATGTTTAATTTCTATATTCCTACTTTTTGCGATTGTTTTGCTCTATTCATATAAAATGTAAACCAGCTGTAAGACAGTTTAAAGAAAAGCTTACAAAACAATTTTTGCTTTGTTTGAAGGGCATCCATATAAAGAGTAATAAATAAGGTTTCTTAATCTGAAAATTAGAAAAAGTAGTTTTCTACATCATAATGTATATGGTCATATGTTCAATTAAATCGGTTTTTAACTTCAATGAATATTTATTCTTCATGGTCTAAAGGTAGATTTGTTGCAGTCTGTATTTTTATGTTAGATTTCTGAGCCCTGAGTGACGTGACCTAACCGAGAGACCCAGATTAGTCTTCTGAGACAATTAGAAGAGAGAGAGACACCTCCCAACCTCAATTCAAGTCTTAGGTGAACTGTTACCATTTGCTGCACAAGGTGGCAGAAAATTGGCAGAACTGTTGACTAACTTTAGCTGGCTAGGCTCTTTACTTTCTGCTTAGCTCCGAACTTTCCTTCTCTGGCACAGTTGCTCTAATGTTCTAGCTTTGTAGCCTTTCTAGAGCAGAGTAGACACTCAAGGGTGCAAAAGTACGCTTAATTTGCAGTTGACTTAAGGAATTCATTGTCTGATAAAGAGTTTGGGTTTCACAAATGCTACCTAAATGTTAAGTATTTTAAGTTACTGATAAAAAGATCTGTTGCTCCTAAAAGTCAGAAAGCGGCACAGGAAGCTAGAGCAAGCTCAATGAAAGCAAAACAGTGCTACTTGAGGAACATCTGAAGATGAAACACAGAGAGGGGCAGAGGAGGAAAGAGAGGGTGTAGAAGAATTCAGAATTCAGGACAGCTATAGTTGGAACAGTGAAGGTTTCAGTTAGGAAAGAAGAAGAGATCATGATGTTAATAGGGCTGCTGTTATCTGAAGCAAAACTGCAAAGAAAGATTCTGGTCCTACTGTCCTCAACTGTCCTAGTCAAGCTGTATGAACAGGTGAGGAATACTTTGCCAGCTGAGTGTAATGGAGATGAAAATCACCTTCACCCTGTCCAGTAGAGGTGAACTGTTTTAACCATATGAAGGCATTTTGTATTTTTAGTGTTTGAAATCCCAAAATGGTTATCACAGACATTGAAAGCTGTATTAGCTTATTTATTTATTTATTTATTTATTTATTTACTTTCTCCTGGTAGTGTCGCTACAGGACCTTTCAACTTGTAATGTTATGGGCTTATTCGTACTCATTTCACTGTCATTCCTTTACCATTGATTAGCAATTAACTTTAAATATATTTTCATGTCTCATGCAAAACCTGTGCAAGAAAATTAAAGGTTATTATGTACAAGGATTTAAAAAACTATCAGCAATACGGGATATTCTCCAACACATCCTAGTTGTATGAGTCTTTAAAGAATCAACCAGCAGAGCATATGGCTAGTGTAGTTCAAGTCTGACCTTCCTTACTTTGTAAAGCAGCTGGAGTAATTTTTTTTTTTTTTTTGGGGGGGGGGGAACAACTTCTCTGTCTTTGGATAGTTACTTTGTATTCTTGAAGCCTAGCTAATACTTGATGCTGACCTTGGCAAGTCCATATAAAAACATACAATGGACTATGCAAATACATGTGGAAGTTAAGAAAGAAGTATTTCCTCAAGCTGCATCTGTTGTTCAAGTGACATCTGTTTCATAGTTGAGAGACTCCTAACAGATCTTTCAAATACCTCTTATTTATTTTATTTTCAATATTTACACTTCCTGTATTTTAGATTTAGGACCTACTGGCAGCTATAATGAATATAATTTTCCTTTGTTTAAGTAAGTTTGTTTTAAGAAAAATTGATTATCTTGAAATATGTTGTTACCTTTATTTTTAAATTATAGCATTAGTTTTAGTAAGTTTCACCAACTTTTACAGGATTGTGACATGCACTTTGCAGAGAAAAGTGATTCAACCTTTACAAAAATGAACATACTATTTTGTTTTGTTTAGATCAGTCTCCACGTACTATCGCTAGTAATGTGAATTGCTTCATTTTATCTTACAAAGCAATGTCATAAAAGCAGTTAAAATGCCATCAGAAGTATCTTCTGTAATAAAAGGCTACTTTGAAAATATTCAGCTGTATAACAATACTGTATCCACACTATAAAATAAAATGGCATTACAATATTGGCAATGTATTTTAATAAAATTAATTGCTGTTATCTGCTTATTTACACACTTTTAAGGAGATTTATTTTCTCTAAGAGCTTTGCAAAATGATTATTGGCACTGACTGTGGCTTTTTTTTGCTGCTACTCAGAATTCTCCCTAACTACTTGAAAGTTATTTCTAGCCTAACCTGGAGATTTTTTATTGACTTGGCATATGACTCTTCCGTAGTACTTCAGTAATGATAAATGGCAAAACAAGTTCTCTATGGAGCGTTGCAGAATAAAATTAAAGACATAGATATAATATAGCATTTCCTTTAATACAGTAAATCCAGGTTTTATTTTTAAAATTGGTTTGACTATGTGACATGTCTATATGATGGCTCGTGCATCTGTAAGTTGACCTCCTAGGAGTGAGGTAGGTGTTGGAAGGTTAGTTATACTCAGCATGAATTGCTGCTATGATTTCCAAGGCTAAGGGGAAGTTACGGTAATTACCAGCCTTGACTACTGAATCAGGAACCAGTCCTCAGAGAAACTGTTTCCCCCGTGGGCTTACCTGTTGACAGTTTCTTTTCCTCCCCATCATAGCTTTGAAGAAACAGTGGAATACTTTGGGATAAAGCCAAAGCCTGGCGAGAAGGAGATCACACCAAACTATGTTTTCACGGTGTGGTACGAATTCTGCAGTGACTTCAAGACCATTTGGAAACGAGAGAGCAAAAGCATTTCCAAGGAGCGGTAAGGTTCTAATAAAGTCATTAATACCATTTTAGATGTCTGGGAAACTGTTCCTTCTCAAACCCAACAAATTATACTCCTATATTTCACAGGCGTCATTGTTTTCTTTCAGATCTAATGGACATCAAGGAAAGATTATTCCCTCAGGGTGCGTAGGAAAATTCACCAAAGGCATGCTGTCCCCACAAAAAGATAAACACATATAATCTGATAAATTACACTTTTGTAACCCCTTCCAATTACTAGCTAGTAAAATGAAAGGGGAGCTGTGCTAATTTGTAACAGATTGCTTCTCTGTGCATTTTCATGTTGAACTAGCCTAAATGAGGCGATATTGCTGTCGCAGACAGTACAGACAAATAAAAGTGAATGCTTTTCCAGTTAATATACTGCACTTGCATCAAAGGGAAGCCCCAGAGATTCAGGCCACACTTAGCACTGTGTTGAAGCCCCACACTGGATTTACAGCACCACTTCTGACTTTCGGTGTCCTGCTGAGGACATCAAACTACTTGCCGCTAGATCTCACCACAGACTCCTGATTTTATTAGTTAGAGTAAAATATATATATATATAAACCTTTCAATTATTTGCTTGATTTTCTTAAAGAAGCTAAAAATCTTTTACAAACAAAAAACACTTAAACTACAAATGAACCATGTTTACCATATCTCAATTCATCTGAAAAGACCTAAAAAGTGCTATGGTGGTCATGCTTTGGAAAAGAATGGATTAATCACTTTCAGATGAAATATAAATCCAGGTGTGTATTCCAAAGTGACAGAGATTTGAAAGAAAAACTCTCTTAAAAAGTCTTAGCAAAAGTAGTAAAGTTATTTGCACTTACATTTTCCTTTTTGCTCCACATCAGTGGGGCTTCTAGATGTGTGTAAATGTAGATTTTTAAAGGACAAGATGTAGAAATTTTAAATTCCCAATTGTCAACATTATGGACATTGTTTTGCAGATGTTACAGGTTTTAGACACTTGAAAGTTGTAGCTTTTTGTGTTGTCTCCTTTATGCTTCTGTTGGTTTTTGAAGCTGACAACTGTGAACATTTATGGAGAATCTTTTATTCCTTTGTGGCTAGTTCAATACACAAGTTTGTTTTACACATTAAAAACCATGTAAAATAAGTAGCCACCAAGCAGATAACTATAATCATGCTTAAGGATCAGCTCAGGTATATACTTTTCCATGATTCGTTACTTATTTTTGTTCCATAAATAATTGGTCATAAATAGCTGTATCCATAGATACAAATTAACATCCAAGAAAGAAAAAAGTCCCGATCATACATCCATTCTTTTTTCTGTAGTTAGCACCTTGATGGTGGGATACAATGATCCCTTCAGAGAAATTGATTTAAAGTCCCTCGTAAATGTTTTAATGCTATATTGGAAATCGTAACAAAACACAGTTTCTTAAAACGATATTCAAGAGATCTTTGTTTCTAAGTAAACTACTATGTTCTGTGCTTTCCTACTGGGATGAGATGAGAACTTCTTGTTGTTTAATGACAATTTAAATAAAATGTAAAAGTCCAAATGTAACTAATATTTCAGCAGTTCCTTTAATATATACCTTTAGTCCTATTCATAAATGTAAATCAGTTATCAGTAGAATGCAGAGTGCCGGTTAGTATATTTCTTCAAAGTAGTGATACTTTCTGGATTATATAGACTTTTTTTCAGAGTTCACTTCAAATCATTTTTGTAAAGTTTCATTAATGTTGAAAGAACAATGCATTGTCCTTTACACTCAAAATCTGGGTGATTCATTGAGACGATGTGCTGCTGAAATGGGGAGCCTTTTGTAATAAGTAAATTAGAGTGTCAGAAGAGCTGTTTTCATTATCCTGAATTGCTTTGTAATGTACTACTGAAAAGAACATCATGAAATCAGTAAATTAGAGTGATGGGAAAACTATCTTAATCATTTGAAAATGTCCTGTGAAGTCACGACCTTTTTAGGTTTCTGTTTTATGAAGTATGAGACTAACAGTTGATGAACTGCTGTCCAAGAAATTTTGAAAGAAAGCTAAGAGTCATTGTGCACATTGGTAACTAAAAACCTTAGTATGACAGGAATGGACAGCTGTCTTCCTTAACTGGCTAATTAATTGGATTCACTATTTGTTTTGCATTTTTAGAGATTGTAATTAAAAAAAAAAATAATTAAAAAATCAACCAATTATTTTGTTGTGAAGGAAATTTTAAAGAGGAATAATGGAAGTATAAGTCAATATTTTCAATCTTGGGTTCTGAAACTGAAGTATTGATATCCTTATGTAATTACTTTTACAGTTACCTTACCCTTCAAATTTCAGGATGAGCTGCAGAAGGATAAATTAGATCTGAATTAGACTAGGCATGTAGATACCTAAATATAGATTTCATTGTTGATATTTATAGGTTTATGTTAACATTGGGTTTTAATTTCTCTCATTAAATACAGCTCAGAAAATTAAAACATTAATTATAGTATGTACCATTATGCCATACCAAATCTATCATTAAAAACATATTAGCTTAAAATTCATAGTAGTGAAACTAAATCAAAAGATGTATTCCAAAATTAAAATTTTATGCTGAAAACAAGCTTTTTCAACTTTGGGTTGCATAACAGAAACTTTAGAATATCTGAATTTCATGAAAAGAGGATACAAGCTTTAAGAAAATGACAACCTCAGCTGCAAGAGTCTGTTTTGTCTAAAATCTACTTGGCTCCTAAATGTAACACAACTGTAGAAATCTAATTAGATTTCTATGAGGCTTTTTTGTAAAGTAAGGGAAACACTTTAACTGAGCTGCCCTGCACTTAACCTACCATGAAAATAAATTAGCTGCCTGCAAGATATAGTTGAATCATTGTCTCTTTCCTGGACAAAATTTGCACACCATTTAGAAAAGCAAGACAGAATTACAGATAGCTAACAAACTTAGATAGATACAATAAATAAATGACTGTAGAGATAAAATGAATAAAATTTGAAAGGAGATAAGGGAACTTTTTAAATTAGTGTATGTGTGCATTCAGGTACATCAAGTTTTTTGCCTTCTTCTGTTTATGAAGTTTTGAGATGCTAACCAAACTGAAGACTAAAATGAAGGTATTTTTTTTGGCAACAGTGCACTTATACCATGGTAGATTGCATATAATTCCAGTCGCACTTCCTTTTTTTAGACTATTAATTTTATTTTCAAGTGGGTATATCTGTGCATTCAGAATCAAACGTGTATTAATAACAACTTGAATATGTTTAATTTATGTGAATGCCTACCCATAAATTTATTAAAGCATTCAAGATCTGCTAAAGTATATTTAAAGAGAATATTTTAGACAAGTCTGAATGTAGGGAAAAAGTATAAATATAGAAAAAATACAAAGTAGTTTGTAGTGACTATTTTCATCACAAAATGTGATTGTGTGTTTTGCGGAATAAGTGTGACAAGGATTGACATTATGTTTATGCTTTACATATGAAATACGTATATATGAAAGGAATTATTGCTGTTAATTTTTCTCACTTCTTACAGTGTACATACCATGTATCTTACACAAAGGTAAGATTACAGCATAGTTGCCATACTGGATTAAGCCATTTCATTCAGATAGAACATATATACAAATTTTGTAGCAAAACAAATTTCATTGTTCTTGAATTTTATCTCTGTCACAAAGCATGTCAATGGTCTCAGCTTAATCTTGTGGAAAAAGCTATTGTGACTTTTTTTAGCACAAAAGCAGTAACTGGTTCAAAAAGCAGAAGGTCTGAAAGTAGCAGTGTAAGTTGCTCATATTAAAGAGGAAAATGTCTGAACAGTAAGTAAGACACTGAACAGTGCCCAGTAAATATTTGTTTATTACAGTAAGTTGGAGTTGGCTATACTTTTCTCCTTTCTTTTCCGGTGTTAATTTACTAAATACAGAATGAGTTGTATTGGTTGGCTCCCTGTTTCTTAACATGAAGAGAGTAAGTTTGGGGAGTTCTTGTTTGTAACACCACATGATCACAAGACATACCCTGTGAATTGCAAAAGCTCATAAAAATGCTGGCCAACAGAATATTTATAATCTTTAACCATCAAGTAAGTTAATCTATGAGGCTATTTTGCACCTTAGAAATGACTGAAATTTGACAGAAACATTTGCCACAGAAGAACTAGTGAATTGTATTTTCATTTTCAATATTACAGTGACCAAGGAGGAAAAAAAATCTTTGGTTCAAGATGTTATACAAGTTTTAGATGACCAAATTTACTTTATAACTTGATTTTAAAAGAGAATTTCCATAACTGTATCTTCTAGAAATGGGGAAATTTTACCTAAGGCTGTGTTATACAGTTGTAGTGCCAATGCTTCTAACGTAATCATAACCTTCCTATCTTATCATAGTACCTATCATGATTTTCTGCGCATGCACACAACTCGATGACATGGAATGGGGAAATTAATGAAAATCATAATATTATAGCATATAGCATTATAAGCATAACAATGAAAAGCATAAAACATTATACAGGTACTTGGAATAAGAAAATGCATAAGCCACATGAAATTCCAATGACATTACAAATATTAGGTAATTACTTGATAAAAAATGTGTGCATGAGTTACAAAATCAAGTTGTTATTCTTTAGAAAAAAAAAAAAGTAATTGAAAAATACCAAAAATTCTAAGGCACCAGAGCCAAAATTAAGCAATAAAGGTTTACCATGTATCTGAAGATGGCAGCTAGAACCTGATTTAAAATGCTGGCATTAGAGGCTGTGGCTGCATGAACCAAAGTGATTTGGGTACTAATGGGGTACTAACGCTTGTACTTAAAGGTCTGCATATCTTGCACATATTAATGTGTTTTTAGTGGGAAAGTAATTAAACCTGTTGTTTTCAATAATGTGTTGCTTTAGTGTAACCTATAGTATCTCACAGATGGTAACATCCTGTCTGGAACCTCTAAAGAGTACAAATCTTTCATTCATATATTTTGTTGATGCTTACACATTATATAATCACTGTAGTGCAATAACATTAATGCCATATATATTTCAGAGTAGTTTTGGAATCTGGCCTACCAAGTTGGAGGTGATAGGTTAAATATTGCTGAGCAGTGGTAAGTCTGGGACACCTCTCTGTGTTCTTATCTCAAAGGGAGAAATGCTAAGCAGTCTCCCATCAGTGCCAGGATAGTCATATTCTTTCTTTCTCTATCCTTTTTTTTTTTTTTTTTTTTTTGCCAGTTTTCGCTTCCTCAAAACGTTTATCTATTGAATGTCATGTATCTGACACCTAAGACAATGAATAAAAAAAGGTGAGAATGCGGATTTGCAGCTGTTTTGCTCAAAGTGTACTATGGCAGAACACACTGTACTGAGCATTAGTCCAACTCTGCAAAAAAAGGGCATCATCCAGCTATGATAAAATCTGCTTATCTGGTTGAGGGAAGAAAAAAGGAAAATGTGGCTACATTCTATAAGCATTGAGTAGAAACTGGGTGGCCAATGTAGCCTTTTTTCTGTATGAGAAAGGCAGAGTTGAAGTAGCTGATGAATTGCAACATGAATTAATAAAAAGTTGTACCAAATTGTTTAGCAATGCAGACAGAGAAAAAAAAAAAAAAAAAAAAAAAAAGGAAGATTTTACACACTTCTGAGTTTAAAGTATAGCTACAGGACAAATCAATGAGACAATTATGATTTACAGGCCTGTGTGGCAAAGCAGAAATGTCTAGTTTCCATACAGCAGATCTGGCAAGGTGCTGCCTTAAGGCTCTTGCTCTTGGAAAGAAAAGCAGTGTTTCTTTTTAAGTGTTATTAGGGAACAAATGTAGAACAAAACGGAAAACATTACTGAATCATTATATAAATCTACAGTTATCTATGTGTAGTTCTGCTCCCTTCCTTTCCAGCAGGATATGGAGAGAGAAGAGTAAGAATGATCAGGTAAAGAACAGATTCTGCATAAGGAACTGTTTAAAGTGGGATTTATAGGCTTGGAAAAGAACCTAATGAAAAGGATACAATAGAGAACTGTACAGGCATGAAGGGCAAATGGGAAATAGTCATTACATACCTCATCTAATACTACAGTTGAAAAGCATCAAATGAAACTGGCAAGTGACCGGTGCAAGCCAAATGCAATGATGCATCTTTACAGTAGGCATACTTAATCTGTTGAACACATTGTCACCAGATGTCCCAGGTGTCAAAAGTTTGCATTGCTTCTGAATGGTGACACTACAAATTCATATTAGAAAAATCTATGAAGGACTGTTAAATGTGAAAAGAGTTTCCAGCTGCAAAAGTATTCTGGGGATTATCACTGAATGCTTTGGCTGTCCTTACATGCTCCTAGGTATTTGCTAGTACGCAGCTCAAATGGACTGAAGTGCATTTTTAATCTGACCTGTTTAAGCCTTTTTTGGCCTATTGTTTCATTTTTCTTTAGCACCAGCTTTCATAAAGGCATAGGATTAGATTTTTTTTTTCTTGTGATTACAGAGCTGAAATTTCTCACCTGTAAACAGATAATCAAAATACTGTCAGTAGATTTAGAAAAAAAAATAGAAGCAAACCAAGTATGTTAGCAATTTGAGGTTTTGGACACAAATTCCACTAAGAACATACATTTTGCTATGTATGTATTAAATTAGTTAACACTTATTCTAAATACAATTTAAAGATTTGATCAATAATGATGAAGTTCTTTTCAGAAGGCTTGACTGAAAGTTTGAATGGCCAGTTGTGTTGTACAATACAATAATAGAAGTGGACAATGTTAAAACTTCAAAGTCTGTTAGAAGGCTCCTGATTGTGAAGCTAACCAAGGACTCCATCAAATAATCTGCCAGGCCAGGTAATAGACAGGCATCTATCTTCCATAATTTTAAGACTGAAATGTAGGCTGCCATGTTTTATGGGCTTACAGTGTTTTCAGGAAGCTGTGCTGTTACTTAAGGATTAGTTTATGGTCTGCATGAAGAAATTATCATATGACTGAGAGCAGTAAGGCAATGTAACATGTGAAAGGTATTTGAGCTATGGGGATATTTCTTAGTCTCTCATAGGGAGTCACTGTTTAGCTGTGTTTAAGGATATGAGGTGGGTATGCAGCTTGGCTCTAGGTTGAACACTTGATGTTGTCCATAGCTGCCCCTGCTTGTTCATCTCCACCCATATCAGAAGATTTGAATTGCACAACAATTCCTGTGCCAGCACTGTCTTATGGGAGAATTTTGAACTTTAAGTCATGGAAAGCTCAAGTGGAGTGATGATTCCAAGCTATTTCATAACCCTCAGCTATCCACATAATCCACCAGCTGCAGGGAAGGAGCTATAGCAGCAAGGAGAATGGATTATTCCAGAACATCAAGAGTTGAGAGAGGAACAGATAATTTTGTCTGTCTTCACACACCAGTAAGGGTTGAACATACCTGAGTAGCAATTGGCTTGCTTAGAAGGGATTTTATGTATCCTGACTGTGGGCTTTGGAGCAAAGAAAGGGCCAGCTCACACCTTCTGCTGTCTGACTCAATGAGAAGCACAGGTGAAAAAGACAAGAGTTTATCTGCTTAGATCCTATTGATCAAAGTTTGATCATATTTTTGCCTGTAAGGAGGAAAACTATTTTCTTGAACTTATGAGGGAGATATTTTATAAATACAAGCTTATATATAAGTTCACTATGTTCCCAGTTACAAACTAAATTTAAATATATATATATATATGTTTTTATTTCTCACTTATATCTTCTAATTTAGGAAGCCTGATTTCCATCCAGTTTCCAGGGTAAGCCAGTACCTGCCACATACAGACAGGAAAAAAATAAATTATATTCACACTGATTATAGTAAAGATCCATACACAATATTGGACTCATGATTCCCCTAATTAAAAATACGTTTTGATCACTTCATTCAGTTTTGTTTTCCATATCATGTGGTACTGTGCCATCCTGCTCAGTATTACAGTTGACACCACAGGGTATATTGACCTCCTTTGCTCACTCTTGAATGAGAGTAGTGTTTCTTTTGAATGCATCCATATTGCAGCTGATCAGATTCTAAAGCTGAAAGGACTCGCATTCTTTAATTCTTCTTTTTTTCTACTCTGAAACACATTGGAACACCAAAAGCTGTTAGTGTTTAATGTCTTGGAATGGTAAGTAGACCTAGGTTATGTCACTCACTGATTAATTCTGCCCAAAATACAATGTGTGAGGAATATCTATGATTTTATTGCCTACTCTATTTGAGAAGATTATAAAACGTGCATTAGAAAAGCAAGTCTCCACTGAGATGACCCTGACAGAAGTAAATCTTCATCTGTTGTCTGTAAAGACAAGCTAGTCTTTACACGAGCTAATGTGTCTTCCTATGCTATTTTATACTGATACAGGAAAAAAATACATCTTTTTGTTGAGTCTGTTCCTTTGCATGTCTCTAAAATCTCCCTCGTGTTCATGGCTCTGTTCATGTGAGCTGCTCCTATGCACATTAATTCACACAACAAAAACTTAGAAGAAGGGGGTACATAGTGGTTGGTGCGATGTTTGGTTCATGTTTCTCAGCCTGTGCCTGCATGTTGAAAATTGTGAAGCTCTGTCTCAGAGCTCGATTCTGCTCCCGTTTCTCAAGGATGAGGCTCTTGAGGAGAATCTTTTCAGACTAATCATGTATATTAACTTAACTTTCCTAAATCTAGAGAATGTATTAGTACCTGTTGTCTTTTCTGCTGGTTATTGTACTGTCTTACTGATTTCCCGACCTCCTTGGGGAGCCCTTTTACTATGTAAAATTCTGCATCTTCTCCCAGCTTCTGTGTGGTGTTTCAAGTAACATGTAAGTAATAAATGAGCTCAAGTAGCATAAAGTGAGTAACAATTTTAAGTCCATATTTTGTAAACCTCACTCGTTTTCACTAAGAAACTAATTAGTACAGTACATCTGTAGTAAATGTTTCAGTAATGTTTTTAAAAGTCTTCTTAAGACATTTTGTTGGCCTTTGTATTTAACACAAGACTTCAAGGCATTCCTTCTATTTTCAAAAATTATTTTCTTTTTCATCAAATTTCTATAAAGTATACAATGCTAAAATTGGTTGCCTTCATTATCATCTAATATAACTGCAGTTACAACTAAGTAGGGAAATTTAACAGAATATTTATTTAACTTACATTTTGACTTTGTCACTTAGCTTTTGTTTTACTTCAACTTTCAACAAGTAGTTGCTGAAGAATTAAAAGTAGCTGAGGAAGTTATACTTTTGTAAGAAGTTAAGCAATTTACATCTATATAAATTTTCATAAACTGTGTCTATTACCTTGAACAACTTTATAATAGTAACTGAAAATAGTATCATACTGTGTGATATGTTTGCACATTGGCTAATGACATAATATGTGTGTCTAAGACAACATCAGAAAATAATTGGTAGTTTAGTTCTATACTTTCAATTGTACTTTATATGTAGTTCTCTCTGTACCTTATCTCTAATTTTACCTTTGATTTTAATATATTTCTGAAAGTATAATCTGAAAACCTGAAAAGTTTTTCAAATAAAGTTATACTATAATGATTTATACAAACATGTAATTATTTTTATTTGTGCTAGGGAAAGGTAGTACAAAAAAATAGTGAACAGCAAAGAGGCATACCAAAGTTTTATTAGCAAAAATTTTCTAGTCGCTAGATACTTGTTTTTTAAGCAATTTGTTTATTTTTACTTACCTGTTTCAGTAACAATGTCAGTCAAATGTAATGCACACATTCATTTTTAGATGAGTATAAAGGATATTGTGTGTTTTTAAGTTACATGTTCATTTCTAAGGTTTTTTCATGAAAGTGAAACAACAGAAAGGAATACAAAGATTAGACTTCTGCCGCTAAACAAATTGATTATTTTGAATTTGGATGGTTTTCAAACCATTTCATTTTTCTCATTTCAAGGACAGTGCTTCTGGACACAATAGCCAGTCCTGGTATCCTACCCATGTGTAACAAAGAATCATTATTATTTATGAGACACCTTTGCATTGTAGTGTTTCACTGATATAATTACTGAGCTAACTGTTTTGTTAAAACCAAACAATTTTATTTTTAAAATCCCAAAGAATTACATTCATCTTAAATTATGCACTTATGTTTCTGAGAATGCCTGCTAATCTTATCAGTCATATGTTAATGAAGTGATTTCTTTACTCCCTAGGAGACCAAAGAGTAATATATAATGTCTGTCATTTTTGTGAGCCAAATATCACATGATTCAAATCATGTTAGTAAGCTGGTTTATTTTTATTCTGTATTCCAAACTATTCATTCTATTTAAAAAATTCCAGGTTCCCTGGCAGTGGTGCAAGTAAGGAATAAAATACACAGAGCTACGCCTAAATCAGTGATGAGCATAATTTTTTTTTCAAGTCCAAAACTTTATAATCCCTAGAATTCTGCCTTCAGATGAAATGTAGACACTAAACATTTAAAAATTTTCAGAAAACACTCCTAGGAGTGAAGAGAATGTGATAGAAACTAAAAATGTGGTGGAAATAGGGAAGAGTTTAGAAATTGATCCCTCCATATGATTGTGCTAAACCTGAATACTGTCACTTGAAATGCATTATCATCTTTGCATAAACTTTTTAGCTGTGAGGAATGGCATGCTGTCTGGTGGCCACTGCCATCTATCATAAAGGAGCAAACTGTACTGATTAACAAAAAACTGTAAAAAGATGGAATGGTATGTTGCAGCTTAGTTGAGTTGTTTACTTGTGGAAACAGGGAAAACTAATTATGTTCTAAAAAGAGTGCAGATATGTTTAAAAATGTACAGAATAGTAATTTCATATTGGCGTATTTGAGGGTGTACTTACAGCTTGAATCAATGTTGTAGCTAAACAGAGTTGGAAATAAGATTACTTAAAGGTAGTGTAACTGTTTCCTGCTGTTCTTAAGAACTGAAAAGTGAGACAACACCAATAACTACCCAGGAGAAGCTTCTAAAATGCATACCTCAGACAAGGAATGTTAGTTTCCAACACTGAACTTTGATAAACACAATGAGGAACTTATGAATACATTCTGTATTTTTAAAAAGATGTCCAGAATCTGTTTTGCTGCTAGTGTTACAGCAAGGAAATACGTATCAGTAATTGCAGCTATAATCCACTTTCCTTTTTGCTTTTGTTCCAAAATTCCTCAAAAATTGAGTGTGTCGAAAGTAGCTTGAACTGGACATGGTATTTTAAATACTTTTTGACTGGCCATAACAATTATTTCTACTAGTGGAAAAAAATAAGAGAAGAAAATAATTTTTTTCACTTCCAGAGTGCCAAGAAATGTGTTGTTTATAGTAAAAGACTGATTTTGTGTGCAGTAGTGAAAACTGGGTTGCTGAGTTCTTGCTTGTAAAAACTGACTTGCAACTTCTTTCCCTCTACATTTTGTGTATAGAATTGTAAAGTAGGTGTCTAGAACATCAGCATTTTAAAGGCACTGGTAGCTGGCCAGATCCTGTCTCAGGAGTCCAAGGAATTTTCTTTCCTTTTTATCACTGTTTAGCACAACTTCCCCTGCCCTTTCCTCTTTGTAAGATGAGAATGAAGTCCGCTTTTGTTAAAAAAAGACTTGTTTTGTCCGCTTCTGTTTCTCCTTTTTCTCTTGATAAAACTTCTGATTGGGTTCTTCTCATTGAATCCCAGCAGAAACAAAGGATTTAGGGTCTGCAAGACCCTAAGAGCAAAAGGCAAGAATAGAAATAATGGAATCAGACGTGATCCTCTTTCCTCTGATCTCAGCAGTGCATTTAGTAGACTGGTCTGTAGCTGTACACAAGACTGCCTTAACTATCCATAGGCAAGAACCTCTTCTCAATTGCCTCTGCTCCTATCACCACATCAGTGAGAATGGGCAGGCAATTCCATGTAAAGCAACAAGGAAAACATTAAGGAAAAAACTGGCAGATGCTTTCACTTCAAAGTTTTCAAAGGAAATCAAATGTGTAGCCTGGCAAATGGCCCACTAAAATAGTATATACTATATATACAAAAGATCTAGCCAGCTAGCTTGTGGTTTGTTTTTTTCAGAGGAGTATCTTGCCTTCATACTGCAGCTGTCTTGGTGAGAAAGATATTCCATAAAACCCAGATCCTGCAAGAAGGGAGAAATTGTTTGCCTAGTGGGGTTTTCAGTGAGCAATGCAGACAAACTGTGCTTTTGATTTTCTCTTCAGTTGAAAATGTACTCTGTTCTACTTTTTGGTACTTTACAAAGTGCCTTTGAGTAGTAATTAGCATTTTGTTTGGCTAATGTGCCTAAAAAAGTTGGTGGTGATGGTTCTTACAGATAAAGTATGTAACAAGCAGAGCAGTTTTAATTTCTTTGAACCTAATGATGTCTTTTGTACGTATCTTGTTTCAGAATTAAAGTGGCTCAGCAATCAGTAAGCAAGTTGACTGCAGAGAAGAAAGTTGAAACAAAGAAAATCAATCCTACAGCTAGCCTGGTATGATGTGTTTCTCAGCATGACATTCAGAATGTTTTTTGTGACACTGTTCTTGTCATTCAGGATGGTGGTGGGTTTTTGTTCTTGTTGAAGTGTGATATAGTATGCTTTGACAGTTTAAGTTGCAGGTTGTTACTCTTCCCAAAGAAAAGTCTTTAGGCTTATGCCCTACAGTAAAGCCCTACAATAATTAAAATGAAAGCATGGTTTAGATGTTAGAACCTAAGCATGGTTCTGCTGTTTGAGATAACAAAGTACAATGAGTGCTGCTTTTCTGGTTATTTCCCCTCTGCCACTAAAGTCTCTTGTATTTTCTTTCATGCTATGTAGTACATTGGGGCTCACTGTATATATTTGCCCAATGGGCAAGTGTCTTCTTCAAAACCTTACAAAATGTTGTTTGCTCTGTCGAATAATGGTAGAAGGGATTGAATCCCCATTTTGTTCCTTGCTGTTTCCTAGTTTTTTTCATAGGTAACAAAATAGGACTAGTAATTGACAGAATAGATAAAAATGTTTTTTATCTATATGCAAGGCAAAGAGGTTAGAGTCACATTTCTTAAACTATGGGATGTGAGAGACCAAGAGAAGGAAATGTTCATGAAGGAATTGGTATATTATTTCCATTCCTAACACAGCGTATTAATTGCAGGACAGGCGGCAGAGGTATGATTGACTTTGTTGGGAAGAGGAAGAGGTCATTAGGCAACACAATCTGCCTAATGCTAAATTAGAGTCTTTTTGTCAGCAGAAACCATTCTGGACAAGAGAAGGTATTAAGAGTCACAGTAGAAATGTATCTAGTTTTCTCTAGCTGCACTAGTCTTCATAGAGATGCTGATTAGTGGGGGTATTTTTAAAGGCACACTCTATTTGACAACTGTGTAGCTAAAGCAAGCTTTTCCTGCAGTAAGGGGCAAGTGTTTCTCTACAGTAAGTAATGCAGTGGTTGAGAGCCTCCCTTGAGTGTTGCAGGAGGGTTCTTTTTTTTTCCTTTTTTTTTTTTTTTTAATTAAGAAAAACTCTAATCTGCTGTGACTCATTCAGTACTTCTCAGTATTCTAGACTAAATGCTTATGGCAACTTGAGAGAAGATGGAAAATTAGAGGAAAGAATGATAATAAAGCACTTTTTTTTAAAAAAAACAGAAAGAAAGACTACGTCAGAAGGAAGCCAATGTGACTGCCAACTGAGAGAAGAAAGATGAAAATGATAGTGTGTCTTAATACTTTTCATGATGCTTTGCTACACCCGTGGCCCAGGGAGCACCTTATGTTAGCTATTGAATTCTGCTTTGCTGATCTATTCTGAGACAATACACTAAAGATTTTTCACTTCCTTCAAAGGAGTTTCTTATTTCAGAGGAAGCAATTCTAAGATGTTTTTTTACTTGGGAACTCAGAGTGATTTTCTGTAATTCTTCCTCACATAGCTTAAAATGCATCTGGTTGTTAATGGTTATTTAAAGTACTCTATATGTAATGCAATAATATGGAAAAGCTAAACTGAGAATTTTGGATGCTGGGTTAAGTAATGACTAACAACCTGTAGGTTATTTACAGGGCTTTGTGTAGATTAGAGCAAATATGCCATTCCGCTCACAAAGGACTATTATATAATATTTTTTTGTTTACTTCAGCAGTAAGTAATTTTACAGTGTCTTGATTATTGGATGCACCTTTCTAAAATTGATTAAATATAGTTATAGATTTATTCTGTATTTTACTATAAATATTTTTATAGAAGCCTCAGCTTATGCCACACATTGAAATGTAAGCAATATTTTGCACATGACAAAGAATAGCTTCGGATTCTTTATCTGTATGATCAATGGCATAACTGATTCATTATTTTTATGGTTTTAATCTAACATTTCCTAAATTCTGAGCTCCAAAAGAAAAATGATTAAGAAGTATATTTTTATTTCAGTATGTATTGAAACTACCAATTCCATAAAATGATGTCTTTATTATTCATTTAACTAAAATATAACTGTGTCTCCATGAAGCTATACACTTGCCATTTAATCTCTGGCTTTCAATTCTATTGAAAGCTTCCTTTTAAAAAATTAATAATTCTCTCTAACATATATTTTGCAGCCTGGTCTTGTCATGCTATATTTATATGAAGAATGTATCCAGAATATATATATATATATATATATATATATAAAATACAATTTTAAAAGTAAAACTCAAGGAAGAAATAAGAGTTTGCTGTCATCCTGTAACATTGTAATCATTGTCTGTGAAGTAACAGAGCCTGAAAAAAATCCACCGAACATCCACTGTTACTTGAAGATTCTTACTGCATTTTAAGGATTCAGACTCCTAGAAGTAAAGATCTTGAAGCAGAAGTTAATTCAACATAAAACAGAAAATTGACAGTTAAATACAAGCATGATAATGGCCTATAAATAGGAAGAACAAACCGGAGAAAATATGCTTCTGCTTTTGTCCCTAAGAGAGAAATCCCCCTTCTTTATGATAATGGTATCTGAAATTGGATAGGAAGACAAATTAGGTAAAGAACCAAGTACAAAAGATACCGTAGGGAAGGCATTAGTCCTTTGAGTTAGTAAACAGAAAGGATACACATGAGACAATTTCATCAATAGAAATGAACACTCATTGCTCTGTTGTTGGTGGATGTAGCTTGAAGATTTCATATATTACAGGTTTCTTAAAGGAGTCTCTCCGTCATTCTTGCATACATAAAAATAAGGAAATCAAGAATGCCTGGTATGTTTTGGAGTTTCTAGCTGCTATGGATATACTTGAGAAGTGTAAGTGTAATTCTTATGAAAACAGTCAATAATAGACCAACAAAAATAAACTAAGTTTTAGTTCCACTATTCCCATTGCAGAAAAATAAATTACAAAGATTTAAATTTGGTTCTATGATTCCAAGTTTTCTGTCTTTTTCCAGATAGATAAAGTACATTTATTTATTTCCAAAATTATCAGTGATAAACAACAGGAGCAATAATGCTTATAACAACCAAAGAACAAGAGCAAGCAAGGCAATTCTGATGAGTCTTTAAGCAAACAACTGTTGAATTTTGATATGGTTTTCTATCACGAAGATAGTGTATATTGCAATTTGAATTAATTGGGAATTTTTCAATGAAATGATTTATTTGGAATACTAATCAACAAGAGTAACACTGTTTGTGAAAAAGGATTGATCTTATAAACTCTAATTAAATATATATTATGGCAAGAAGATTTTAAATTACTGAAATAGCCTGTTTCAAAATTTCTATATGTGAAGTTTCATTTTTCAGTTCAAACTGACTTTTCATTTTGAAATGTTGAAAAATGTATATAAAAAGGGATTAAAATTAAAAATTTTGATGTTAAGCATTCCTTGATCAGATTTATAATTCTTTTTTTTTTTTTTTCATATTATTAACTAGCCAAAGTTTTAAGAATTCAGGCTATTTTTCATAAGGCTTCAAAACTTATGTAACACAGAGGCATTATTTCTTCCTTATGTCCAGTTGTTGCAACCTTTCTCTCAAGATGGAGGTTTAGCTTACAATTTCACCAGTGACTTAAGTTGTCTACTAGTAGTTACACTGTTTTTAACTGAAATAGAAAAGAAGTGCATCTAGAGCATTTGATTCATTCTCTTACTCAAGACTTTAAGACTCTTGGATAGAATTCATCAGCTAAATATCCCACTGAAACCCCGACAGGTACCCAGAGGTGTCATCAAACCATGACTGATGGTATACTTGCTGACCTTAACTAATTGAATTAAAGAAGAGATATTAACAGATATTACATACTGTGTAAGCTGTTAAATTATGAAATGCTTAGGTGCTGCAGACATAACAAATAGGCATCAACCAGCATTCATCTTGAGGTCATCAAGTGTCATCAAATGTTATGTTTTAAGCTTAAATTTACTTTGGTGCCTGACTTTACCTCGATCTTTCTAATTTGAGGGGTGAAGACAAGGAGGACAGAAAGGGAAAAGAAAGAAAATAAAAAGACAAAAGGGAACAGAAGTCTGGTAAATATCTACATTGTTGTCAAGGAAGTAAAAGTAAAGAATGAACTAAATTAAGCCAACCAACTGTAGCAAGGCAGTTACCATTTTCCAAGCTAGTTAATTTAAAATACCTCTACACAACACGGAATTTGCTTCTATGACCACAAAGTACATCTGTCTTGAGAATTTTTGTTTTGCTTTGTTTGTTTACTGTCCTATTATTGCCAAGCTTCTTACAGTCTGTTAAGCAAAGCACTGTTAAAACCTGTGTTGCTCAGTAGGTGCTTCTTACACAAAAAATGGTATGTATACATTGCTAATTTATAAACTGGATTATCAGTTTGCTAATGAATTATTTTACTAATGAATTAATTTACTAATTAAGAACTCAATTTAGGTGAGTAAATCTCTAATTTGTGAAGTGCTGTTTAATGTATTTACAATGTTAGTACTTACAGTAAAATGAAAGAATTTTTAGCATCTTTGAGATATTTTTACAGTATAAATTATATTTTCAAGGTGTTTTTATTATTCTATGAGAACTACCCAGGTGTTTTGCCATGACTGATATGTATTTTACCATGTGCTTTATTTTAAGGTTGTAAGTGTATAGCTTGAATAATATATATACTTCTGTATTTAACTTAGACATTTTTTCAGCAAAACAGAAACTGTGTGTTCTTCGGTTTCTGTACATATGGGAAATTAAAGTCCAGTGGTTGGAATATTCAGAAAGCAGAGAGAAAAATAATTTAGCATCAGCACTTCTAGGAAGAATTAAGCTTATACAGGATTTCAAAATTTCTGAATTGCTGAGGATATTCCTCCAACAGCCAGGGTATCCCTGACCAGTCTATTTTTTTCTACATAGAACATGAATAAAATATTCTGTTTTCCATATGATGGACAGGATTCTTACTGCCCTGATATTCTAGTAAATTGGTAGCAGTTTCTTCCTCTGATCTAAACAACTTTCCTACCTGATGAATATGAAGCAGTGGAAGACTGTATTTATATTGATATGATGATGCCTTAATCTTGTGTGGGTGTGAAATTTCTGAAACATCCCAACAAGTAAGAAATACGTATCTCATTACAGCACTGATGTGTTTTTGAAAATCCAGCTCCATAGTCTGTGCTTAGGCACCAGGCTAATATTAAAGTGTCAGGAAATCATATCCATCTAGTTTTTGCTTGTTCATGGCCTTGTCTGGATCTTGTTTAATTTTGTTATGGATCTCACTCGTTATTTATTCATTCTAAACTTCTTTAGACTTTATTAATTTATGATAATGTGTTTCAGGATTTGCTGTCTAGAGAGTTCTCTTTGGCTTTTCTCCTATGAAGATAAGCCTATATATTTGCATATAAATGTAAAGATAGAATGTTAAGAGATAACTTGATTGTAGTCAATGTGTTGCTTCAAAGAGGGAAAATATTAGGAACTAAGTGGCTCTTTGAGCTAGCAAGGAAAAATATCACAAAACAACAACAACAAAAAACAACAAACAAACAAAAAGGTCTGAAAGTTAAAAACAGAAGAGAAAATAAACTCAGAAGTAAATTCCAAACTGTTAGTAATGAGCCTAGGTAACCACAGAAAGAAGTTAGCAAAGGTAGTTGTGTTTTGTCCATTCTTCTCCAATGCTTTCAAATCAGGATGGACAATCTTCCTGAAAGGTTGATGTAGTCTAATGCAAATTACTGGACTCAGCTCAGATGTGCTAAGCTGAATCCCATGTACATTGACTTTCCAGATCACATAGTCCCTCTCAACAGAAAAATCTAGAAGTATGTCAAAAGACCCAATAAAATAATATTTTGTCATCTTTAAAGAAAAATATTCATATCCAAGCAACTCTTTGTTGTGATTTTGAATTTAAAATATCACAAGCAGTGTGGTGTAGAACATAATGCAGGGAACGATTCTCAAATCAGCAATCTAATACTGAGGAAATAGAAAGCCTTTTCATAGAAGCTGTTACTATAAGTGCTTATACACAAGTAATTTTATGTATATGAGTATTCTTGCAGACCACAGATAAAAATATCTGTAGAGGACATTATGGGGTCATGGAACTGAACAAAATCTCTTTTTGAATCTTGTCATGAGGATTATCCTGAGCTGTCCCTGTATGGGATGCGGATTTCTTTTCTGTAGTGGGATCTGCTTCAATGGCTAATTGGAGCTCTGTTAGCTTTTGGAGGATGGAGGTTGAGGTTGTTTGCATGGAATATTTGCCATTGGCCATCAACTCCTAAAACCACAGCTGCTGTGGAGTTACACTGCAGTACAATTTCCTGAGCCAAGATTGCCCAAGGGGCTGCTGGAAGGGGAACTGGAAAATGCAGTCAAGGGATATACATTTTCAAAGGGGAAAGAGATCATAGTTATATTTCCAGATTAAAGTAGAGGCTAGCAGACTCTTGCAAAATAGAATAAATTTTGTATGTATTCTTTAATTAGGCTATGTGGATTTTCTGAAATTCTACATTCATATATGAATTTAATTCTGTGCCTGTATTTTTGTTTTTTATTGTTCATATAATTTAATATGAACAGGATATTTTCTTACTCTTTTACTGTGCTGTGACCGCTAAAAGGTTGACTACAGTGAAAACTGTTGAGAGATCCATTAACAAGGTGCTGACAGGCAGTTGCATTTCAGGTTTCCATGTATTGCCCTGACAGGAATCTTCATATTTTCCTAAGGGTAAGAATTTAGCAGCCACACCACCTGAGTTTTCAGCCTTGTTTAATCATAAACAGGTAGTTGTAGCTTAAGGCAAATGATGCTGCCAGATTTTGTCATTACTGATAACTATTGTTTTCATTGCAGTTATAAGTTAACTGGGGCACTGTATAATCCTGAAGATGAGGGTGGGATGTTTTTGTGACTCCTAATGAATTGTAATGTACTTGATAAACGTAAAGTCCTAAAGAGTATTGACACGGCCGCAGATTCATGTACTATATTGACTCTGGCATACCATACAGCATCCTTATAGGTTAAGATACAGTGACTTTAAGGAAGAGGAGTTGTAATATCTGTTCACCATTGAAAAGTTTTTAATCATTTTTAGAATCTGCAGCATAATTTTGGTCAATCTTTTGTGATGTGAATTACTCATTAAAAACTCCAAATGATACATATGCTTTCTCCCAGAAGGATCAAGCTTGTAGTTCTAATTTTTCACTTTCTTATTTGGCATGCTGTAAATACATTCCATTGTTGCTGGGCAAATGCTCATCCCATGCAACCATGCAGAGATAACATGTTACAGAAACTGCATAACTGTGTAGAAATCAGAAAATGTGATTCTCTTTCCTGCTGCCTGAAGCATCTATAATCAGCAAATTAACATATTTATTGTATGGCACCTGCTCCTTATTTCTTAGCCAGTTGTAGTTTAAGGAATGTATTTCCATTAGCAGCTAATGACTATGCACTGGGTAAAAGCCATGTTCTTTTTATAGTTTTTTGTTCTTTTTTTGTTTTTTTTTGGTTTGTTTGTTTGTTTTACTTTCTTAGAGTAAACTTTTGTGGTGTGAGTTTATTCAAGACTAGGTGGAAATATACCATTTCATACAAAAAATAGAGCAAGATCACACAGTTCTATACTTCTTTCAAATCTGACAAGAAGGTGAAGGAACAAAACTGTGTTGCTGTTTTGTTTTGTTTTTCCATTCTGTATGAAAACTGTCCTTCTTCTGATTCTTTTTCATTCCAGTTGTTCATTTTGTGTTACAGTCTAGCGTGTTTTAGGAAAGCTGTAAAGAAACTAGAAGATTCAGGTATGAATATCATTCCTTAAAGATTCCCTGTAATGTTCTAATTCAACAAACTGGCCTGAGGAGCTCCTGTCCTATTCCCCACTCTCCTTGTTTTATCAAAAGTAAAATCACATAGTTACAAAACTACTTGCTAAATGTCCAAGAAAAACTCAAGTATTGGGTGAAGAGAGCTCATTTAGCTTCCAAACCACAGTAAAGACTTACTCAGCTTTACTGAGCATGAATTGAACCTTAGTAATTCACCTAAACAGCTTCAGTTTCAAAGGGTTAGACAATCAGTACAATGTTTCATGCATTTCTGTTCCTTATTGTTTTACATCAAGAAAGCCTGTCTCTAAGTAGGAGGCAGAACTTGTGCGTTTAATTATGTAACCAAGGCTTTTGCTCTATTTTAGACCAAAGGTATGTGTGATATCAGAATTCTATCTGAGTGTCTTTTGCATGTTTTATACATATTTTCACTCACTTATCAATGGGCCAAATAAAAGGACTCTGTAACATACCTGAAAACAAAGAGGCTGGTAAAAATGCCATTAAAAATATACAAAGCTCACTCTTTCTAGCTGATTTTGATTCTGGTTTGAAGAAATCCATCCTCATTAAATTTCCTATTGAAGTGTTGGGATTTTGTTAGTTTGTTTTAATTCAGATAGGATTTTATATCAGATAATCAAGCCAGCTTGTCTTGCACAAGCTTCTATGGGGCCTTGAGTACTAGCCAGGCTAAATAATCCATGTGCATGCTCAACAGGTCTAATCTGCTAGCTACTGTAGCATGATCAGCATAGTTTCATCTGCAGATAGCTTGAAAAAGGGAAAAACTTGAGAGGGTTTTCAGGTGTCAAGTTCAGAAAAGATACATCAAATGAAGTGCATTCTTGTCATATTGCACTGGTTTTGAAATGTCATTGTTATCTCTTGCAAAGGAAGATAAAGATCATGCTCCATGTAAGGATAAGGACTGTTTACAAGGAGTGAGGAAAAGTGCTATTTCTTGTACAAGTCCTCAGCAAAGCTGTGAATATGCAGCTAGTAGCTGGCAGCATGTACTTTTACAGTTTTTTTGAAAATACGTATTTGTTTTAATGGCACTGTTTTTCAGGTATAGAACAAAAGCTGCCCCTGTCCAGGAAAACTACAAGCAAACCATATGTACTGTGAGAGCAGAATGAGTAAAATTTTAATATCATACAGGGCAACATAAAAAAGCCACATCTAATTTTCAAAAGTAACTTCAGCACATTGGAATCATTCAGTGAGTCTTAGGCTTCTAAGTGCCCCAGTCTCTTTGAAAAGATGATTTAAACTTCAGTGTTTTGATTTTGAAAATACAACCTGTCATTTCATATAGAATACCACTCAGCTATTACTTTCTGAAGTACAAAGCTAAAAGCTTAGCCATGTTCAAATGTACAGGAAGCAAAAATAAAGAAAGATTATTTTGGGGGGAATCAGAGTTGGCCTCTATAAAGTGTTTTTAGTAGGATTATAGTATGATTTTCGACTTCTATTTAGTTATTTTGAGATTTTTTTGTTTTCCTTTCCAATCAATTTGAGTTGAATAGTTGCACTGTTGAACATTATTGTTGTTGGTACTCTTCCCTCTCTTCTCTCCATCTGACTCAAAAACATCAAAATACAGGCCTCTTTGGCTCTCTAACTTCTCTTTGAAGACATAGCAAAATGGCAAATTCTCTTGTAATGCTATTAATATCCTGTGTGTACCTAGCAAGTTTCACAGATACAACAGGGTTTAGTCTCGTGTCTGCATGTGATTTGCTTTAATAAAATCATAGTTTTGCCTTTATGTTAACACATACACTCAGCAGTAATATATTTGCTGTCATTTGAATTGAGCTCAATGTTGCACTTTTCATACCACAAAATGTACTACAAAATGGAATATTAGTATGGTTTAGTATATTATTTTCAGAAATTTAAGTCCTTTGAGTAGTTCTTGGGTAAATATGTTATAAATACCCACAAAGAATAAGCTAAATAGATTCAGGTGCTTTTTCATCTCTTTACATTGTAATTACATATATGTGTGTGTGTGTATATGCGCACGTGTGCGTGTGTGTTTTTACTATGTAACTGAAAGTTTAATTTTCTCAAAAACAAAATGTGCACATTATCAACTTTGTAAAAGTTATTGTAATGGAATTGAGTATTTATTTTTAAACGAAATTCTTAAGGACCTATTGTCTGTAAATAAAAGACTATATTTTCCTCCTCTATTTTTGTTCGTCTTATCAATTGTATTTAAAATTTCTGTGTAAAATATATTATTGAGATACTGTAGGTTTTACTCTACTTTACTGATCCAGTTAATATTCCAGATTCAGTGCACTTGTTAAAAAGATACATAGTATTTTGGAGATCTGCAAAGCATTAAAATAAGTAGGTTACAGATGCAAAGTTGTTGAAGATATTTTAATAAATGTTTGGGAGGATTGTGTCTGAAACAATGTGCACACATTTCTGGGGATGTGGATTTCCTTTAGTTCTCATGCTACTTTTGGCAACTTGTCACATACATAATATTGAAAAGCCCTTAAATTACTTTCAATAAATCAAAGCATGCTGCCCACAAAATAATATTAAAATAGTGTCTCAAAGGATGTATCCTTCATGTCTCCAGACACTAATATTTGAGCTCCATTAACTAAGAAAAAAATGTAAATTACATTATCATTTTACCTATATTTTACTGTTAGTTGTATTACTCTAGATTGATAGCCTAGGAAACCTTACTGTAGATCATTATGGATATTTTTTTCCAATTTCTCTAAAGCCAGAATAGGAAACAGCTGCAATTTATAAATAAAATTATGGAGTAATTTCATGACCTTTTGGGGAGTACAGAAACTGGAAGCGTCTTTGCCAGGATGCTAGGCAACTTTCTGAAGACTGGTATATTTGAAGTGGGATTGGCATCATGTATCACATAAATAAATAAATAAATAGAAAGTGATTTGTTAGATGTTTCTGAGAACAGCATAAGTGTGTTAGAAAGTTGTTACCAGAGGGTTGGAGTGATCATGTCAATGGAGAATAAGACAGAGATACACTATGAAGGGCCTTGAAAATGATGACAAACTATTTGAGTTAAAAAGAGGGAATCAGTGGTGATACTCAACAAATCTATAGTGATGTGATCAAACAGTGGTTTTTTTTGTTTGTTTTGTTTTGTTTTTTGTTTGCTTTTTTTGTTAGTTTGTTTTTAAAAGCTGCATTTATCATCACAGGATAGACTGAAGAGGACAAGAACCTGCATAAAGGTTTCAGCTATGTAAATGATCAAGAATATAGAAATAATCAAGATTTAGGCATTAACCAAACATGAAGAAAGGTTTACAATCCACTTCCTGTAGAAGAGAAGGGACACATGGGTATTGCGAAGATATTACAGATGCTTGAGTTACCACAGTGAGAAACATGTTAGAACTATCTATATAGACACTGAACAGTTAAAATACATGTATAATGATCATCCTAATAAAAATTAGCTAGGCCAAAGTAGTCCAACTTAGAGAGACACTTGCTGTCTTTCATTCTCTTATTTTTTTATTGTCTAGTGTCTTGATTGTTTAACACAATGAAATGGTGTGTTGCTGTAGAGACAGATGTTGTAAACTTTTTTGCTTGGAATGATACACCAAGATCTATTTCACCTTTAGAGTTATAGAAAAGTGTTATTTCATAAATACAGAATAAATTTATGGTAAACTATTGTTAAATGCTGTAATTGTTGAATTGTCTTCTTCTAATTAATAGGCAGATAAGATTTAAACAATGCGGTAAGTTCAGAGATGCACCATTTCATACCCGTAGATGTTACAACTATTTATCCATGGGTTAAAATTGTAGATAAAAGTATGCAATTTATTCCTAAATTATTTTATTTATAAATATGTAAACATATTTATAAATTTGTACTTATGTATTATGTATGTGTGTGTGTATATATGTATATGTATATATATACACTTCTAACAGAAGCTATGCTATTTATATGGCTGAAGAAATTGATCCAACCATAGATCTAATTTAAATATACGTATACTTCACTAACATATGGTAAAATTTTCATATATCCATTGTTTTAGGAAGAGATTGCACAAAATAAAAAGCTGGAATACTGTAGTTATTGAAATAATTTAAAAGCAAATGAGCTGATGACAGTAGAATTTTAGATTAACTTCTGAGAAAACTTTAATCAAAGCAGACTGGTGATTTCTTTGTGTAACCTCTTTCATGAGACAAGGTGCTTTGCAAAATAATGAAATTAACAATGCAAATATTGATGAATACACCAGGTCAAACAAAGCAGTCCTTGGTCTTGAGAGGCCCAGTACCGTGAGTCAACAAACCAAGGGATTCCAGATGCAAAGAGAACAAGATACAGAGACAGCTAAATAGGATATGCCTTTCACTTTGTGCTGGCTTCTTTGGAAGGATGAAAAACTGTGACAGTTGGCAAGTCCTGGTTTTCTGCATGTTTGCTGCTTTTCATTGGCTTTATTTGCTTTAGGGTTTTTTGTTTGTTTGTTTTGCATCTTGCAAACAACCATAAATGTGTCCAGTCTTTTCTGTATGACAGTGGATGCATAGGCTTCAGAAGCTTCTGGTTTCCATATAGGTTAATGTATTGGCTGCTGCTGGAAGTAATACTAGCAGTTGTTCTCATACAGGTAGTCCCCACACACTTAAGAAAATTTAGGGATTTTCAAGTTTGGTCTTACAGTACTGTATTATCTGTCTCTTATGAGAGAAACAGGCTCCACAGATCACAGCTGAAGACAGTATCAGAAGAAATGAGTGGTGATTTAACTTTCACAACTTATTCTTTTTGAGTGAAATTGTTTAGGCATGCTGGGCCTTCATAAAAACCCTCTGCAACTTCTTAAAAAGAATGTGAGGAGTGAGTGAGGAATAATTTCTTCATTCACAGTGTTACAAGATTATTATTTTCTCTCTCTCTCTTTTTTTTTTTTTTGGCACCGTGTCCTTTCTGTAATACATTGCTGTCTTTCTCTTTCTGTCTCCCTGTTTAAGAAATCCTTGTTAATTGAATGTACATTCATCCATCTCCTACATTTGTTCATTACTAATGATGAAATGTATTCAAACTCTAAATGCCAGGACTGCAATAAGCGATTAAACCTTTTGAAATGATTTATGAAATCAACTCTACTAATAGATCTGCTAAATTCTCAGCCAGGTTATTAGATCATAGAATCATTAAGGTTGGAAAAGACCTCCAAGATCATCTGGTCCAACCATCATCCTACCACCAATGTCACCCACTAAACCATGTCCCTAAGCACCATGTCCAGTCTTTTCCTTAAACACCCCCAGGGATGGTGACTCCACCACCTCCCTGGGCAACCTGTTCCAATGCCTGACTGCTCTTTCTGAGAAAAAAATAATCATACTTATAAGATTAATCATACTTATAAGAATTTGTATTAACGCTTAACAATTTTTACTTCCAACTCTACTAGTCACAGAGTCAGGGACAAAGCCTGCTACATGGTTCATAGCTAATCAAAATAGTGCCAATCAACCACTGAGAACTGTACAATTATGTACATAGAAAAGCAGTAGAATTTAAAACTAATGTCTTGATGAAAAGCTTGAGCCATAAATGACCATAGGGTGATGTGAGTTAAGACCTTCTTCAAAAGACCAGATATGTGACTTAAGGGAAACATAAAATGTTGGTGCCTACTTTTCTATCTTCCATTTCTCATTAACCTCAAAAGAGGGCAAGATGATGCTCTTTGCTGATCCTACTCACAGTGTCAATAGGATTATTTTGTGCCATGCATTTGCTATGAATCAGACAGAAGTGTGCTGTGCCTTTTTTTTTTTTTCCTTGAGCATTTTTGATTTCCATTGAAGTATTGATGAAGGCTAGCAGTGCTAACTTTTTTATGTGATTTAGAGCAGTCATAATCACCCTGTCTTTGAGAGATGATATGATGCAAATGTTCAGAGGAGGACGTGCATTCATGATGTGGGATAATAGAGTTTTAATGATCACAAAATGCTTTTGATGTTTGAGATGGATGAATTCCCAAAACATTATTTCTCTTAGAGCCTGAAGTACAGTAATTTTAAAGATTCATTTTTTGTTGTTGTTGTTGTTGTTGTTGTTGTTTCTTAAGTTCTTTGAATTTGAAAGGAAAGCACAATGTCAGATATATCCTCTGACCACAGAAATTAGTTGCTGGAGAGATGAGAATTAAAGAGAGAAAGAGAAGGTGTTTCACCATGTGAATTTTGCCCTCTCTTTTTTTCTTGATTTAAAATCATAATCAGAAGCTTTCATATAATAATCATTTCCCCCCCCCTATGCTTTGATGATGCATTCCAAAGCTCCAAAATGATGCAGATCAACGAAGGTGGAGTTCTGAGACTGCTTCATGTACACACTTCTGAAGTCATCAACTTTATGGTTTATGTACAGTAACCTATTTTGGAAGTTTTAACAATATCAGAAGAATACATCTTTGTACTCATACACCATGTCCTGACAACAAAAAGAATGCCTTGAGATTTTAAAAGAAATTTCCCATCTCTCTGGTCTTAAGTATCTTCTAAAGTATCAAACCAAATCCAACCTCAAGTTTATTGTGAAACAATTGCATAAGCAAAAAATGTGAAGGGAAATCAGTTTCCAGAAGCTGAGAAAAGAGTTAAGATTCTTAAAAAGGGAACAGATTGCATGTAAGGCTAAAGATCCTATTCAAAGCCAGGCAGAAAATCTGGATGTATTCCAAAAGATTAATATACATTCAAAATAAACTTGCATCTCACTGTGAGGCTAGCATGTCCTTTCCTTGAAGCAGTATTGAACAGCTGAGAATCATTCACCTTACTTCTTTAACAGATATTTTTTGAGGGAAAAGGGGCAAAGACAATACTGATTTTTAAGTAATGTAAGCACAAGAAATCTGATGCCAAACTGCCCTTTTTGCTCCTGGGATTGTGTTGAGCTAATTCCCAAGGCATCCTTCTGAAAACGTATCCTTTGGATTAAAAAAAAAAAAAAAAAAAAAAAAAAAAAAGGTAAAAAACCCACCCTCTTGAATCCTGCTGTTTTAGTTCCCTGTGTGAATCTTATGGTTTGATTTAGGAATGTGCTCCTTGGTTCCCATGTGCATTGTTGCTGTAGTATTTACTTTGGAAGGAAAAGTGAGTATATGGTTCACGCCTTAACCTTGTCAAGCTTTCCCCTTACCAACTTGAACTGACACCATAGAAATTCTGAAAAGAAAGGCCACAGCCAAAATTAATCATAAACATTAACCATAAAATATTACTCTTGACCCTACCAAGGGGCAGACCTCTAGGAATAACATCCTGCTCCTTAAGAAAATAACATCCCTCTCCAACTGAGAGGAGCAGACGGTCTCGTCTATGCATGACGGACGTGTTGACCTGTGCCTCAGGGAGTAACATCCGATTTCAACTCAGAGGGTAATAAGCACTCCAGGTCTTGCATTGTGGAAGTCCATCCCCAGACATACCCCCACAGATAAGCTCTGGCAACTTCTGCCTTCTGCAAAAAAAGTCCCATCTGAGGTTGCACTATAAAGTTAGGGTTTTTTGCAAGGCCAAACAGACTAAGGCTGACACTAGAAAAATTAGAGCTGCCACCCCAGCTTCCAAGCTGTTTTGACCAACAATGAGCCTTGATGAAAGCCTACAGTCTGTTGCTCCTTAATAACATTTCATATGAATAGATACTATGCTTGGTTTATTCTTAGAGGCACAATCCACAGATCAGAGAAGCTATTTAGGTTGCATCAGTCAGCATGCTTCTCAGCAGCAAATTGATTTAATGCAAGCCTCAGAAATCTGAGAAACCCAGAACCAAAATTTGATGCCTAATGCTATTTTTTATTTGGAAAAGAAATAACAGATCAAATAACAACTTCACTGAAAAGTCACTGAAAATGAGACTTAAGTGCTTCAATCAAGCAAGACCTACAACGCTGAATGAAGCATTTTCTGAATATCACAAATAAAATAAAAATCCATGAATGGAGCAATAAACCAGATCAGTCCCCAGGAGAAGTTGGTTGTACTGGTACTGAGAGCAACAGATTAAAGCAGCAAACTGTTGAACTTAATCAAGGATACACTGCAGACATATTTCTGATATTGCACTCTTCCCTGAATTCATCCTCTTGCCAGCAAGGGGATGCCAACAAGATTCAAGTAGCACCAATACTCACTTTTCAGAGGGTTCTCCTCAGCATAAAAGTTCCTTGCTTCAGCATCACTTCACCAAGTGATTTTCTTCTTCCTATTTCCAATATATCACCCCCGATGGAAGCTGAGCTGCCTGGTGGGACAGGCAGGTTAAGTAAAGAGAGAACTGGTGACAGAATTCAATGTCATTCCTAAATGCTGGAACACTCAACAGTATGATGTAATCTTCATAGAAGATTAAAGGAAAATTTCCCTGATAACCCTTGTATTTCCCTGTACTGGGACAGAAAGCAAGGTTTGTCCCACCCATTGAGTGATTAGTTAAAGAACATACTTAGAGCTTTTGCAGTTATATTACTACTGGTAAATGTGTTTGTGAGGTTAAAATTTATCTGAGGTCTATCTGCCACACAGAAGTGCAGATAGATAGACCCCCTGTAAGCAAATGTGACAGATTCACTGCCACAGAGATGGCAGAGATTCATGCAGTGAGATCTGCTTGGAAAATGCCTTAATGTTTCCACAGGAATTGATTTGTACTTGATTTGTTCTTGTGTAGTCTATTCGTATCAAACAAATATAAACTGTACCCTACCCAGATGTCTTTTTTTCTGACAACGTAATACATTTGCTCAAACTGAGTATAGTCCTACTTTCACACTAATGCCAATACATCACCCCTGTTATTAATAACCTATTTATGCACATTCTGACAGCAGACTAGACCTCATCTTTGAGATCAGTACCTGATGCACATATTTCTTCCCTCTTGCCCTCTGTTTCTTTCCACTATCCATCACACTGACTCTTACTTCCTATTCTATCCTGTGAAATAGACACTACCTTCTTTTTTCACCAACAGTAAAACAGATCAAGGTGGTTCCATGTGTTGGTAAAGATAAATGTCGAGACTAAAATCTTTCCTTGTGTGGCTTCCATTAAAGTTCATTGGGTAGCATTTGCACACCTTTCAGTTATGATGCACAAAGGCTGGTTTTGCAAAACCTGTTTTGGAGTCTCATAATATCGTGCCTTTTTAGCAAACCAGTGCTTCTGCACTCTTCTTAATTGAAATCAAATGACATTTAAACCTCTATGTTTTGTGACTTAGTTATTTAGTCTTTTCTAATGGTACAGGTGTTGTATTATGTCTAAGAGAAGATTGACAAAAGATGCCTTGGAATTATGCAAATAGTACTTCAGCATACTTGTGATAAATAAAGAGAGTAGACTACATTAAAGACATTTTCATTCTGGAGATGTGACAAGGATAATGAAGAAAAGTTGTGAAGAAGCATTTGAACCTAAGCAATTCACACTGTGGGACAGTTTTGCTTTACCAAGCTTCAGTCTCTCAGAGTGTGGAAAATGGAAGTTTTCTCACTTGTCACAGGGATGTGATAGGAAGGAGAATATTTATTACCATACATCTGTGTATAATGTTTTGTTCCTGGTAATGAATTAAAATATTTGTTTCCAAATAAAGGAAGTTTTGTTTTACGAAGAACATTGCTGCAAGAACTAAACTTAGTGGTAGAGGAGTAGGAAGCCCTAACACACTTGCCAGCTGAAATTAAACCTGCCAGGGTAGCTGTTCTATCAGCTGGCTAACAACTGGCAATTTCATCACCAGACAAAAGTCAGAATTTCCTTCAGAGAAAAATTGACTCTGACTTTTTGAACTTTCAGATTACTGGGCTGAGCAGAGTGAAAACAATTGTTTAGAGACATCACGCACGGATGTAAGGGACAGATGGCTGTGAACTATGCCAGAGAATTATGATAAGATATTCAGGCTGCACACCAGAACTTTTTCTATTCCTTTCTTTTCAACCATTGCTCTGTCTCTATTACTTGTTCTCAGCCTCACTTGCTTTCCACTGTTTCTCAGTAATAGTCTATATATAAGATACTCTGCTAGAAACCTGAGATGACTTAATAACTCATCCTTAGGCTGAGTTATTCATATGCATAGAGCAATGGCATCCTTGAACCTGTAGATCCAAACTGAAGGCAAGACTTCTTGGAAGATGCGGTTCCTCAGAGGCTTTCACTGGTGTCCACCCTTTTAAAACATATTCTATACACAAAGATTCCTAAAAGCAACCTAAAGGTGAAATTGAAGATCTACATAGATTATTCCCTATGCAAGAGAATGGATGAACTTTCAACTCATGCTGCTTAATGTTGATTTAATATATTGTCTTGACTTCTAATAAGGTTATTGAAAGATAAAAGCATATAAGGAGCTGTGCCACAGATGCAACCATCAGAACTTCACATGCAAAATAAAAAGAGACATTATAATAAAAGAAAATTGAACGTTGCTTGTATAAAATCTGGCTTTGTTTTGATGCATAAAACAGCAAACACTGTTCTACAGTGAGGTTTTCAAGAATGTCTTAAGTATACAACGCTTCTGATGCCACCCCAGTTGCCTATATATAGATCTGTCTTGTGTAAAGAATTTAAAAAGCATTAGAATGGAGAAATCAAAGAGACAATAAATTTTAAACCAATCTTATTGTCTGCAGCCTAAAGTGTTATTAAGATCAAAGTGGAGCAAACATCTGGCATTTGCCTTTCTGCAAAAATTAGATCAAATTACCTACCATAGGATTTAGATCCATTCGGTAAGATCTTTCCATTGCATACATAGTTTTCTTTTTCCTTTTTATTTGCTGGATCTAACTTAACTTCCAAAATCTAGCCTCTTCATTCAATTGGAACTGAAACAAATTAACAAAAAAATGGAAAAAAATGTTCCTCATATATGTTCCTCATGCACATCTGTTTCCCAAGGGATGTTCAAGGTCCTTCAGATCCTAAGGAGAAAGGTTCAGCTAGCCTTCATCATTGCCATTCATTGTAAATGTCTAGAAATAAACTTTACCAAGTGCCTGCAACCCTGTCCCCCTTGTTAAAAAATAAATTCTTCATGCTTACTGTTGTGATTATCGTCACTGTTGATTTTATTTTATAATTATCACTCATGAAGTACACTGTTAAGAAGATTGGGATACTGGCCCATACTTTTATGTATAAACATGGCAAATGTGCATTTTTCAGACTTATTAAAAATACCTAATGCATTACTAGGCATTTGATACCTTTTTTTTTTTTTTTTTTTTTTTTTTTTGAGAGAGAGAGAGAGAGAGAAACAAATACACGTATGTTACATCTATATAGCACAACCTTTTATTCCCTAAAAATAAGAATATACTAAGATAGAGGTAAGATTGAGAATACATATATATTTTTTTAAAATATAAAAGTAACTGTGCCTTTAGTCCTCCACAAATTAATTATGAACTATAGAAATTTGGTATAGTTTAACTTAAAGGAAAAACAATATAATGGTCTGCAGATTCATTATTAAATAAATCAAACAATCTTAGCTGTGCTCTGTAGTGATGCCATGCAATAGCTATAAAATTATGATTAATGAATTTTAGTGTTGGTGTCCCAGACGAGCTGTAACTGACACATTAATTCTTTCCAATTGTGTTCTTGCTGGAATCCATATTGGTATTACTAGACAGAAGGTTAAGATATAGCTCTCAGTTATTCCAGAGATGGAGATATTATTTTAACCTTTGTTCTTTTGATCTCTTGTAATATGAATTGGAATATAGCTGTTTCCATAAGGCATTCTTTAAAAAAGAAATGCAAACATGGCAATTTCAAATTTTATTTGCAGAAATTTTATTGGGAGTCAGTGTAACTTCTCTATTTGATTCATCCCCAAGCTATGTGACTTACATCTGTGTCAAAGCAAAGAGGAGTTATTGCTTCTTGCAACTTAGAAATTTATTTTTTTTTAAGTGATCCCAAACATTCTTCTTTTATGTCAGTATATATAGTTTGATCCTCACATCTTGATCCTCGAGCATTTAAAAGAGGCAGACTATGAATTTTATTTTCAATATTTTTAGAAAATAATAGGAGAGTGAGCAAGTGACAGTTAAAATTTCTGTACTCCTCCCCCCAGACCCATAAAAGCTCAGGGAGGAATTCAGGCAGCCAGAAGCCACACATTGTCAAAGGGCACCTTAAAGTCATCAGCTACATTCCCAGGCAGGCAGTGCAGACAGGCTTCAGATGTTTTTATGAAGCTGCATTACAAGGTAGCATCAAAAATCTGCACTACTGAGATTTGTTACCATACCTGTATGTTGCTGTGTATTTCTGGTTTAAGTCTTAGCTGATAAATAAAAAATAAAGCAAGGTGCCCAAATCTTATGGTTAAACTTTTTGATACCTTAAGGACAAGAGCTGATGATTTTTAAAAATACACAGCAGTGATACCTCCATTGTAAGTCCATACTAAGTCCAGATATACATTATTTTTTTAATTCCCCAAAATTTTAAATTGAGCAGCTCCTCCCTTTGATTAGTGCAGCTGCCCAAGAAAGCACAGTCAGAAATAATTTTGGACCTTCTACTGCCAATACTGAATGACTGAAGTATTTCAGTAATTAGAGAAGTTTCTAAAGCAAGTTTGAATTCTTTGGAGTGAATAAGACCTGTGCTATTTTAAAAGAGAAGGAGCAGTCTGCGCTATACTGGTTTAAGCAAAGCAGCATTGCAGGCTCTGTCTTCTGCTGGTGATTTGGTGTTTCTCCTTTCAGAGGTCTGTAGGAACTAACAGCTCCACGCCAGGCCTGTACGCTGGGCAGCACAAAACATCCGTCCCCAAGGCTACAGTTCCCCAGTGTTCCCTTTTACTTTTTTGCTCAGGAGAAGGTGAATTACAAGTTTAAATTACCGCATCATTTTTGGAGACGCGATACCCTTTTTTTCCGGGCAGGCAGTGCTGCTGACAGGCGGCTGGAGCGGAGCCATGGCGCTGCCTGTTCCACTGACCCGTCCAGAGCACGCCGCACCTACCGCGCCCATGTGTTGCTCAGATGTCTCAGCCAGACCAACTCGCTCTTGATGCCTTAGTCTTATCACGTGTGTGCAAATCTACTGCACAACACATGGGTTGCAGAGCACACACGGAAATCCTGAACAGGAATCTAGCCTACCTCGCTGGGAAGAGAGAAAAAAGTAGACTTATTTCTATTCATCCCCTGAAAGCTGATTGAGGTGTGTGATTTCTCTCTCTCCCCCTCATCTTCTTTTGATCAGTGCAACTGTCTGTAAAGCACACAGGACTTCACAGTAGACATAGCTTCAATTCAAAGTTGGTATGAAGGCCAAATGTAAATTATAATGACTGCCTCAGCTTGTTAGCATATAAATAATAAGGCCGTAGTACTAGAAAGTATTAGAAAGGTAAGCCCAGGAGGTTGTTCTCTCTGTTTTAAATCTTCAGATAAAGATATATTTTCACATCTCTTTATAGAAATTTATTCCATGCAATTGTGTCTAAATCTCAGACCAGAAAAGGTCAAATGCCTTTTACAAATTATGATTTTAATGTTATTTCCCTTTCAGTAAATTTTAGAAGCTCCCTTCTCACCCCCTCCCCCCCAGCTGTGTCATTGACTCTCCTTTGAATGAAAAGGTGCAAGTCTGAAAATGAGCAGGTCTATGTTACTGCTCAAAGGCTTGTGTGAAATAAGAGGCTGTCCTCACTGTGGTACGATGAGGTGCTGATCCCCACCTAAGCAGCTTTCACCACAAGGGTAGAAAACGCCACCACTGCTGAAGACTGCAGCATTGCACTGAGCTCTGGAAGGAGTGACCTAGTCCTCCAGCCACCTGGTAGAGCAGCAGGTTAGAAAGAAAGCGTCTGCAGTGCTGCTGCCATCTCCTCCCAGCTGGGTGGCCGCAATCCACCCTCTGTGGTAGCAGCCTTTCCTCAGCACCAGCCTTGTTCAAGTGCAGTCAGCAGGGGCAGAGAAGGTGAAAGGAAATTACAGCTCTTCCTGTATTCCTTCATAATTCCATCTTTTCATCTCCTCTGTCCTCACTAAGAGCTTGTAAAATTCTGTGTTGCAAAGGAGTGAAATGATGAATAGACACAGAACTGAGGTAAGGTATAAGGCAGGCATGCTAAGTCCAACTCCAACTCTACAACAATTTGAGTTTGATTTATATTTTGAACTGTCACTGTATGGTTTACAAGGGAAAAAGTGTGAGTAAAGATTGAGATTTTCCTTCTATAAATTGTGAAAGGGTGAGGGGGAAGTGACAGATCTCATTTAAAAACCTTATTGAAGTAGCCGTGTTGAATGATGGTGCCATTGCTTGTCTCTGTGTCTCATTGTCATAATGTAAGCCCTTTTATAATTAAGAGAAACCACAGAAGTCAGAGTAAAGTACAACAGATCCAGAAAGAGCTGGAAACTTAAGGAAGAAATAAAAATTAAAAAAAATAAAAATAAAAAACAACAATAGACATGGGCTGAAGAAGATATTTTATTTATTTGTTACTAGTAGTTAAAATGACGTACAAAATGCCGGGAAGAAAAACCTCCAATTCTATTCAGTTACAAAATAATTAAAACTTCATTTTAAACCAAGTTTTGCTTTGTGAGACCGAGCATGGAAATACTACAGCCTTAGGTTATATAGTCCATTGTTTTTAGAATAAAGCAGACATTTAAATACATATTGTGGTTGATATTAAATATCTTGTATAATTGTAAGTTAGCAGAACTTTCTTACTCTCAGGCAATAACTAGCAATTCATAAAAGTTCTTTGTATAAAATTTACATAGTTATGGGGGGGATCTGCCTCCAGGGGAGTTCCGTTGTGATCTGTGCACAGGCTCTATGGAACATAAGGATTTGTAACACTTTTATCGGTTTTCCTTCAGAATGCTAGCCTAATGTTAAATAAAGGATTTGGTTACATCTAAAGCTTTGCTTCATGTCTAAGGCTTTAGGGACAGAGCAGCCTAGAATGAAATCCCATCACTGTTAAAGACAATGGGAGTTTTTCTATTGACAGCAATTGAAGAAAACAATTTCTTTATTAAGTTGTGCCCATTTATTGAACAGAAACACTAGCTAGTACAAATCTTTCAGCAAAGGCTGAGATTGGCCCTGCCACCTGCAAACCAACTCAAAAAAAGTAATTTAAAGGAAAAAAAAACCTCTGCCTATTATCAATGAAAGAGGATTTGTATTAATAATAACATTAAATATCCATATCTTTCTGTTTAACTATTCACATTCCACACAGTGGAAATCTACCTCCTATAATTCCAGATTTTAAAATTGGATTTTAAAATCCATGAAGAAATGTGTCAAACCTGCTGAGTGAGAGTACGCCAGGTGAAATGCATTTAAATAATATGAATCAATGAGTTGCAACCTCTCAATCTTACAAATGCAGACCTTATAGCTGTGGATTTTATAGGAAAATATATTAATGCAGAGACGCAGGATATCACCAATAATTGCATGAGACATTGTGTAACACTGGTGGGTTCTAATATAATGACTGCACATTGTACACATCTGTGATGTGCCACTGTGTATTCTTTCCTATGGACATGTTACTAAGAGCAGAGTAGTCTTCCTCAGAGTTCGATGGACAGAAATTCTGTCAAAACAATCATCTGTGGCTAAGAGAGGCTTTTGGTGTGAGAAAGTACAGCAATGCTGATAGTGGAGACAGAAGAGCATTGCTGCTGAAGGGGAAAACGAGTCCTGGGTGTGCAAGCCCCACCGTACCACTGACTGGGACATGGCCACCACAGGGAAGCGCCATTTTGCAGGGGGCTTTCTGTCAGGGCCTAGGAAGGCGAGCAGCACCGTGGTGCCCTCACCACCTGGACAGAAAGCACCCTTGCTGAGACATTGCCTGGGAAGGTGTCAGCAGGAGGCACAACGGCTGCTTGAGGTGCGGGGCGGCTGCAGCCCATGGCAGCTGTCCAGACAGCCCCAGGGGCAGCAAAACTGCCTGCAGGGTCGCGTGGCCCCGTGCCCACCCAGCTGCACAGGGCTGGCCACGCTCTCACCAAGAGCCTCCACCCTGGTCTGGTTTGAGCTCCTACTCCTGAAGGAAAGACGATGCAGGCTGGTCTCCCAGGTGAGTGTCTTTGGGCTGTTGGAAGTAGCATGTCCCCTTTTGTGTGTTTTTTCCCCCAGATGAGAGGGGGCAGTTAGCCCTTAATTTTCAGGAAATTCTCTTTACTTAGTCCAAATCCTGTTTAAATGCAAGTCTGTGGTAAAAGATATAAAAAGAGGATTATTGCTGGCAAAGTTCTGCATCTCTTTTTCAACAAACTGCATGCCTGTGGCAAAGCTAAAATAACAATAACAATGCAATGTTTACTAGTCATGAATGTCGTGTCTTTTGTCTCTTGTGTGGTTATTGCATTTGCAGTCACATGATGCTTGTTTTAATTTTTGCTTTGCTCTTTATGTACTAAATTACTGCCATTCTGTACTTGATCATGGTTAGCAAGATTTTTGTACTGCGATATGTACGTTTTTATGTATGCGTGTGAAAAAGAAAAGGAGAGAGTTCAGATACGCACAATAGAGTATGCATACTCATTGTATGTATGTATAGATACCAATGAATAAAAGATACTGCATATACATATATATGTAATATGAGGAATAACTGATACCAGAAATACAAGACATCGAATGGATCAAGTGGCACAAGAATGGTTTTGGATTGATGTGCAGAGCCATTAGAATTCAGAAGTGTATTTAATAGTCTTGTATATAGTTTCTCTTTAATTTATGTAATATATGACTAGGTATATAAATTAAAGCAAAACGTAAACAGAAGACAATATTTCTTCCTCTGTGTCTTCCTATTTATGTATCTTTCCTTTTTCTACTCCCTTTTGTACTCCCCCTGTCTACTTACATTGGCCTTTTTCTGTCTGACTGGCTGTGGTTCTGTTTTCCATCCACCTATACTGACTTTTCAACACTCCCACTTCCCCCATTGTTCTCCAAAAGCGGCTTTTGGATTACAGCTATTTTTTTGAAGAAGCACGTTGCAAACTCTTGATACAGCTGCTATTTTGAGTGATGTTTTTGCTATGCCGTAACTGCTTGTAGCCTACTTCATATTTAAGAATAGATTAACACTTTCAAATATATTGTCCTCTCACTTTGATGTTTCTCATAATACAGTAAAAGCAAAAAGCATGTCAGGTGAACATTAGCAAAAGCCACAGCTCCACTTTCCCAGTAAGTGGCAAAAATGTGAATTTACATTAGGAAACCTAATTCATGACTGTGGGTAAATAGATTGTTTAATCTTTAATACCCCTGTTGATTCTTTCTTTCCTTTTTCTTTTTCTTTTTTTTTTTTTTTTGTCAGAGTGAACATTCATATATCTGCTTGTACACATCCATTTTCTCTCTTACACCCAAACTCATGCCTATTCTTCCCTTACATCCATTTTGTTCTTTGATTCTTGGTTGGTTGTTGTTTTTTTTTTTTTAGGTAATTCACTGGGTTCCTTTCAGTTTCGTCCAGCCCCGAAGCTTTGCTATTTCATGCCACTCCCTCTCAAACTGGCAATGATTGCGGACAGTCAGAGTGCAATCGGTACAATATTTTTCTTGGCTTAGTCCAAGTCGATAGATATACACCGGCACTCCTTCACACGGGTGATCCTTTTCTTCTTCCTAGGGGGCTGAAGCTCAGGGCAGTTGAGGGTAACAGTCATGGTGGTAAATTTCTTGGGCTTGCAGAAGGAACAAGACTGGAAAGAACCTTCCTCTTTGCGGACATGCCTGGGTATATAGAAGGAATTGCATTGGCCATAGCAGAACCTGTTGATAATGGTGCGACTGTTGCAGCCTTCTTCGTGGATAGTTTGTTTGAGGGGCTGAGTTTTGCACCAATCCCTCTTTAGGTATTTGCGTTCAGTGATGTGCAGTGCCTCCTGACTGGACTCCAGCACCTCCTCAGCAGGCATTGAGGTGCCTTTTCCTCGTTCTCGATGCCTGGAGCCCGACTGCTGCTGTGTCTGCATTTGCTCTGAATCATTGGGCTGATCCTTGTCAGGAGGAGGGATAGCACCTTGGGATCCACGATTCCTCTTTCTCCCTTCTGCTGTTGGTACCAGAAATCCCATCAGAAGAAACACAGCAGCAACGGCATACAGCGTGCGGACCATCCTATAGAGAGGAAGATGAAGAAATAAAGCACAGTTGTGGATTTCAGATAACAACAGAAATCAGGCATGCAGAAAATTTTCAGCTTCATAAAGAAAGTGTGTGTGCACAGACAAAAGTGTACAGGAGTGCATACTTACTTATAAAAGATGAGCACTTTGCCTTCACCAGCTGGAAAGCTGTTTCCAAATTACCAACTAATAAAAGCTCTCATATATATGATGATTGACAGTCAGAGGCTACAATAAGTCCAAACAGAATTTAACTGTGTAGTGTGCATCTTTTTCCAGCTCCTTTCTCTATGTATACTACCCTTCTAAAGAGTTCTTATTCCCTTCCTATAGCTTACTGACATTAGGAGCACTGCTACTGATTTACACTGGTGGAAGAAGAGATTTTATGCTCTGCAATGATTTATATGATATCTCCAACACCAGAGGATCGAACTCTTTGACTCAGGGTGTGCATCGTAACTGCGTGTCCCTTAGTCAGACTCAGAAGCTTTGCACCTCTTCTTGCATAACACATGTCCAAGTAGACTGGCCGTATGTGCAGACTATATCCACCTGCTGTCTGAATGCAGCATCCCAAGCTCTGCCATACTGCACCTCTGAATTGGTCCACTGAGTCTGAATGGAATGAAGCCTAAGGTGAGTAAGAGATGCGTAACAAGATAGGCAACAAATAGAAATGGATATCTAGGTACAGGTTGAAAGAGGTGTGTCTGTAATTTCAAATTACACCTTCTCACATATTACTCTGAATTCTCAACAGATACATTATAGAAATGCAGTCATAGATCTCTGAGTTGTACTCATTATATCCAGCAGGATAATGACAAGACATGAAAACAGCAGAATTTCATATATGACATTAAGTATGTGACTTCAATATCATAAAGAATGTTGATTGTGCATGCGCAAAAAGACTTCACATGCAATCAGTAGAGACAACCAGGCTCTTTAAAACTGCACTCCTGCTCCAAAACCTAGTTACTAGCATAGGAGCAGCTTTTCTTTCCTTCCTTAGTCTTTATGACCCAGTTACCTTCCACGAGTTCTGCTGTTTCCCAAAGCTCTGAGCAGTATGGGCTGCTAGGTCAGCTGAAGCCATCAACAAGCCAGGAAGCAACTCATCACCTGTCATGCTTTTCCCCCTTGCTGTGGTCTCTGTGTTGTTTTGGAAAGTGAGGGATGTGACAGCAAGCAAGGCATATGGGGGAGGGAGGCTCTGAGGAGACCCTCCCCATGGGGAGCTTGGAAGAAGCCACCAGAAATGGGAGGCCCATGCATTAAAAACAGGAAGAATTGTGAAGAACAAATGAGGAAGTTGGTGTTTCCTACCTGTTCATATCCCTTATTTAACTCATTTTATTGGTAAGGGATGAATTACCGTTTGACCTGAAGACTTCTGCTTGTGTTACTAGCCTACACAGCCAACATACATGAAATCAAGGGCACTGTCCTGTCCTGCTTTATCTGCCCGGCCTGAGACCACACAGCAAAGCAGAAAAGCAGCCAAATGCCAGCCCTGGAAGAGCCATCTAAAGACTCAGTCAAGGCTCAGGACAAGTATCCTTTACTGTGCAAGATACCTGTTAATTTCTCAGTTCCTAGGTCTTTCCAGTCATACAGAGAAAATAAGTTTTTTATTATGCTGTTCAAAAAGCATTTCTTACCAAATGGACTGGGAAAGGAACTACTGGAATGGAAAAGTGCCATAGGAGGTTCCCATTATATTTAGAGATTTGCTTGGGGAGTTTAAGTGTGGAGTTATTTTAAGTGTTTGTCTACAGACTGTCAGTGTACCTGGAGTTTATAATATGTATTTTATCATACATATAATATGCATCCATTTTATTTATTTAGGTTTATTTGCCAGTACAGATTCATTTTATTCATCTAGGCTTATGTACCAGCATGTCACACGTTTGGAAGTAGCTTCAGACTTCAAGAGAGGGGTGTAAAAAGTAATGCTACTACCAACTCCAACAGTCAACTTGGAAGGGCTGCTTTAAATATCAAAATGAAACATTGTACAGAGCATGCTATTTTAATAAGCTTAAGGCTCTGTCATAGAAAAAAAAAAAAAAAAGTTGGGAATTCTAATTGAAGACCAATGCAGTTGAATTTCAAGTGTTAGCTTGGACTTTGTATTTGCTGTTTTTCCTGTTTCTGTTGCAGTCTCAATGTTACTTAAACATAAACATGTTTATGTTTTTTAGTTTCCATGTTCTGTCTTTAAAATATTAAAAAAAAAAAAAAAAAAAAAAAAACGGTTATAAAATACTGCTTATTTCCTTAAGTGACCAGAATGACTCCTTCCAAAACTATTCTTATTTCTCTGGTGACTATATACCCACACTGTATTTAGACAGTATTTTAATATGCATGTTATTTACTCAACATGGTGCCAGAACCTTAGAAGAAAAAAAAAAAACAAAAAAAAAAAAAAGAAAGGAAATAAAAAAGGCATTGCATGCAACCAAAAATAATTTGCCAGGAAATTTCAGGTATTTGTTTAGTGTCCCATAACTCTGAGTTGCTGTTTCACCAGTATGCATATTTCTGTGCTACTTTTATTTCTAGAACTGATCATCTCCACGCTGCTTCACCTTTTTTCCATAAGTGTGCAACCAATGACATAGTCATCTGTCATGTGAAAATGAAGTGTGTTACTCATCTCAGTTACTTTGAGATGGTAATTTGGGGAAGATCTGATGGCAATGTCTACTGTTGCATGATATGTATGATTTACAACCTCAAAGGCAGAAACTATATTATATGCTCAAAAAAGCAATTATGATTCAAATGAAAATTAACAACTCAGCCAAAGCCTTTGTTATGGTCACTTCCAAAATATTGACCTAAAATTAAAAATAATCCTAACATTTAAGACTAAATACCATTTAAACATAGACCCCACCAAAGAGGCTCTGTCAACTTCATGACCTTTAATGGCAGCTCAAGCACAAACTTCCTTTAATAGTAACTTATTCGTTACTAAACAAATAAGATTCTTAAAGTAAAAATAAAAGCAAAATACAAAGGAAAATGAGGTATTATGCCTCAGTAAGGATAGCAGCCAAAATGCAGTGCCTGCATTCTGCACCATCTCTGGTCCCAAGGCAAGGAATGCATTTGCTTATGAGAGAAGACTGCACCTCTGCTTAAGTTAGGAACTAGAATGATTCATCCAATCTGCAATTTAGTGTTTGTGAAATGTTTCCTTAACAGCTTTTTTTATTACTGAAAAAAAAAAAAAAAAAAAAAGAACACGCAACAGTGTGCAAGTGACTAAATCAGTGTTACCATATCCAAAGTTTTACGAAAAGGAAGTCTCTCCAGATTTTTTTTCCTTGTCACAGCCATAATTCTGAAGCAGTAATAACTTTGGCGCTTTGGTAGGAGCTGTGAGGAATCAGGCTGTAAAATCTTACATGCCAAATTTCTGCTAGATTTTCAATACTTGATTGCGGCTGCTACAGAAACATTGGCATAATCAGAAACCTTTCTGAGAATCTTTTGAACATACAGATGTCCACAGAAAAAACGCCTCGTTCAAGTCCCACTTACTTCATTGAGATCCACTGAGAGATCAATATCATTAATATTTATTTTCAAAAAGTAACAAAATACTTCAAAAAATCCTTTTTTCCCCCCTGTATTTCATTGCTGAGCTGAGTTCTACTCTTTATCATCTGTAAGCATTCAGTCCTAAAGCCAAAAGCAGTTTTATTGCTGACTTCAAACAGGAGCAGAATTGGACCCTAATGTTCAAATCACCTCATATGTGTATTATCTAGGGCCGGGGATCTACTCATCTACAGCAGATGAGAAATGCTGCAGATTAATACTAGCAACCGTTCATATGGAAGTGTAAAACCTTCCAGGTTTATTACTCAATACAGTAAGCTGTAATTTTTCAGTTTATACATTTTCTGCTGTAAATTAAGGACCTCCAAATGTCAGTTTATAAACGGCACTTCCCTATGAGTTCCCAGGCAGAGTCGTAAAGCGATCACTGAAATTTTTAGCACAAAGCAACTTGTTTAAAAGTACTGGATGGAGTCCCGGTTCTGTTGAAATATACAGCAAAATTCTCACAGACCTCAGCAGGCCCATAATTTCATCTGTGAACCATATTTACTAGGAAAATATTATGATGAGCCATAGACTCATGTGCTTCGCAGAAAACATGAAAAATACTCTGCCGAAGATCTAGAAAAATAAATGTTCTTGGTGGGCTTCAAATACCAGCCAAGCAAAGAGGCAAAACACAACACTTTGGCTATTGAGAAAACTGAAATGGTTTATGTCCCAACGGATCAGAATAATTTTATGCCTTGTTTATAATATATGAATTACAGAAATAGTCTTATGTAATGTTTTCATAGTTCCTAGATCTGTATCTTTAAATACACAAAAATATACTTTGTATGGAGGTGGCAGTTCCCACAGAACCTTTTTTTTTTTTTTTTTTTTTTTTTTTCTGAGATCAAGATAGCAAAACTAACATCTCTATTTGGTAGAATCTGGATACATTTACATTTCCAATAATTTCTTCGTCTGAGTCACAGAGATGACTTCCCTGAGACACGTAATAAGTGCAGGCAGCCGTACAAGGGGAAAAAGGAAACCACAGACACACACAAACCCCAAAACCTGATCCCTCTGAGAGTTCCCGCTGAGGAGGGATGTCTCCGCAGGGCACCCCAGGGAATCAGAGGGTAGCTGAGCGCTGAGCACGGCTGGTACCACTGCCACTGCCACCACGGGACGCTTGGGCCGGGCAGCGATGCAAGGCGACAAGGAGGAGGTCTTCGGGCGAGCGACCCCACCGAGACGAAAGCAAACGCTGGGGCACGGCGTGGGGCTGAAGCCGAAAGATGGGCGCTCCCGAAGCCTTGCGTGCAGCCCCCGCCGAATGAGAGCCGCCTGCTGCTGGGCTTTCCCGGCGCGGGGAGTAGCGGCCGGGACGGCAGCGGATCTCGGGCCCGCCGACCCCAGTGGCTCGGAGGAAGCGGGGCCCCGGCGCTGGCCGCCCCCCGACACGAAGCCCCCTCGCAGCCCGCCGCGGGGCGGCCGGGCCCGGCGCTTCCGAGGGCGCTGCCTAAGGGGACGGGACGGGACGGAAGGGCTTCTCCCGTCACCTTGTCTCCGGCACTGGCAACCGGGGCCGATGCGGCGGCCCCAGAGGGGCACGAGGTGTGCGGGTCCCCCACCACCGACCCCGCCGGCTCGCCTCGGCCTGGCCCGGCTCTTCCCAGCTCTGCCCGGGTCCCCCCGGCACCGATGCCCCCTGACCCTGCCCGATCTCCGCGAAGGCGACGAGAGCCGAAGGAGCGCGGAGCTGTCGAGGCGGCAGAAGTCAGGTGGGAGACTGGGTCGGGCCGGGCAGGGCCGGGCCGAGCCGGGCAGGGTTTAGGGGCGCTGAGAGCGCTCCCCCAGGCGCGCAGCCGGGGCCGCAGCGTTGCGCGTCTCTCCGCTGTCCGGCACCCGCGCCCGCCGCCTGTCCCGGGCGGCCCGCAGCGACGGGACGGGATGGGACCCGACGGGACCCGACGGGACGGGGCGTGCGGCGGCGAGGCCGGCACCTGGAGCTGGACCTGCCCCCGCCCCGCTCCGCGCAGAGGCCGGGCTGGAATTTGGCCGCGCGTCGGGTTCGGGTGGGCGCCGCATCCAATTTGTCGGGAGGGATGCTGTAGGCGGAGATGAGAGGCAGAGCTAACGGGGCTTCTGCAATCCCTGCGTTTGCCGGGCGAGAGGCATGGACGGCGTCCCGGCCCCGGTACTCGGCGGGAATAGCGGTGTCAGCCCCGCTCCCGCTGACGGGCATCCTCCGCAGAGCCGGGGCGGCCGGCACTTTTGCTGGACACCGGCGAACGACCCCTCCCCATGCCCCCACCCCGAAGGTAGGATAAAGGGATGCACATTTTGCCTCCCACGGACTGGTCAAGCTCGGCCGCTGCTGGACCCGTTTGCGGCCCCGCTGTGAGTGCGCGCAGCGCGGCTTGGCTCGGCATGGCTCGGTTCAGCTCTACCCCGGCTCGGCTCGGCTCGGCTCTGCCCGGCCCGGCTCACCTGCGCGGCGGCGGCTCCTCGGGGGGTCCGGCTCGGCGGCGGCGGCGGCTCCTCGGCGGGCCCTGGGGCTCGGCGCGGCTCTGCCCTGCGGTGTCACTCGGCGGAGCGGGAGGCGTGGGAGCCCGGGGCTGCCCGGGAGTCCATAGAGGGAGAGCCTTGGATCCTGCCTACAAATTGCAGCAGCGCCGAGCTGTCTCCCATTTAAATGTCTGCCAGCTGAGATCTGCGCTCCAAGCCCCTCCAGATCATTGGACAAGCGCCTCCAAATCCCGCGTTATCCGCCCCCTTTAACACTTCCATGAACTTCCACTAGGGAAAGCTTTCAGTCATGCAGATAAACACTCGACTACTTTCCTCTCTTAAGAGAATCGGTGCTAAAGGTCACCACCCCAAGGAATTGTTCCTGGAATGCACAGAAAATTCACATTTTCCATCCCCGCTAAAGTATGACATTTAAGAAGCCTTAACCCCCCCCCCCCCTCACCCCGGCCCGCCTCCGCTCCGCTCAGCTCCACTCCGCTCCCCTTCCCTTCCCATCCCTTCCCACCGCGCTGCCCGGCGCCGCAGGGGCGAAAGGTGTCCTGCGGCCAGGAAGGATGCTGCGACCTCCCTGCCCCGACCGCTGCCAGCCGGCCCTCTGCAAACGCGTCCGGAGTCACGCAGCTTCCAGATAAAATAACACAAAACAGCGGGCGTGCAGGGGGTGATGCTAAAGCGCGGCTCGCCGTTCGCAGCCGCGCTCGCGGGTCTTGACCAGGGACAGGCTTCTCCCACCGCTTCGGGTGGGCTTTTCCCCTGCCGTCACTCGGCTCTCGGGGTGCCGGGGGCCCCTCAGGGGTCCCGCGGCTCGGGGTTGCCGGGGGCTGCCCGCAGCCTGCATCCGGAGCGGCGCCGGGCGCACGGCGGGGCGCGGACCGGGGGACACCGAGGGACACCGGGGGGGTCTGTCCCCTCTCACGGGCTGCTGGGCACGGAGGTGGTGCCCGGCTGCCTGCCGTCGGGTCCTCGCTGCCCGACGCGCCCCGCAGCCCGCACACCCCGCGCCGCCGCGACCCCGCCGCGGAAGCACCGCGGATCTGGCGGATGGAGAGTTTGTGCTGGCCCCCCGGCTTTGCAGGTGGGGAGGACGAGTTGAAACTCACGTAAAAGGGGCTGCTGCTTTAGGGATGCCGGACCGAGGCAAGGTGCCAGCTTCCTGAGCTGTCAGAGCCCTTAGCATCGGCTCCCTCATCGCTAAGGCAGAAGCGTGGCCGCACTTTGTGCCCGCTGCATAGGTGAGGGCTCAGGTCGTTAGCAAATTGGGTCCATGGCTATAACTCACACGCGGGTTTATCTATAACTTTGTAAAAAAAAAAAAAATAATATTTTTAAAAATCCCTTCAGTAACGGGACCGGCAGCACATACAAATGCTGCAGAAGCAGCAGTGCTGCAGTGGTAGATGGCAGCATGAGAGAGAAAATGTGCTAGTGTGCAGGGGCCACTGAAGTTCAATGCAATGAAGGGGGGAAGGATTACTGGCAAAGAATCACAGTAAGTGACATCTAGATGGATGGAAAGAGAGGCCCTGGGATTTTTTTATTTTTTTGATTTTTCGTTATTTTGCTCCAAAAAGCGCTATTGGACTTCATAGATGTTTTTAATTATCTGTGGTCCGTCCCTTGTGAATCCAGAGAGAAAGTCACAATTCCCACCTCTCAGTATGTCGACAGACTTTATGCGCCTTTTATTTTCTTTTGTTAAGCGAAGCCATGGCACTAGTGTAGGGAGAGGGGCTGTGCCTCTCTGAACAACTGCCCTCAAGCTGGGCTGGGTTCTGGGGGAGCACCTGCCAGCTGCTGCCCCTTGGTACTACTCTGGGGATGGGGATCGGGATGGGGATGGGGGAAGTTTTTTCTGTGGTTGCTCTGAGCTCCTTTTGGTGCCTGATGTGGCACTGGCACTGTACGCACTGCCATGTGTTGCTGACGCTCTGTGGACAAGCCGCCTCTCAGCTGTATTTTTCTGGGATGCAGCTTACATGTCACCCTGGCATTCACCTCTAGACAATGATACTCTGGGCACCTATGGCAGGGCGGTCAGCTCCTCCCAATGCCTCACTGCACTCAAGCACCCAACCGAAGCTACTGATCTGGAGCAGATGTCAGCAAACCAAGATGTCAGCAAACCAAGAATCCCCTTTGGATGCATGTCCTGGTGCACAAAGTGTGCTCCCTCCTCAAGACCTCTCTCTATTTCTCGTGGCTGTAAGCTCCGCACTGTATTTTCCCATCTGTTTTCTTTCACTCACTTTAATCCATAAGGAGTGTTTCAAGTAGACACTAACATCTTGGGTCCAGCAAGATATTTTTTCAGATTTTTCTGGACATTGCAAAGTAGAATTATTCCTGCAAGAGTTTGTCTGCTCATTCAAAAAAATAAGCAAAATGGGGACCAAAAAGGCAAATAATTATAGCCATATCTTCTTCCTTTGGATGAATGATGGTGGGAAAAAAAATGGCAAAAAGGAATAAAGTTTTATGGATATTTTTTTCTTAGTGGTTGAGGGAGGTAGGGGAAAGCCAGCTTTTTCTCTCATTGTTTTTTAACATCAGGTATCTGGATGGATCATTTCCAGCAGGGAAATTTGTATTCTTTCTACTGCTGGGTTCATTAACAAAATATTCCTAGAGTTTACTCCAAAGGTTTGGCTGTGCTGGTCAGATCCCAACTGAAGATGAGGTTCTGGCATCTTCCGGCTTGAAGAGCCCCCTCTGCTCTAAAGAAAACACCTCCCGTTCCTCCCACCTTGTCCACACTTGGAATTCTGTTGATGCTCAGCAGTGCTGCTAATTGGAACTTAGTCTCAACTGGGGAAAACTCATGTAAATGTTTAGTACAGACATGGCCTATGGGAACATGTATGTTTTTGTGACATAGGTTTGAGTTGAACAGCTTTGATGCCATGGGGTGGTAATAGCACACACTATCAACCTGGCTGGATTCAACTACCCACTTGCTATTGTTTTGTTTGTCTGTTTGTTTGTTTTTCCTTCTGGTTTTGTTTGCTTGTTTGTTTGTTTTACTTTTTGTTTTAATTTCCTCTCCCACTTCTCACTGATATTTTCTGTGTGAGTTGTTCTTTGTTTTAGTGGAACAGTAAGAATTCTTTTAAGCTTGAAAGAAGTGCTGTACTTAATTCTTGCATAGAAAATGGTATCGGGCTTAGCTCCTGTCTGCTACTGCTCACTTTGAGCACTACTCAATACATCCTCATTGCCAGGACAGTTGGCGCCTTATTAAAAGCCTTTGCAGAGGAGCCAAAGACTGACAGGGGCCAGATCCTCTTCTTGAGCAAATTGGAATAGCTTATAATAACTTCAGGGAGATGTAACTGACTTATGCCAGTGGAGAGTCTGGCCCTAATATACCCAGAAATCAAATGCCTCTCACTCCTAGACATATTCCTCCAGGTCAGAAGTAAGGCAAGCCACGGGAGAGACAAGGCACATCTGAGCCGCCTGCCTTGGTGTTTCGAACAGTTCTGCTATAGAGAGGAAGGAGTTGGCTTTATAGGGCCATGAATCTGGCACTAATTTACAGATGAAAAACTAAAAGGGTACATAAAACTCAGCCATTGATGACAAAATCACTAATGTTTTCAGTGCCTTTTGTATGGCAGCAACTTGATATATTTCCTCTCTGCTGGTAACATTCAAGAAAAGTAATGCCAAGCCAGTCTATTCACATATTTTGAAGTAGAAAATACAAATGTATGCATCTATATGCCTACCTACTAACACACCTCAACTCCCTGTTAATACACGAGGTATTGATGTTCAGCTGCACTTTTTGCCCTTTAAAATTACAGTGGCACTTGTGCAAATCTTGTGAGAATAAGGGGGCAAAATATTCAGAAGTTTTCTCACCAGCACAACCATAACTTTTCTCCTTTAGCTCTTCAACTGAGCTAGAAGTAAGCGCTGATGTTCACGGTGCTCACCACCTGCCCTCCTGGGGGGATTTGAGCTGTCCCGCGGAGGAGCGAGTCAATGAGGCTTGGCACGGGTGTTACCTGATGCAACAGGAGATGTGTGCATTGCAGAGGTGTCTTGCTGCAGACGTGCTTTGCAGGACATGCTCTGAGAGATGAGAGATATCGTCACGTTTACAGGGCCTGCCAACCTTCTGGTGGTGCACACAGCTGATTTTCCTGACTTTCAAGAGGGGCAAGATGAGCAGCATCTCAGAAGCATTTTATGACTTGGAGCATAGGCAAGGTCATATGCAGCACATGTTGGATGGTCTGTGCATGAAAACAGCCTGTTGCTACATTATTGCCTACATGTGGGAGTTTGTTAGCTTTACCTGGAGAAGAAAACATGTTTTGTCACAGAACAGACTCAAAGAATGAAGTTCCCTATGGGGTATTGATATATCCAGAAGTAATGGATGAAAAGCCATGTGAAAAAAACAACACAGAAAAAAAAAAACAAAAAAAAAAAACTTTTATTTCAAGCTTTTTATTCAGGCAGAGAGTAATAAGTGACATAAAATAAGAAAAGATGTTCTGTGCTTTCACTTCAAGACACTTTATTAAAACGCCAGTCCTGTGGTTCTTGCTTAGGCACTCTACTATTTATTCTAATATAGATCAATGCGTAAAAAAGAAAAAAACAAAAACAAAAAAAAACAGAGTTGTTGAACTTTATCTCAACATTGTACTTCATATCAGGCCATATAAAATAATACAAGAAAAATATGAGGTTAGTGTGAATTGTGATAAATTTCTTATAAAATGTCCTGGAAAATCAAGCTGGGGACTGTGCTGCACTTTAGCAAAATTCTATTTAATTAAATAATTTATTTTTTTCTTTTATTTGAGTTTTAGAATTAACGTCTGTTTGGTTGAGGCTCCACCTCAGAGACTGAGAAGAAAGATTTGGATAATATAGTACTCATTAAAACAAAACAAAACAAACAAACAAAAAAAAACAGCATTTTAGATTTAGGTTAGGTTGAGCAAATATTATTTTAATGTATAGATTTCTATAGGCTGAATAAAAAAATAAGCAAGGGTAGACGTTTATTTTTTTATTATTTTTTAATGAAATGTTTTGATTTTGTTGTTTCAAAATGTCACTTAATCTAGAAATATACCTGCATTTCATTTTTGAGTGCTCAGAAACAGGACATGAGAAATCATAAGAATAAATGTCTTCAAGATAAAATAACTAGCTTTAAGCACTTTAAAAGTCTGGGATCCAGCCCTGAAAAGTATGGTGTCCTGGTATGTCTGAAAACCTTTCTTGTTTAGAGTATAATACATGTAGAGTCAGGTTGTGGGCTTGTAATGATCTCCACACCTAGGAGCCACAGTCACTGACCAGAATTCCACTGCACTATGTGCTGCAGACATAGAACAAAAATATGTTTTCTGGCCTCAAAACACCTACATATGTAATGCAGTCCATATGTGACTATTTTTCAAAAGTGATTTAGAAAAGCTTATTTTATTAGGATGAAGTTTGACTGTTGGACAAATATAAACTTTCATGGCAAATGAGGAAATATCATTTGTCAAGCTAACCTTTTTATTACTCTTTTCACAGTTTTTTTTTTATATATATATATACATCTTATGTATTTGATGACTATAGAAGAATTTGCCAAGAAAATGAAAGCCATAAAATAGCCATGAAAAATTCCTCTGCCTTCACGCTTTTGCTTTGCATGTTCTTCCGTGGCAGGGCTGTCTCATGAACCTGTAGGAGGTGTTTGCTGACATGCTTTGCTTTCCGGATGGTTCTGGAGCAATATGATAGCAGAAGTGACTCAGCTAAGCAAACTGACTTTGTCTAAGAAGCCCTTATAGTTTAAAGCTGTGGCTGTGTATTATGAAGTGAGGCATCGAAGGAGCTTGATGTGTTATTTGCTTACATATTTCACTCCAGGGATATGACAGCTATGAAATACAGTTTCCAGTTACACTGCAAAGCTAAAAGACTCCCTTCCCACACTGTACTGCATCCCACATGTTGATGGTAACCTCTTAGACAGATCACATCCACTTTTAAGGCATGTATAGATATTCCCTACCCAAATCTGGCAAAGCAGTCCCCTCCTTGCGGTGGTGCAAAGCAGTTTGCTGTGGTGGAGGCACTGTAACTTGGGAAGTTGCCATTTTGCTCGAAGAAGAGTGCTTGCTCTTTTCTGCAGTATGGGGACTCTCGTACAACACCCATGGAGCACGCGATGCTAGCCTTGCAGTTAAAGTAGCTGGAAGTTAAGAAACCGTGGCTTTTTTCTTGACTCTACCACTTACTGCCTGTAGTGAAGGAAAAGGACGTACAAGGCAGGAGAACCATTTTGTAAGAAGGTTCACAAGCCTTTTATTTTGGTTTGGGTTTTCTTCTTCCCCATTGCCTGCTTTTTTAAATTCAAATCTTATCTGCTCTTTTTGTTTTTCCTGGCAATATCTAGGTAAAAAAGGAACACAAGATAAAGAAGTGGCTTTGCAGTAATGAAGGAGCGTCAGCCCTCTTCTGGCTGCGACAACAACTTATTTAGACCGTGTGGAAGTTCTGCATTTCATATTTGAAATCCACTGTAATAAACATGACTGCTGTATTACAGGAAGGAAAGAGCTCTATGAATCTCTTGTACTCTTTCAGCATCAGCTAGTCCACTTCTCTGAGTGAATATAAAGCAACAATTCCTGAGGAGGCATGTAGGAAGAAACAGAACCTGTCCTCGCTGACATTTTATATATAGATGGTCTCCATGTCAAGAAGATGACATGTAAGAGGCACAAGTATCCTCCCACCCTCCTTCATCCTTTTCCTTTCTTTCACTTACACTGATTTTCCTGTGACTCCATTTCCCCTGCAACAGAGAACAGAGTTTTCAAAAGAGCCAGAATCATTTTGGCCCGAATCCTAAAAGCTGGTTCAGTACCAAACTTCCAATGAAATAAGCAGTTAATAAGAGGAGCTGGGAGTTCAAATTAATCTGGAAAGATAAATTGTAATTTTTTTTTTTATCATTTCTGTCTATATGCCTGAATGCATCTATTTTGAAATTTCTAAGAGCTTTTAATGGGGAAGAAGGCCTTTTAACCTCTGCAATTCTCCACAATAAAAAAAATAAAAATATTTCCAGTGAATAAGCCAAGTTTTCACTGTTGTCGACAAAAATAAAAAAAAAAATTAAAAATCTAAAGGCAGACAAAGAAGTGTTTTAACCACTTGTGGTTATCTTAAAGAACTGCTAAAGATAAGGCTCCAATGCAGCAGACTTTGTTGATTTGAACAGTGTTTTAAATATATACATAAATGCAAACACACAGTCAAGTGCTTTGTTAAGGAAGGTGGACTTGTGTGCACGCTTTGATTTTTTTTGCTAAACTTAGATTCGGACCCCAGTCCTATAGGGGCCTGCCAGATGCTTTACTTCATTTTCAGTGGGACTATTCAGTGTATAAAATGAAGCACACATTAAATCCAAGGGGCTTGAGTCAGGCGAGCCTTTCTGAAGACTCTCAAATGATTTATATATGTGTCTTTCCCTATTGACGTGTATATTAGAATTCTAAACTTTACAAACTGAAGAATTAAAAGTACAATACAATAATAACAAAGAAAAAAAAAGTCTGTTTTTTAATCTGTATGGTTACCAAAAATTTACTCTTTCAAAAATTGCCAAAAAAAATCACTTCTGGGAAACTACACAGGCAAGCCTAGGGCCAAATCTCGTCCTGATATTTCCAATGGCTCTGTTTTGCTTCTTCTGTTTCCTTGTCAAAAGTATCCTGTTCAGCCTGTTTGGCTAAGGGCAGTTGGATATTTATTCATTGATCTTCCCCTTTATCACAGTATCTTGAATTCTAATTAGATTTTTTAAGAACTTTTCAAGTTCTTTTACTTTATTCCCTAAATATAGCTACAACAAACCTCATTCTTCCCCTTCTGTGGAGCTGTTCAGAGTCATGGAAGAGCTGTCATCTTACATTCTGTAACTAACCACACTGCCTATAAATTCTTCATCAGCTGCTTTCATTTGCAGTTTTATTAAATTATATTTCTTTTTACATGTAACAAAGTACCCGGGAAAGAGTAAAATGACTTGATGTTAGGAGAGGCTCTGAAAACCGTTCAGGAGCTACCCTCTAGGTGTTCATAATTAATCAGACACCAAACACTTTAAGATTTTGGATGCACTTTTAAAAAGTCTAAAAATGTAAACAGTTTTCTTTCCTCTCCCCAGGAAGTCTTAATGCACTAAAGACGTAAGCGAAGAAGTTAAATCGCAAGTGACCAAATCAATTACACTTCAGATCAGACTGCGGCAGGGCTTTTTGGTTCTGAACCAGATGGAACTAGACTCTTTGTGAAGGAGGTATTATTATTTCTTGTCATGGCTTCAAAATGAACATATGAATTCATGGTAGAAAATACATATTTTTCCTGTTGAAAAATATAATAAAGCATTTAGAGGAAATAATCCCTGGGACCCAGCGTCACCAGAAGCTATCAGGCACATTTAACAAAAAAATAAAAACTTGTAGCAATTTCTTTTTCTTCTGATCTGATCAAAGACAAAACAGAATAGAATAGGATGTTTTCCTGTGTTGTCAGGCAAAGAAGAAATCCTGCTTTTTAATACAGTAAATTCTTGGATTTAGAGTATATAACTTCTTTTGTCTCTGCTTTTCCTGTAGGATCAGATTTTTTTGCATCGAGACAGCTATCGTGATGTAAAAACGTACCAGAGACAAGTGTGTTTTTCCTTGATGTAATTAGTTGAGATAAATCCAGGTGGCGGCACAAGCTATCTGGAGATAGAAAGCACTTTTTAAATCCAATGGAGATAGAACAATTTGTTTAGAAAACCTGGACAATTTGTTTAGAAAGCCTCTGCATGGCCCTCTGGGAGGAAGTGACTGCTACAATCAAGTGTAACAAAACCTTCCTAGATAGAGAAAAGCCGTCATAGCCAAAAGTAACTTCTTTGTTTCTAATTTATAGAAGTATTTTGGAAAATCAAATCCTTTTATGCTTTAATATATCAAATCATTTTTTTTTTTTTTTTTAATCTGGCATCCAGATCCCTCTTGATTTGAATATACTACCACCACCTTCTAGGAGAGCTTTGAAAACCCTAAATATTTAGGATATTTTGGCCCTAAATATTGAAACAGGGGGAATTCCACCTGAAAACAAGCACCTTGAAAGGACTTCTTCCTGCTAGTATGGAGGTAAAGACTCTGCCTTTAGCTTAAACAGTGCAAATACTTATAACAAGACATATCCTGCTATGAGGAGTTGTACTGTCAGCAACACTAACAGGGCTCCTTAGCATCACTGGAGCCCTTGATCAGCAAACCCTATGCTTGACAATGTTTGCAAGATCAGATTTGTCACTGGAATGCTAATAGTGAATTAAAAAAATGCTGTTAGAGCTTTAAATATTTTGCCATACTTCTCCCAGACTTTTTTTTTTTTTTTTTTTTTTTTTTTTTTTTTTCCTTTAAATTAAACTGTCTGTTTCTGCTGTGGTGTTTTGAGCTGTGCCTGGTCCTGTAGACGCACTTGAGGTGAGTCCTAACCAAATTGGTTCCCCTAGGGAATATAGGGGAGAAATTTCCAAGTTTGTGAATTCAGGCTGTGTTTTGGACTGAAATAGGTGTTGAGCTATGCGGGTTCACCAAATTTCAAACAGTCCTAGACAAGTAAAAAAAGTAGAAATTGAGGTGCCTGAGGTACTTTATTGACAAGAAAACATAATTGTGTATATACTTTAGCTTCCTAAGGAATTGGACATGGTAGGCTGTGTGCTTGGACTTTGGCATTTGTAGTCCACACAAGTCCCACTGTTGGCGTTTAAGCCTTTAGTGCTTCTCAACCCCTTAGCTTCTGTTTTCCCATCTGTCAAGTTGGAGATAGCTCCCAGTTTTGCAGCCCTTTAGACTTTAGCCTTTTAGAGAACTTCATACAACAAAAGAGACACAATATATTTTTAAGGAACAAGCAATATTTTAGGGACAGTCTATGAAGGTCTTACCTTCAAGTTAGTGGAGAATTCTTATCCTTTTCAGGGCACATAAGTTGTTACTGAGAACACAAAAGCACAGCAGGAACTATCCAATGCTGCTGAAGAGACACAGAAACTAGAAAATCACCTCAACTACCAGAGCAGGAGATAACTCATGTATTTTAAATTGAAAGAAATGTATCTTATTTTGACACACATTAGGTGTATGCTGGATAACTTGCACTCATGGTTTCATGGGTGTATGTTCACCTTGAAAACAAGTCTTCTGAGATCCCATAACTTCAGACCCATAACCATCAAATAGGCTGTTACAAAACTGGATAATAGCAGGGGGAAGCTATAAGGAATCAGAAGAAGAGCAAACTTTTCTGCTCTTTGAACTATGTACACGCATTACCTGTGTATGCACATAACCCTGTGGCAGCTGAGTCAAAGGGTTGTTTGGGAATTTTAATAATAGCCATGGACTATGTGTAAACTATGACAGCAATGCTTATCTGTTAGAATAATGACCTTTTAAGAACTTGCTTAAATCAGCTATGACTGTTTTTTATTTGATAAATGTTTTATGCAGCAATAAAAATGAGTTTCTTAGTTCAAGTGCAGTAACACAGCTTAAAGGCCCATATATCTTACAGCCATCACACTATCCATTGGAGCAACTGAAAGTTTGGCAATCAACTTGGTTTCTGGTTGCATAGTTGTTATTTATTTATTTATTTATTAAGTTAAACTTAACCATTGCTTAATTATTATTGAATCTCTGGATGACCTGACATTTTCTTTCATGTGTATGTTTTGGCCATTTGGAAATATGAAATGACATGATGTAGTATTTTCTTTTATTTCCAAATGTGGAAAGGTGTTCTGCCTGCCTTAGGATGATGACTCAGGGCCACACTTCTCTATGGGGGCTATCCCACTTTAATTTCAGCCACTTTTAGATGAATTTTGGTCATTAGGATGTATGTAATGCTCTGTAAAACTGCATTTTTTTTATTATATATATATTTTTTCTCAGAATAAAGAATTAATTAAAACAGGGTAAGACTGAATTCTGCATCAAAACTGTATGCCCATTCTGTGAGCTAACTCTTAAATATTCAGATGCTCAAACCTAATATATATATATATATATTTGCAAGGGAGGTCTTTGATGGCTCCCAAGAAAGTTACAAGTTGGTTAGGGTCAGAACAAACATTTGGAATAAAAGCTGTCAGTGTTTATACATTTAAAATCAGAGCTTAAGGATCTATAAATGAATGATACCAGTTAAGGGAAGAGGGATAGTCTGAGGCTCTCAACATTATTTTACTTTGTGCTTTCTCTTTTGCCTCACTCAGTTTATAATGAAATTTAGCCACTGACTCCCAATACTGTTTTCCTTGGAGAACAGAATAGGATGAAGTACATGTAAGACTCCCATGCATTGTAATGAGAGCTGGATTCTATGTGTTTTCTTAATGGGACTTACAGGAAAAAATAAGAAGAGATGGTTCAGGTCCACCTGATCTTTAAATCTGGAAGCCATTCTCAACTCCTACTATCTCTGATCCCTTCTGCACTTCTGCCACATATACAAAAAATAAACATAGTGACACGATATTTTTTTAAAGTTCTTTGAGTTCCACTTGGTAATGATGCTGCCATGATATTCTCATCATTTAAGATTTGTTATACTCCCATGTGTTGAACACATGGCTAGCAGCTATTATAGCCATCAGGATTCACATAATCATGGCAAAGCAGTTAGCATCATAAATAAAGCAAATATGAGCAGATATTACATCCTTCTTCTCATGGTGAATTGGGATGATGAACTAGAATTCAACCCCATTCTTCACATAACAGCAGAAGGCTTGAGTGTGGTAGACCTGGACCATGTATGTAAGTATGTACCTGGGAAATGATTCCTTTAACCCTTTCATGGTCTTGTAGTTGGAAATCTTGGCTTAGGACAAAATGCTGTGCCAGTTTGCCTTATTTGAGGTTCATGGGGCTTTCATGATGGCAATTCCATACTCTTCTTCTACATTGTTTTTTAGTCTTTATTTAGTTTTCATCTAAGTAGGTCATTGCCAGTAGCTGAGCACTTTAAGGAAACTTTCCATTTTCAGTCATGGTTGTAATCTCCTTTTGCCTTTAGGCACCATAAACAGACAGACCTTTTAAGGGACACAGTAATTAAAAAGGATTAGTATATGAGACGATTCGCAAACATTATATTTATTTAAGATTGCTGAAGATAATTGCATGATTTCAAATATATATATATATTTTACGTGTGCACTTAGCTAATAAAGCAGTGAACACACTCATCTCCCCTTTAGTCATGTGAAATTACACTTTCCTTATGCATTTACTGTTGGTCATGGTAGCATCTTCTGCATCTGCACACCTTCCTTTTCTCCTTCGATGAATATGAGCCTGAGAATTTTTCATCTTTGAACACTGTGTCCTAATGATTCAGACATTCCAGACTTGCATGTAAGAAAGAAGTACTTGCATAAAAATCAGTTCACAGGACCAGTGATACAGCATTATAAATGAGGTGAGAGTTGCTTTAAGAAGCTTACAAGCAAAAAGGCCAGAAGAGTGCAAGTTTGTTTTGTGCTGGTGTTGCTATGTGTTGTTGTTTTTTGTTTCTTATTTCCAACAAATTTAAATGTTTGAAACATTTGTTTTTGTACAGTGTGAAAATGAAAACAAAGCCTTTTCAACACTTTCACAGAGCTACTGGTTAGAGATCTGGTTTGAGGGCATGAACTCAACTCTTCTTCATCTTTAAAAAAAAAAAAAAAAAAAAAAAAAAAAAGTACTTTTCCTCATCCCCAACTTCTGTCATTTGGAAACAAAAGGGGCTTGAATGTTACTTTGTCCAAAACAAATCCAAAAACTTGGTTGACTTGGTATTCATCTTTCTGTCCATGTCCTTCATCAGTTTAGCAGATTAATATGTTTCATTGTGTTTCAATAAAATAAGGTTCAGGTCAGCTTAATTTACAATCCTGTATGTGACTCTTAGAAGCCTGACACCACATCCCCAGCAACTAGTTCCAAGTTTCTTTGGTTTGCTTATGAATTGCTGGACAGATTATCAGCATAGATTTGTTAGATGAATATAGATGTGCCAATAGAATCAAGCATATAATTATTTCTCCTCTGAAATAATTCACTAAATATTTTTATATTACTTTCTTCTGGGGGTTGACATCTTTGTATTTTATAATGCTGAGTTTACTATAAGGCTATATTATCTTCTAAAAATAGTACCTTTTGTACAGCATAAAAATGAAAACAAAGCCACGTGTGTGAGTATATGTATATAAAAATATATAACCTAGAATTTGCTCAGTTACACTTTTTTTTTTTTTTTTTTTTTTTTTTTTTTATTTTTTAATAGGGTCATAAATATTTTATAGCCAGCCAAAACTAGTGTTCCATGGTGGTTTTTTTTTGTATAGCTTCTTCAAGCAAATTATGTCTGAAATATGAGAGGTAATTAACATACTTGCAAATTTTAAAATGCCTAAAAGTGTTTTGTTTTCCAAATAAATGACAGCTATATACAAGCTCCCTAACTCACATGCATCATTAATGCAAAAGGAGTGATTACACATGAGAGAATGACCAGCCATTTATATCCTTTAATAAGTTGTTTTTTGGCATCAGCTCTTACTCTTTTAGTATAGTTGGTGTCTTTGTTCATTGATTGCAATAGACCAGCAATTTGTTGATTCTTTGTATAAAATGACATATAAACATTTGGACTGCTGTTGGGAGACATTTTTTGCTTGCTTTTTGAACTTTAGTGATTGTGGGACTACCAATCCCAATTCAGAAACATAGCTCTACTATGAAACTCAAATTAGAATAATTAATCCTATTATCATGGTGTCATAGCTATATTTTATCAAAATTTCAGAGTAGTGTTTTTCAGTCTTACTTGTCAAACACTACAGCTGCCTGATGGACTCAGCATGTGAGTCCACTGCTACATATTTTTGTTCCAGTAGACAGTTCCTGTAAAACACATCATTGCATTGTGCAATATAAAGGTGGGTGTTTTTTTTTTGTTTTTTTTTTTTGTTGGGGGGGGGGGGCGGGGAAGGAGGGGGAGGAGAAGGCTGTAGTTAAAGACAAGAATCTGTGTATGTTGTGTAATTATCCTTTGCCTGCTCTGTGCTGATGTACCACATGTGGAAGGGCAGCTCCTCAGACCCCAGCAGGGAGAGCAATCTCAGCTGTGGTGGTTTGTGGTGCCTGTCAAATCAGCACACAGTGGGTGTAGTGAGCTGAAGTACTTACAGAAATAATCTCTGATAATATTAATCAAACATTATCTCTTTGCCCCTCCATTTTTTTAGTCCCACATTTACCATATACACATCCTTTTATTATGTGCTGGTTCATATGAAGAGCTTAAAAATGAAACAAATTACCTTCATTGTTTCTTCTTTTGTTCTTGTGTGTGATTAAAATGGATTTTACTGCAGTTAATAAGGCCAGAATGTAGCTCAAATTACTTTAAAAGTAGATAAGATGGTTGACTAGATGAGGAAACACCAGTTTCCGAGGAGTGGAAATAAAGTCAGAGCCCCTTTGTCAGTAGGAGGGTCTGGCTGTGGGGCTAAGCGGAAGGAATGGCAATTTGGTATACTTTCGGACACTGGATACCAAGGGGCTCTGGTTTTTAGTTAATGACATGATACGTGTTCTGTTCTGGAGACAACCTTTGCACCTCTGCAGCTCTCAGTACTTGAGTGAAGACTAAGTGGGAGTGCAAATTAAAATAAGCAGAGAACATGAGTCCTGCCCTGCGAGCAGCCAGGGTGCTCCCATCCCACTTAAGGCCCTGGAGGCTGAGGGAGCTCAGCATTTCACAGAAACTCCTCCGTTTCATGCCACATGCAATTATATACCCCACGGCATTACATACTCTCTTAGTTTTCTCTTCCAGCATTTTTTTTAAGAGGAAATATGATGAAAGACTTTATAGTTCAGCCTAGAATGTTACCGAGTTTTGCAATCCGCCCATAAATAACTTGAGAGGAACAACTCTCTGCATACATAATTTATTGTGAATTACTTACTGGTAGGAAAGAAATAGCAAATACCATACAGAGTCATATTTGTGATGTTGTTAAGTTTAATCATACGTAGCTAGGACCTTTAGTTTCTGTTACTGTCTCACCTATTTTATCTTATTTTACTGTCTCTTTGTAGGACAGGGAAGAAAACTAGACTTTTTTTTTTTTTTTTTTTTTCATAGGTTTGAAGTTCAAAGCTAATGCTTTTTTTCTGTAATTCCAATGCCACATGTACATGGCTTGTTTGGCTTGTGCTATTTCAGATGCACCCTGAAAATAACAACAATTTTATTTAATTTTGTATTCTCATCTTTAAGAAATCCAGAGCTCAGTTTGCTGCCATAAAGTTCCTCAGGTCCTAGGGGCAAAAAGGCAGTTTAAAGCCTCCTGGAGTGACTTCAAGAGCAGTGATAGCTACCAGTGTTATTGGAGTATCAAAGCTTTTCAGAAGATCATCAACTGCTATGACCTTCACATCCTGGATTTGCATTCAGAGGATGTTGGCACAACCTTATTAACACAGATAACTGTCTCCATCTTCACTTATATTCCAGGGACACTTAATTTAAGCACTTCATTATGCACAAATGCTGCCTTTACTAAGACAAAAGAACAGAGGGGAAGATTAACTCCCACCCCAAAGTGCCATTGATAATGAAGTAAAATGCACAAGGGTTCAGGAAAGTTATGGACATGGAATGATTAAAACTAACAGAAAAGTATTCCAGTGGACAGATTAAAAAAAAAGCAGCTCTTTAATTTTTAAATTTGCACAGAAATAACTGAGACAGATGAGCCTATAAAATATTTTGGAAAACGTCACTTTGCAAACCTTGTAGATTGCTTAAATGTTTATTAAAATAGACCAAAAGCCAAAATTCTCTGGGTAAAATAAATACTTTGTCTTTGCTAAGTAACAATATTTGTGAACAAAACATAAAACTATAATTTTCATGTGTCAAACATAGTAACATTTAAGATTAAATGCTGGAGTCAGACGGCATTTTTTTACATCTTCCTATTTACAAGCCGCTCATTAAGACCATTTACCTCACGTTAGCTATTAAAATGACTAACATTTTAAAAGTTTGCTCCATGACTAAAATAAAAACAACAGAAATGTCCTTTTACCATAGCTTAACGAAAAGCAGAACCATATTTTTGTTATCTAGGAGAACATACTGTTATAAATACAGCTGTTTTTAATCTACAATTATATAAATAATAAACATGCTGCCATTCACAAGGATTTTAATAGATGATTATATATAAGCAATATTACGATCTAGCAAAGGATGGCATGAGTTTTCATCATTCATTTTTACTGTACTTATTCAGGACCCTTGTCTTCATCAGAAAAATGTGGAACAGACTTCTTTGCTACAACATTGTCCAGTCGCTGTCCTTGCAGATATGGGTTCACACTCTGAAAAAAAATGTAAAATTATTTATATTTATTAGAAACAGGAAAATACAGAAAAGGTAACTAGGAATAGTGGACATATGCATATATTTCTATATGTCAAACATTAACAGACAAAGAAAAAAAAAATTACTCCCAGGGAGTAAAATCTAACAGTCAACCAGTGCTTTGCTTTCTAATACATTTTTTGTGTGTGAGAATTTAATCCAATCCACTAAAACCAAAAAACTGCTACCTACCCCGCAGTGTGGACAAGTGGAGGAGGACTACCCAGAGTACAGGACAGGCTGGGTTAAACACTGTCTTTTTCCTCTGCTCCTCCTTTCCCAGTTCAGCAGAGAAGCAGCAGATCTAATCCCCTCATTCTTGAGGCAGGAGAGAACTCACTGTGGCTGTACAGGTAAGCTTTAGCTTAAATCACTGCTCCCTGATGGACCTTAAGCTGGGAGACAAGCTAGATACTACGACACCATTTCTGACCTAAGTCTCCTCTTCAGCCCATCTCACCGGGAAACCTATCTTTGCTCCCTTTCTTGATGCTGAGATAAAAAACTGCTGGCACAGAAGCAGAGCCAAGCAAAATTTTGGCATAGGAAATGGCCCTCGTACCACTGCCAGAACAAGGGAATGCTGGAAAGAAGATCCCTGGCGAGGCTTTGACTTCGCTTCGCGCCATGTAAGCAGCACAACGTGAACCTGAAGATGAACAGATCCTGTCTCAAAACTGTTTGGACATCATGGTAATGTAGAAAGCCTCTGCTTGAGTTTTATCTGTACCAATTAAATAAAATGTGTTAATTGTATCTGCAAGTATCAAGCAGCTTTGTGGAGCTTTAAAATTAAAGGAGTATTACTTACATACACCCACTGTGTCTGTGTATGCAAAATGCAATCGCATGTTCTCTACTTCATGAATACAGACAAAAAATCTAGTGTGCTGGTTTTTGATGACAATAAAATTATTTGCCTCTCTAGGGATAAACTTTGGAGGAATTCAAATTTTCTAGTATCTCCTGATTCTCATCAGACTTCTCCATCATATAAATTACTTTTCTTGAGATGTCTCTTTCACTAAAAACTAGGAGTTCAAAACTAGGCAAAAACAAAGAAAAAAACTTAAAATATATATGAAATACTTCTTTTCAAATATCCCAAGTATTTGTCAAATCTCTGGAAAATATTTGGATTTGTTTTTATTTGTATTTAAGTCCCTGAGTTTGTCCGCATTTGTGGAAGCTATCATTAATACTTGAGCACAGCGCAGAGCAGCCCGTTTTTTTTGTTGTATTGTTTCTGAATGCTTTGCCTGCTACAAGTGAAAACATAAAAGTATTAAGAACCAGAAATGAATGTGGAAAAATCTTTGAAAATAAAACTAACTATTTAATGCTCTAAATTGTTAAAAATAAGACACATGTAAATGATTTGTTTGTGTTTGTTAAAAGAAGTTCTGTTTAATGTTAATTTAGTGAAATTCAGCTGTTGCATAAACTTCTAGGAATTATTTGAAGATTCTTAGGAAGATTAATTGGTCTTTTTTGGAATGGTACTTGCTTGCTACTTTTTGAAATAAAGTAGAAGAGAATGAGAATACATTAAAAAAAAAGAATGCTCAACAGACAAAAGAAAACACAAAATATAATGCAAAAATTCTGGCTGATATGACTAAAATTTTTTAAATCCCATACAGATGTGTTGAATTCAAAGCAATGTGGTTCAGGAATACCTTTGCTGTGGGCTCAGAGCTGTGTACAGTGTGACTGTTGTTATAGAAGAACTCCTGTCATATTCAGGGTATTAGATTATGGGTAGGACCCATGCATAGAAATTCAAGAAAGGGAGAATCACTAGTTTAATTAGAGGTCCCTGTATGCCTCCTTTTCTTCCACTGCAAGGGCTGCAAAAGTTAAACAGTGGCAAATGGTAAATACATACCTTTGCTATCTGTGTGTGTATATGTATATTTATACACATCCATATAAATATACATTTATGGACAAACACTTAGGTTTTAATCCCATGGACACCCTCTGATGGTTACGCTATAGCATTATACAGCATTGTACAGTGCCCTTACTCTTCATGAACAGCCCAGTTCTCCAAACATGGGACTTTTGGAGACGTGCTCTAATCTAACACTGGGATGTCCTGACACAAAAGAGCAAACGGTTGCCAGCAACTGTCCTTAGTAAGCTCTGTTGGTGTAGAAGGGCACGGAGGAGTGACAGGAAGCACAGCAGGTACAAGGGAGTCAGATGGGCTTTTTGGTATCTGGAAAAAAAAAACACCACTCCACTGCTGTCATCTCTAGGTTGTCCTGCTGTTGATACAGTGACAAGTCCAAACGGTTTATTACAGCATTAGCAACCACTACAGTATCACTCTCAAAAGAGTAAAATAATTTAAATGATGTTAAATTCACACCTAAATGATACACCCGTGCTAAGAAAAAAAAAATCTGCTGCAAAGCAAGAAACTGACACTTTCACCTCCTAAATTCTGGGTATTCCTGGCCACAGGGTCTGTCATGTCTCTACAACCATTAGTTGTCTTATATTTGATTATATCACGTTATAGCACGTGGACAGAAAATGTGTATATGTACTATTTCTTCTCATGTATCTCACTAATTGTACTTTAACATAGTATTCTAAAGAGTGTTCTAATGGTGTTCTATACTTATCTTTCCAGAGTAAATTCTACGTACTTGAGACCAAAAATAGTATGTCCATACTTTTTCATTTTTTTTTTTAATATAACTTGAAAATCAAATGTAAGTGGAAGGCAGATACTAAGCTGAAGATAGGCTGTTACCTATAATTGACCAGGGTTTATTACCAATGATGTGCGAATCAGTAAGAAATCAGCTCACTTCTCCCTTTCTGGAAAAAAGTTTAGGTTTGAGAGTTAAACAGACAAATAAATAAATAAATACATCACCTTCACTTACGCTTCAGTTATTTCAACCCAAGTTTACTTCTTTTACAGTATAAAAGGTGCTGTCATATTTTACAAAGCTACTTTTTGGCAGAGAGCTAGGCTTCAGAATGTAAAGCCTCGTTTTCTTCTTGTAAAAAAATATACCAGCAGCAAAGGTAAAGACTGCTACTCTGTCTGAAAGTGATTTTTTGATAAAAGACAGGCTGATGCTACTGAAAAACAAGAGAATATAGTGACACGAACTGTGCAAAAGTTCTCTGTGGTATGTTCATCTCCTTCTCAGTGTAAGGGCCAGCAAGGTAACAAGCCATTCATCCTTGTCTTCCCAGCAAGTGGGACACAGAGCTAGGAGTTTAATTCTGATCCTCTTTGCAGTATGCAAGTTAGTCAAATTTCATAGGCTTAAGGACCAATTCTGCTGTCATTTACACTCAGACGCATACTGACACATATGGGTAATGGTAATTAGTTTTACCAATACATTTAATAGGAAAATTTTTATTCTGTTTTAAAGAAATTTGAATAATTTCAGATGGTTTCATGGAATCAGGATCACCACAGATAATACAAAATTTGTCAACAACTGCTCTGCATTGAAGTGCATCTTCAGAATGCAACAGGCTTTAGCGAATTACGTCTTGTACTCAGTGGCAGTCATGGAGCCTGCTGTAGTAGCTTATCACAGAGACTCCCTGACTTCAGGCATTACCTAAGGTATAACATAGATGCATTAGGCTAACTTTCATTTTCAGAAGTACGATTTTAATTCTTATTAGCCCTGTAGATGATAGAGGGACTATAAATTATTCCGATAGTTACCCTCTTTCTTCTTTTTGGACCACCATTAATCTTCTCAAAGAGTAAATTCTTGCTCTGGAAGGGGAAAAACATAGACATCAAATTCATTACACTCTTTTAAAAATACTACTCTTGCTATTAAATATTAGCATATGAACATTTCATAAGCAAGCTTAGATGGGTGTGTAGTTTTACAGGAAAGATAAATATATCCAGAATGTTAGCAGAAATATCCAGATAAACATTTGCAGTTCTTCAGGAGCAGTCAGTCTCATCGACTAAAAAGCCAGTAATTTTCCACTGTGTTGCACTGTATCTTTGAGCTTAACGCAGAAGCACACTAAGTACATGCTCGTATAATGATATAGGTTGGAAGTCCCACATCATGTGATACATAGTAAAAATACATATATATATATTTTTTAAAAAAGGAAGAAAATAAAGAAAAAAAAAGTGGAGGGGGGAGGGAGAAGAAGTCCTGTCTCTGATACATCTTTCTATAGATTTGAGGTGACAAGAACAGAAGCAAAAATATTTGTTTTTTACAAGGGATTTTCTAATTCATTTTAAAAACTACAGTCAGTGTGATTCCTACTGTTTTGTTGTCTTTGCTTATTCCCTTCCAGATATCAACACTTTCCAGTGCAAAGTTCTGCTGAAATGAGTTCAGCGCCAACTCTTCCTTTGTTTAAGTAGTGCCCTCAATAAAGTTTCTAAAAACCATTTGGTCCATAACATTTTTAATGGTGAACCTTTTAAAAACTGCCAAAAACATCTTGGCAGAAAGGAAAGTTATGATGATGAGAAAAAAAAAAAAAACAAAAAAAAAAAAAAACACAAAAAAACCCTCTGACCACGGTTTATATGAGTGCATCCACATATTGTTATATTTCATACAAGTAGTGAGTTCTAATAAAGTCTGGAATAACACACACATGCTCAACACATTTTGTTTCAGTTGTGTATTATACAGAAAAACAAAACAAGACCCTAACCTGAAGATGGAAGGAGAGAAGAATTACATGTATAAAAGCAGAACACTGTATAAACAAGGCCATTAATTCTGCTATAAACAACTGACCTAACGTTGATTATATAAATAGAAAGTGTAATTCTAGCGCGAGACACATTCACCAAAACACTTCTACCCTCTGCACAGCCTTGATATGAGAAAAAACAAACATTTTCAAGTGTTACAATGACATCTGCCAAAATTGTCTGGTTTGTACTTCTCATGTTCATTAAGCCCAAAATTCGCAAGGCCTATCTCTTGCCCAACCTCAGTTATTTTATCCGAACCGTGCCAAAAGGGAACAGAGATGAAGTTGGCCAAGAGAGACATTCTTGGTTAGTCATTTGTGCAAACTCACTTAGGGAAAACATAAATTTAACATTTAAAAAAAATACCCATGGACATGTAAATTATTCTCTGTAGTAACAAAGTGCCACTGAAGCCTCTCTTCATAAACTATATGGCTATACTTTTCATGAGAGGAAAAATAATGTCGTTGAAATAAGAACAATTTCATGACTACTGAAGCTAACATTCCTGTCCCTCTGGAAAATTCCTTACAATTGAAGTGTTCTTGCTCAGGAAGGTCATATTTGCCTTGTCTGTTTGGGAATGCATTAAGACCGTAACTACTACTTATAAGCACTGCATGCAGTGCAAAGCAAATGGGGTTATGAAGCTCGATCTACGGGTGCGCATGAATGGCGAACCACAGCTCTGGAAATATGTGCCGTGGCATAAGGCCCTGAGCTCATCGGCTGCTGAATTTTGCCTGTGAAGCACTCGCTGTTCTCACCATGCGCCTGGGGCTTCTTAGGCGTGGAGGCACAGAGCTTCCCCAGCTAAAAATGAACCTCAGCTGGAGATGAGCTGCACGCCTGATGAGGAAATGTTGCTTCAGGGGGAGAGTGAAGGGGAACTCCTGGCACATTGCAGGGCCTCAGGACTGCAGGAACAGCAGTGGCACGAGGAACCACTCCTTCCCTCTTGCTCCTGGAGCTTCCCTTGCACCCACCAGGTACTTGGAGATTGGGTTTTGGGCAGAAGAACTCAGGAACTAAAATGCTTGCAACCAGTGCCAGAAAGATTTACCCTTCAGTCTTTCAGAGGTCACTGAAACTTGTTTAGGTCAGTAATGATCAGCAGCTCTGTAATGTGGGCTTGCACAATTATTAAGCAAAAGTGAAAAAGAAAATTGCATTACTAAGGTTGCACACTTTCAAGGGGGCTTTTTTATTCCTGCGTCAGTCAATTTGCAGTCCATCAGGAATACCAAGCATGATAATTGCTATTACACCAAGCATACTACATTGAATTCAATAACTTGTATCTATTGTCTGAAGCAGAAGATGGGTACCGAACCTACATAACCCACCATTAATAATAACCACCATTGCCAGCCAGATATTTTAAAATGTCAGTTGCCAAAGCAAGATGCACTTAACACTGCTCATTATAACTTTTCTTTCTACTGAATTTCTTTCTACTGAATTTGATCTGTCCTCTGTAGCTGATAAGCACAACTGGCATTATTTCTACCCTGAGAGTGAAATGTTATTCGCTGTTTCAGTAGAAAAAAGTCTTGTTGAAAAACATCGTTGCTTTTCATTTCCTATTTGTACTGATACTGGTATAAGAAAACACAGCTGAACTTCCTCTTTTTAACCCCTGCCCCCCTGGGATGCTTTTATGCCCGACCTCGCCCAGATGACAGTAAGTGACCTAAGAGAAAGATCTGATCAACTTTCTCTCTCCTTTATAAAGTCTCAGATAGCTAATTTTTAGAGTGCTTTTCAGCTCTTATTTTTCCTGACAAGGGAAAAATAACAAAAACAGCCATAAAAATGGATACCACTGTATTTCCCAATCCTTTTTAATGTGTAGTGATATACAGTGAGGAGGCAGTCAGGGCAATACTTCTGGATCTCGGCAGAACATTTACTCATGTACATTACCAGCTGTTTCATCTCTGATTAAAAAGATTGGGACTTGGCTCTACTGCAACTAGATATTATTACTGTTTGGGACCTAACAATCTGTTTTAATCTACGTGTGAGTAGTTTATTCCCTGAATTAGTAGTGATGGATGGAGAAATGAAAAAAAGGCCAGTATTCACTAATGATTACCTACCATTTGTTAACTATGTATGTTGCTGATGACAACACAGTATGTACATTGATTCTGAAATAATGCTGTAGGCCAAAGATTTGCAGAAGTGTTATTATAGTCTTCAAAGTGGCATTATGAAAGTAAATTACTTTTGAATAATAAGAAAACTAACAGCATTATCTGGCATAAATAATAAAGTTCACCATCTGGTGTTTTTAAAATGAAAACCTTTGATGGTAATTACTTAGAATGTAACAGGGGTTTCCAAAATTTGGATTTTTGGCATGATTGTTGTAGAAATTTAGCACTCACATAAGTAATTAAGACTATAAATCTTACATTGGTTTGATCACGAACGATGAATCATTGTCTTACAATTACAGCAGCAGAAGAGGCTGCCAAACATGTATTTTTATCGATATATGCTTAGAGAGCATGGGTTTAGGGCAATCTTAAGTAAAGTGCTGTAACAATGCATAATGAGATTTCATGATTTGCTCTAGCAGCATAAATTATGATCATTGTTATTGTTTTCCTGGCGCCTGAAGATGGATTTGGGATCGGACATTTAACTGATGTAATCTAAGATTAAGCGGCAGAGCTTTCTTTGGAGCCTCTAGCCTGAAGAAATAGTCTAGCTGGAGTTATTAAAGTCCTTGTATGTGTAAAGCAAGATTTTTACCCTTAGTGTAGCTCGCAGTATTTATTATATGCAATGTATGAAATAGGCTTTCAATAAAATACAGTAAAATAGCTCCAATAGAGCCTACTGATGCTCTGCTCCCATGCAAGCCAAAAGCAGTGGAAGGGGGGAAACAACAGCACAAGGGCAAACTGCCCCCTCCAGCACTGCCCACCCGCCCCAGTCTGGTTTGCGCCAGGCTCTGCCCAGGAACCCACTTATGTTCTGGAGTCTCGTGATAAAATGCTGAGCCGATTTTGGCTACAGGCGCACCGCAGTTTGAAATGTGGTTTGCTGCATTCATCACGCACATACATAGTTGTCATGCTCCGGGACATAATGAGACAGGGGGTTCTATTTTCTGCTTTTATGGGCTTTTCATCAATCATTTTTTCTTAGCCACTATTTCTGTATTTTTAAGGGCAAGTTCATCTTTTTGAGAGGCTTCCTTTAGGGTGATAATTCTACCAGCAATGAGCCCAGTATTCTCTTTGTGGCTCTGCAGAATCTGGGCAGCAGCAGACAAAACTCAGGTTCACAAGCAGCAAAAATACCAACATTTATGTACTCACCCACTTGCCCATGTTGGGATAGTCATGCTCTGGATCAAAAAGGTGCTGGTGTAGCTGGTATTCCTTGCTGAACTCTGCTGTGTCAGGGGTGTTTTCTAGACATCCATCATCAACTGCAAAAGCATGTTAGAAAGCAGTGAGTCGTTAGTAGCTTTAAAACACAGATATCCACTTTTAGCAGCAAACTTTTTAAATGCAGTTTTGCAATTTAAAAAGCATATAAAGAACTGGGCAACTGGAAATACATTTTTATTTTACTTTTTATCTTTTGAAAGGAGTTTGTCAGGATACATATTTATTAAAGAACCCCATAATTTAATGAAACTCCAAAACTAACAAAATTTATTTTCCAAGCTCTCCCACCTCCTTTTTGTTTTTCTTTTAAATCAGTGATTGAGATAAATTTTACATTGAACTGCTTGTTACACTGATTTGGAAGGGATCCTATTTTCATTTTTAAATGCCCTCGGGAAGTGATAGAAATTGTTTAAACAATACTTCTGAAGCTCATGGTAAAATGAGTCTGTAAGCAAAGGCAGAATTTCCTTCACTAAGTAGCTATTTGTGGGGCTCCATTTCTGGTTTGCTATTTTGTTAAAAATGGATGGTTTACACATCATACATTCCCTTAAAAATGCAATGTGGCAGAAGCCGTATGCTAAGGATATTTGTGCAGATTGGTAACTAATCTGATGAGTGTAGAAACCTCTTTTATCACAATGGATGGTTTTGCAGACATTGTCATGTCAATTATAATATCTTTTTCAAAAGTCTACTTATGTACTTTTTACCAAAATAAGTGACCTTTAGATTAAACAACAATTCAGGAACTTAAGGCCAGATCAGCTCTTTGGATAGAGTCTGCTCCTGGAGCTCCCTTTTCATTGCCAGCATCATGCACTTGCAAACCCTGTTGCTCCCAGACATACCTGAGGAGATGCCACCACCCAGGGCATGATGAGGGGCAGCAAGCAGCTGCATCCACCAGAAGATGCACCAGAAGCTGCATGCTGCATCCACACACTACAGAAGGAACACTGTGGACCTTCCCTTCCATCCTTGTGTGATCATCTTGCAAAAAGCTTTACAGGTGGATCATTTTTTCCCTTAGATGTGGGAAACAGTAAAGACCTAACATAAAAATGAATTAATTCAATGACCTAAGGAGATTTATTCCTGGTCCAGTCAATCCAGTTTTCTTTCTTTTCTCTTTAGGAAGAAAAAGGCACATCTCAAGTAAGAAGTGGGAAAAGTAACCATGCTAGCTAACAGACTCGGAAACTATAACAGTTTCTGTGCACTTAAACTAATAGTTTTTAACTAGGAGCACTTAAAATTTATTTCAGTCTCAGCAGGGACAGGGCCATCTCGTGAGAGAAGCAGGTGACAACAGAAATTTGGTTGACCTCCTCACATTGTCAATGTCTATGACTTTGGGTAGAAAACACAAAGAGAAGCTGGACATATGTGTGCCCTGTGTGACTGCTAATCGAAAAGTCTTCAAACTCAAGTGCTCGAGGCTTATGTATTCCTGCTGTGGAATGTGCATATGTAGACAGTGACTGGAAAAATTGTTTTCCATTAAGCAAATCCACAGACCTGATTGAGGAAGGCCTCCGGTAATTTGTATGCATAATACAGTTTTAACAGTCACCACTTGAATTTCCATTTAAGGCTCTGAAAAATATTTTACTCTAATCCTAGTAGATGGTATCTTCACTCTCACCGTACCTATGACAGAGTTTATCTGAGCAGGCAGCACTTCTCGAGGAATTCTCCCCATGCTCATATCTGACTGTACTGGTCTAGATAACAACTTTTATTTCACCTAAGAAAGAAAAATTAAAGGGATTTTCAAAGTCATTTCTCTGGATGCCAGGTTTTTATTTTATTTATTTAATCACTTGCAGAAGTTTGCTGGACAAGCACAGAAGATAAAAAGTCTATGTGCTTTTGTGTGTGAGAAAACCTAAAACCATCATTTGCAACCTGTCAGAAGCAGCTATATTGAACAAATGGAAGATGAGATACTACTTCAGAAGCGATGCAGCCATTATCACCAAACAGGCTGTAATAGAAATCATTGTGGATGGCTATTTGGATTTCTTTTATTATATGATATTTTGAATGAAATATAAAAACACTTTGCAAAGTTTCTCACAACTAAGCTAGTTAGAATATTTTTAAATAAAAACGTGGACAACTGTTTTGCATTACCAAAGAGCACAAATGAAGACTTAAGAGAATAAATTTTGAAAGGATCTCTTAGCTCACAAATAAAAAAACGACAAAAAAAAAAAAAAAAAAAAAAAGTGCTCATTCCCAGTTCCAGCTTCCAAGGCAGCCAATGGGTATTTTACTACTACTTTCTGTACTGGAAATCATTTCTTGGCTCAAATAACAGGAAAAAAAGATCAGTTTCCTTAGGGTATGTCTATATCTTGCACATGTAGTGCTGCTTTAGAGACCACTGAACTCACACATGGCTTAGGATGCACACCGGTCCGAACGAATGAGGGACGCACTAGGTGTCTCAGGTATACCACCACTCCCACTCTCCCCAGCTGCACTACTACCCTGCTAGAGATAGCTTGCTTGTAACGAGTTGGGGTACGTTCACATAGTTCTCCATTTCTTGGCGCGGATGCACCCTCAGTGAGCTATAAAGCCACATGGATGGGAGCCAAGGTATCTTAAATATTGACTCATGGTCTGGGTTGGAGATCAGGGCAGACAGTTTCATTCCTCTTGGCACAATGAAAGTCCTAAAATAAGGGTAAACCTCATCTGTACAGAACGATAACTTTTTTTCAGGGGCCAGCCTAAAAATGAACTCCCTCAGGAACAAGATGCTGTCATAAATCCTGGCAACTTCTACTCCAAGGTCAAGATGATTTCTTCCACCTCACCTTCTCTAGCAGGCATACAGCAATACAGAAGGTGCATATATAGAAAAAAAATAAAAAATCTAATATAAAACAACTGATTGCTCTACAGTTCTTCTCCTGGGGTATAGAATGAAAGGAAACACACATTAATGATCAACTGTTGTACTGCTTAGCAAATCACTGGAAGACTCAGTAGCACAGTCAATGCAGAAGTACGAAGGCTGCAGCAGAATTACCTGTTTTTCCAATAGGACAGGGATTTGGGGGGTCAGGATATCCTTGATCTTCACTGAAATCCTTTGGTATATTATCTCCTGTCAGCTCAGCCACGATGTTTGGGATATTGCCATAAGGACCCAAGTGCTGGAGACCTTCATGTGCACCACCTAGCAAAGAAGATTTATACACAGTCTTTTTACAAGATGAAAAGTATAAATGCTTTAGTTTCTCCAAGTAATCCGGATTTAAGGTTTAAAAAATACATATAATTTTTACAGAGACAGATCCAATTTAGATTTCAAAGGTCTCTTTTAGAAATATCACCATGTGACCTAAATCAAACAACAGGTAACAAGAAAGGAAACTAGGAAACAAAGTTGGCTGCTTATTAATCTCAGGGTGTCTTTCCCTGCCCCCCGTTCTTTCTTTCTTCCATTTTTTAAAATTATTATTATTAACAATATAAGTTATAGGTAAGAAAATGCAAAGACAAAGAAACATGAGTCAGTAACAGAACTTAAAACATTTACTATACAATCATCTTCACTCACTGATGATGTTACCATTCACTGAAGCAAGTAATAACTGAAGATGTGGCAAGATATCATCATGCCACATTAATGACACTGTAAAAAGAAATAATACTATGTGTACAGCCTTGCATATTATTTATACTTTAATAAATTCAATCATGTGAAGGGATTCAATACACCATATCAAATTTGGTTATATACAGCCAGAAAAAAATTACTTTAAAATCAAACTATTTCCTAAATGCAGATTTGAGTTTCCTGCACTAACAGTGAAAAGTGATTAGGAGTCCATACACTGGACATATACAAGGAATCCTTGTGCACGTACACCTACGTTGGAGTCATTTTGGTACGAAACATCACATTCGCCTACTAGGTCAGTTCTAGATTCAGGCTTTCATACCTGCCCTGCAGGACACAGGGCGGAGGTGTATCCTGCTCCTGGGCTAGAAAAACACAACCAGCGTGCTGCAGCCAGTGAGACTGGGGAAGGGGGGGCAGGCTGTGGCTCTCCTTCCTTCTCCCATGCGCCTCAGCTTGCGGCTCCTCGCCTCTGATAAGCAGGACTTTCCACAACAGTTTTGGGAACAAAGCTCAGGCCAATCTCTCTATATTCTTTTCTACAATTATATATGTGCTCAAGGGCTTTTGTTTTGTTTTGTTTTGGATTGTTTTTTGTGCATACATTACTGGCCAAATGCATCTAAATGCTAAAACCCAGCTGCTTGAGGAGTTTTTAAGTACTTCAAAGAATACAGCATTCTTTTGAATTTTAGACAAATGAAAACTTAGTTTCAAGTATGCTCTTTTGTCCTGCCATAAAGCAAACACCACACATACTGCAACAACAGCTAATGTATATTTGAGTACTGAGATGGTTGTGTGACAGCAGAACAACAGTTTTAAAAACAGTATACAGTAAGGAGTAACAACGTAATGTCCATTGATAGATTCCACTAGCAATGAGAGGAAAAGAAATTTGAGTGATGGAAAAATATGAGTTAAAGACTGAATGCAGATAAAACTGTTTGGGTAAATAGCATGATCACTGCCTTATCAACAAAGTCTTATTTTCATTTTATGTAATTATCATAGCTCCAAAAGATTGAAATAAACTTCTGAAAATGCAAGCTGCTCCAGAAGAATCATTCAAGTACTCCTGTCCTGACTTACAAATAAATACTACCAGCATAAGCTACATCTTTTATGCAGCTAGGCATTGTAAACTAATATAATCCCTCTCAAAAATTGCTAACATAAGGCAGTCTTAAGAAATTTTGTATCCATTTCTACACTTAGAAGTAGTAGTTCTGTCAAGTTGTCCATATTTTGCAAATAAGCAGTTGGAAATTGGCACCATAGTACCAGAAGCAATTTAGTCTTTAAGCATATATATTTCCATTTTATTTGCATGATGGACTAAAATCTAATCAAAATGTCATTTTTCCCCTCAAATACAAATTTCTTACTCTATAATGCAATGTTGAAGGAAAGTTTTACAGATATGTAACAAACATAAACGTAGTCCAATAAAAACTTTGTAGCTGTGTTATATGAGGTTTCCCCTTGTAGCTGACTATGAGACGTGGTACTAAAACCTGAAAATAGTTACACACAGTAAAGTTCATACGTTATTATACGTTAACAGTTTATAGTCAACACAAAGATGATGCTTGAAGGAACTGTATAGATTCACAATAATGCTACGGTGATACATTAAAAATGTATACTATACATTTTTTCTAATGATATTACTCAAATATCTAGTGTACAACATAGAATATTTTTGTACTGAGCTCCTTCACATGAGGATTGATTGCATATATGTACTTTAAAGCATCAGATTATAATTCTGCTGTAAACTAAAGAACCACATAATCAATACATGTTTGAACATCCTGTATACAATGTGGTTCACTATGGGACGATCCATCAGATACAAGCGTATCTACACTTGCATGTGGTGCAGACCTCTTGGCACCAAGGCTTCATCCATAAAGAAAACAGAAGTACTTAGCAGGCTCCAGCATGCTATATATACAGGCAAGTTTAAACTGACTGCCAAGAATTCTTTTGACTGAGTACAAAACAATCTTTTTATATTAATATAAAGGATTGTTTCCTTTCAGTATAAATGTTCAGGATCATTTAAGGGTTTTTCCTTTCTTTCCAAAAGAACTGCATACAATAGCACCTGCTCTGGTGCCACAATTTAGCACACTTGAGTGACTTAATAGTGTTAGCAAAGATCATTCCTTATAAGCTGTGATAAATAGTACATTCAGTCAAGAGTGCAATAATAAAAATGAAATGCTATGAATATACCAAATGTGAGTATTATGTACAGTTATTCACTAACTGCATTAGTTTTGGTATTGTAATGTTATTGATATGAAGCCACATATTAGGATTAAATATATGGCAGCTACCAAGTCAAAATACTGTAATACAAACATACACAGTGCCACGTAAAAAAATAGCACGAAATGGGTCTCTTGAACCTATACCAAACCTTGAGGAAGAGACTGAAGGAAAAAGACAAGAAGACTAAATATTGAGGAACTTTTTGTAATTTCCTATCCAAACATAGCATGAGAGACACCATTGTTATATTGTTTGAAACTGGACTATAAAAACCCAGAGGAACAGTACAGAGAACAGTTCTGTACTGAGAAAGGATGGGCTAGTTGTATGTTTTTCTCATCTCTGCTTGCTTCTTGTATGAACTGGCTTTGTGCTGTACATACTAGCAAAAAAAAAAAAGTAAAACAAAAATAATCAGGTCCCTTTCATGTGCAGGATATCTGTGTAAGCATGTGGTTATTTTACTTCCCTACAGGATATACTAGAAGTTTAGGTCTTTTGGACTGAGGTCTGTATTGTCATAACTAAGCTTTGGATTTCATTTGAAACATATGCATATACGTAGCTATCTTCTGGTACTGGTCATGAACTGTTGTAGAGTGGAAAAGAAGAAATGGATCAATTCCTCCCCACATTCATATAATCCTGGAAAAGTCTTCAATTATCTCACCAACTGCTACTATCATCTCAATTAGAGATACTTGGAATGAATAAAAAATTAAAGTGTACACATTTTAGCTCACTTCTCTGTAGCAGCAATACTGTCTCTGTGGCTGGGAGGACAACAAAACCACTCTGTTCTTAGAAGTGGGAAAAAAAAAATGAAAAGGGAGAAGGGAAAAAGGGAGAAAAAGAAAGACAGAGAGCAACTAGTCTCCTGCCAATATTGAATATATCCACTGATAAAACAGATCTGATGGAAAAGCTGAAGTTCTGGTTGCTGCTACCCATCTGTTAGTGGCACAAAGCACAACTGAAAGACATCTGCTCTCAGAAATGATCCTTCTCATAGAATAAAAACAGCCACCACTGCCCCTTAAAGTCATTTTAATAAGCCCAGTAAGAATTGATTTTAAAAAAATGTAAAATTTTTGTAAAACATTTCAAGACAAAAAATGGGATGTTTCCTTTTTAGTCTGAGTAGAACAGTTTCCTGCTTCATTGTGTAGATAAGGTTACCCCATTAAAAATTCAGAAAAGAGGTGCTTTGGCCAGTCATAGCACAGAAGAACAAAATGGAACAGATTGTGTCAGCTGTGAGTAAATAAGTCCCAAATTAAAGCCCTTTATTATCAGAGTTATGCTTGCTATCCTAGTTTTCATCTTTTTGCTCTTAAATATCATGGAGCATTTAGATTCCTAAAGTGCCCAAGCCCTCCCCAGACACATAGGGGAAGAGTCCTCCCACATGAGAAGTGCACTTCTTTCAGTCCTGAGCTGTACAAACTCCAAGTAAGTGTGAGCTGCAAGGGAAGACTGGTATACCTTATCCCACTTGTGTAAGGTTCCCCAGGGAGCCATTGCCAGCTTGAGATGAAGTGTACCAAGAATCTGTCTGACATGCACCCTTTTTGCCATTTTCCCTCACATGATGACCAGTACAGGAAATGATAGACAAGGAAATGTGATGCTGGAGAGGAATTCTTCATATGGGGAGACTCCTCTGGCAGCTCTTTGCAGCTGCCTTGAATTTCACCAGGCATGCAAAGCAAAGTTAACTGCCTGAAGAACTCTAGCAGACACCATCCCAGGCTGGTCTCCAAGATCTGTATGGTATATTATTTCTCTGCTGTAAGTTAATTCATTAGAGTTAAATAGATGTTTATCAGAGATTTGATACCATCTTTGCTTCTTTTCAAAATGTTTTGTTAATCTAGACTATTAGTTCTTATAACTGGTGAAAATCTTCAACACCTTTTCCGCTGTGTCTTTTCTGATCCAGGAACAGCTTTTTCCTTTTGTTGTGACAGCTCTCCATACCATCCTGCACTTCTGACACTAGTCATCCTGCCCTACCTAGCTTTGCTGTGTCACTGCCACATTCAAAAGTAATGTCTAATTCCTAATCAAAGGCAAGTTAGTCAGTAAGTTTTCTGATACTTCTGTATCTTAAAATGGGACATCAGCCACTAACCTCCTTTTTCACAGAATCACAGAATAGTCTAGGTTGGAAGAGACCTCCAAGATCACCGAGTCCAACCTCTGACTCAACGCTAACAAATCTTCCACTAAACCATATCCCTAAGCTCTTCATCTAAACGTCTTATAAAGACCTCCAGGGATGGTGATGGTTGGTTTTCATTTCATTTGTAATCTGCAAGACTCCCCACAATGTAATCTCATTAATTCAAACTGTCCAAAAAATCATGAATGTTAAAAAAAGAAGAAGAAAAAAAAAAAAGGGCAAGTAACGTGTTTTAATTTTTCTTACCCTTTCTAACATCATTGGAAGTTTTACAGCTTCGATATTTCCCCCCCTGCACTTTCAGCTAGTTTCATCTTAGAGTCCTACTCTTTGTTGCTGAGATCAATCAAGGTCAGGAAATGAGTGGACCAGAAGAAATTAGAAATGATAACATTTCTTTATTCCACAGAAGCTGATAAATAAGAGATCAGGGAAGGAGAAAGTGCACAAGAGAACCAAGAATGGAAAAAAGCAAATCTAGCCAGCTTCCTTAGCCATGTAAGAGCATGCCTGGGGAAACCCAAGAAAACTACAACTGCACATACAAAAGCATCCCAGATTCCAGAGACAGCTTCCTCTCCCCTTAATGGCATAAAGTTTCTTTAAATTGTAAACATTAATTTTCCTTTTCTCTGTAGAGGGACAAATTCCTCTCAATGTCTTTTGTAAAGCTTTAGCACACACATCACACAATTACTGACCTTGTTTTCAATGGATGATTCAGTTTTATCCATATTTTAATTACAAACAGTACAGATATTTAAGATGTGAAACACTTTTATTGTGAAACGGCTGGGACCAAACAACGCCCATGCCTCTCTCACAAAGAATTTATAACAGTAGCTTATATGCCATTATTATTCATTATTCAAATTGCAAACACAATAAAAATATCTAGCAGCTCACTTGCTGACAGAGCACCAAAGCAATCTCTTATGTCTCCTTTTGTTCAGCAGTCCTGTAATGGCTATATTAATTTGCCCTTCAGCCTGAGTAGAAAGCTTTCTCACTCCACCATGTAGATAAACTCAGCCTTTTTACAAAGTGTAACCTATGGCAATTAGCAGCCGTTGCCACATTGACTTCCAGCTACTGTGCCCCTGCAGGGTCAAGGAAAAGCATGTCCAGCAAGCAACATGTGTCTGTTCCTGGCATATAAGGTGTAATCTAATGACCATGTGTGCAGCACATGGCTTTATGAAACCCGACAACAGAAGAAAGCAGATGACCTACGTTATCTCTATAGGTACGGGACACTATTCCCATCCTATAAATGCAGATGTGGCAGCTAAAGATTGGAGCACTTTATTCACTGTCATTGGCACTGGGTCTGTAAGAACTCCAAAAGATCCATCACTACCAGCATACTCACAGCAAAGTGTGCCTCTGGATCCTGTAATGGGAAGCATAGAAGCACCTGATTTACCTAGAATAGGACCATGTTTTCTATCCTCTGCTTCACTGAACTTTATGAAGTTTTCATGCTTGTTTCACATTCATATCCACTTCAATTCTATTTTTCATGCAAATGCCACAAAGTTCCAGCTGGTTCTTCAACAGAAGCATTTCAAAGCTTTGCTTAACCACTGTGAACTCTGATAAGTGCAAACAGCATAGGTTTTCTGATTCCCAGAAATGATCATATCATCAACAGCAGCAGTGTGAGGTTACAGGGTTCCCAAGTCTCTGATCTGGTGAGCTGTACAGCCTCACAGCCACAGATACAGAGGCCTTTCTCTTCACTAATTCCACCAGCACAGCCTGAATCAAGATGCAGGTTTTCCTACACTTGAGTACAAGCACTGACACCCAATGGAGAAAGAAGAGTCAGGTAAGACCAGGCCAAACTGCTCTTCGGTCTGTAATAGGGACCCAGGCTGGATAACCTGCTGCACTCAAGCATTCCAAGGGGAGAAGCTGGTTTCTTTCTCCCTCCTGCTCAGCAGCTGAGAACATTCCTCCTCTCATTCATTCCCAAAGCAGCTGTGAGGGCATTGCTGAAAGCACTCGCAACGGGAAGCACAAAGAGAATAGTTCTGGAAACCTCTAGAGCACGCCAGAGATCCTATCTTCTGCACACTACACCGCAATCAAGAAAAGCAAGAATCTCCTCTTTGTCTAGGCTTTTAAAATATCTTCTCATAGAATCAAATAAATTAAGGAATCTTTTCTTACTGCAAGTTAATTTAAAATCCAGAAGGAAGCAGGGAGAATGCACATGATTGTGAGAACAATTGCAAAAAAAAGGTATAAATCCTAATAAATGCGCCTAAGGACTTATTTTATGCATGTGAAAGACTAGCAGGGAAAAAAAGTCTTAGAAAACATGAGCTCATCATAATTTGGCCAATCTTCACTGGCAGATTTTTAAATACTTCTGGACCATATTTCATTGCTAGATAAAATTTTACATTTTTGTATTAAATTTCTGCATACCATCTGCCAACACTAGAAAACAGTAGTACTGTAAAGCACCAGACAATACAGAAGCTAACATATTCCACCTCCTCCTCAGATTTCTTGCCTCCCTTTTCAGTTAATTTCCTTCTATTAACATGCACGAAAACACATTTTTGAATATAAACATTTGCCTAATCCCATTCTAATTGATTAATTACCTTTAGGTACATGAGAATCTACTTCTAATTCCTGCAGTCCTGCCACCTTTCTTCCCCAGAAGGGCCCCGTGTCAAACTGATTTCTCCTTTGGTAGTAACTTTCAGAGATGGCTTTTTGAATAGCAGCAGAGGTCTGTATCACAGAGCAGCTGATCACAAAGTTAGTAGGAAGTTTCAGGAGCTGGGTTTAATTTATCTTCTTGGTTCTGTACAAGAGTGACACCTGCACCCCCTCCTGTCACCACAAGAAGAGGACTGTGTACGCACATAATTTCAAGAAAAGGTTCAAATCTCATTATTCTTCTGTTTATGGATATATAGGTATCAACTATTTAATGTACAATTTCAGATGAAGAAAACCCGCTATAAAGCACCACTGTAATTTGGCTCCTCAGTTTTAAATGCAGGAATTACCATCTTAAATTGCTTCTCTTAGGACATGCACCACCTCCCGATACTCTATTTCTGTCTGTGTCTGACATTATAATTCTGGAATAAAACGCAAAGAAAATGTTAAGTATTTTTAATAAGATCTGTACAAATCCAGATGTCTACCATATTTATATATAAAAAGTACAGCTTTACCATTTTCAGTTTATGTTGCAAATCCAAGATGCGCATATTAAATTTTGAAATAATATTTGTTAGGTTTTTTCATTAATTTGAAAACCAAACCAAAACCAACCCTGAAAGCAGAGACTACAGACTAGTGGAGTGATGTTGGGGTTTGATTTTCTTTGTTAAATGTCAGGCCCATAACACAGTGTTTGATTAAAGTCATGTGTGCTTCAGCAAAAGCAGTCCCACTGTGAATGTAACTGTATGTTTTAACTGCAGCAGGACTTTCTCTATAGAACAGATACAATAATCCAAACCCCAAACCATTGTGTGGTCTCTGTGCACCAAATTGACACCACAAAGTGGCCCCGAAGCAGCAAAATTGGCTGTGGGAGGTCTGCCCCAGCCCAGCGGCACAGTGCCAGCCCAGCGACTCCTGCACTGCTACCCCCAGATGCTGGCATAGGGGATGTAAACGAGAGCAGAGGGGATGCTGCCACACCATCGCCACGTTTGCTGGCCCTCAGATGTTCTGTTCCCCTGCCTCTGTCAGTGGATATTGCTTCCAGTCACCCAAAGACATGAAAATGTGCTGGGGTGCAGGCATAGCACACAGTAGCCCAACAGCAAATGAGTGCAGGAGTCAGTCATTCTGGCTTAGTTTCACTAGGTTCATTCACAAGCAACAAGGGGATTGAACTGGCTTTGTGGGAAGCAAGTAGCAGCCCTGTAGGTGTGTTACAGGGCAGACAGCAAGGCAATCCGGCACCGCCCGTCTTTTTCGGAAAATGTAATGTGTGAACATTCTGCATGTTTTTTCATAACGTACATTTTATGCACGGTACGTTTGTATGTAGTCTGTGCTGATAAGTCATTAGTTCTTAGTAAAGATATGAACAAAATTTTCCAGGCTCCTTGAGTTTTATCATCTCAGTCAGGCAAAAATGAACTACCTTTTTATTTTTATATTTTTCTAAAATGAGAAACAAGTATATTTTTCCTTTCAAAATAATTAAATGAAACCCAGCCTTTCCTCAGCAGATATAAGAAATCTCTCTGCAGGAGGGTAAAAGGCCTCGCTTGTTCTCGAAGAGACACTGTATTTTTTTTATTCCTACAAAAGATCAGGATTAAAGAGACATTGAGTGTTTTCATTGAGGTTGACAGCATTAGGACTCTTCTGCAGACTGAAACCTTTAGCCTCTCAGCTGTCACGCCAGCACCTCTGACAACTATAATTTTGTTTGGAGGGTTTTTAAGAAATAAAAACAAAACAGCCAAACCAAGCCAAAGCCAACAACAAAAAATCAACTGAGAAGCTTTCTGTCATGTTGAATTGTACAAGAGGAAATGAAAATGTAAGCAGACAATATTTGCGAAAGTAGAAGACTTCTCTTTTACCACCCCGAAGCGCTCTGACCTGCCCGCGCTGGGCTACTGGTGCCCCCCTGTGTCTGCGGGAGATGTTGCTGATCTGGGCGCTGGAACCACGCATGGATTCACCTCTCCATCCCTTCTGCCCCTCAAAAACACTAAATATTGACAAAAATTATAAAATATGAAAAGAAAGGAAGAAAAAAGTCACGTGTTCTCCTACATTTTGAACTCTCTGACAGGCAGAAAAAAAATAAATGATGAAGGTATATATTTTATTCTTTTGTGCTCTCTTAACATAGGTGCAGCCCCATTATTCTCAGTAGGAAACCTGAATATATCATAATGGTGCTTGTGCAGTAATAAACCAAAACAGTAACTACAGAAACACAGATACTCATTAAAAAAAAAAAAAAAAAAAAAAAAAAAAAAAACATATTTTGTTTTTATGTATTTTTTCCTCCTCCCTGCAACACTGTTAAGCCACTTAAATGTATCTTTTTATAATTCACATTTTTGTGACATATTTATCCTCCAAACTGCTTCCTCTCAGCTCAGGGAGCTCCAGCAGAAGATGAGGACCGACGCTGCCTTGGCAGCCAGTAGTGCCCCTGGGAGGGGAAAGCCACCGCTTGCTCCCATTGTCCTCAGGACCTTCAGTCTCCTTTGGTGACAGGTAACTGGAGTACACAGAGAGTTTAATCTGGCAAGAAACTGTTATCAGGCATCTGCTAGACTTTACTCCTATTTTAGCAGATTCACCTGAGATAGCAGGTAAATGGGCAAACACAAAGGAAGGAGAAGAAAGTAGACTCCAGTATTTCCAGATTTAAACATAAAAAGCAGTAACTTCATCTTTTAAATGACAATTTGTACATACATGTATGGTTTTTTTTTGTTTTTGTTTTCCCATCAAGAAGAAAATTACCTGATCACTCAGAAAAGAGAGAATGCTGATAAATGTGTTTTCTGAAACCTGTACATCTTCTAGTTGTCATTGGTACATAGCAAGCTTGTGACTTCACTAACTACTGCCAAGTCAGCCCTAAACTTTATTTTGGGGGGAGAGATAGGGAGGAAGGGAAAGACCATATATAGTTCCTTTAGACGTATCCAACCTGCTATTTAGTATTTTAAAGTCAAAATATGATGATTAACACTGGAAAAAATGTAGATAACGCAGTTGGAAAATTGGCATAATTAGGAAATCTGTTTATGAACTAGCAGCAATAGTATTTTTATGTATAAAATTAAGATCTTATTCAGCTGGAAAAGGTTATTATGATAATCACTCAGAAGATTGCAAACATTTCATTATAAGGCAGCTAGCATAAACTTGTCTATATTATGGCAGCTTAAATATTTTTTCAGATTCCAAAGCTACACAACTTATTTTTTCCCTGACAGCACCTCATTTGCAAAAGTATACATGTAAATGGTGAAACCTTGGCCTTTTGAAAATCTTTTGTAATCCTGGCTTTATTGAAGCTGATGGCAGCCACACTTATCAACACAACTGCAGGTCTACACTACAGCTGGTGGGGCAATGCCTGACAAAACATTTTGTTATGAAAAACATGCTCCAAACAGTTTTCTGTAGGAACATAATAAATTTATTAAATTGTTAAACTGTGACTTTTTTTTTTTTTAATTATTATTCTGAGGTGCAAGACATGATCGAGATGAGAAACATTTGCATTCCAGAATGGTCCATGGGTTGGTGGTGATAACGCTGGCATGGGATGAAGCACGCTTTAGCTGCCCACATTGGTCAAGGTAAACTATGGAGTGAAAAATGGACAGACATCAACACTCCTGGCAGCTCAGAATTTCTGACAAATAATGAGTTTCATATGCATTTCTACTCTTCCCAACTTATGGGTAAAAAGTCTCAACAAAGAGAGCACCTCATGAGAGTAGGTGGTGAACTTTGGTACTGATGACATTTAGCACGAAACTCCTCTTTTGCTGTGATATATTCCAGTCCCAGCCTCCCCACTTGATCTGAAGACAAAACCTCCAATTGACCTTTGTATTTGAGTTTGTAGTACTTCTGCTCTTATCCTTCTGCCCTTCCTTCCCCCTTAGCTTTCTCTTCTATTATATTGTAGATTTTTAAAAGCACTTTCATGCATACACAATTACTGGCCAGTGATAATTGTGTAGCTACAGTGGGGAAAGCCCACATGCGAATCCCTAAGAATATGAGCTGATGTCATCTAAAAACATGTGCAGTTATTTTTTTCTGTAGCTCAAGCCTAATTTGTTTACTGTTTATACATGTGCCACTGGGAATATTAATCACAAATCCTCTCTCTGCCAATCCACAGACAAGATATCAGCCAACACCTGTGCTCAGGCTTTTTGGCTTAAACATCACATCCCATGCTACTGCTTCTTGTGCTACTGCTCAGTTCAAGTCCTTGTATGTTGGCCGAGAGGCATCTGATGAACAAGTGAGCCCTAAGAGCTCAGCACTGTCAGAAACCTTATTCCATGAAGTCCTGTTCAGCAGAACGGAGACTGGAGTGGCTTTCTCTGAGGAAATTCTGCTTCTAAATCATGTGATGGAATTTTGCCTGATATTTGTTTAAGACCTCAAAAAAAAAATTAAAAAAAAAAAAAGTAAAAATAAAAATAAAATAAAAAATCCACCCCACACCAATCCAAAAAAGCCAGATCAGAAAGGTCACAATATTATTACTGCACTGATCATTACACTTCCTCTGCCTGTAATGGGGCAACGGCTCATGGGAGCCCTCCTGTCCTCATTCCTCACCAAGGGACAAGGCCCTTGCTTTAATCCATTTCCTACTTTGTTTTGGTTAGAAAACGCTGGCTGAAGGGAGCAGCTCAGAGGTCAGGAATGTCAGTCTCCTGGCAATAACAAATTAGTGGGCAGACAGTGGGGAAAGCAGCCACAACTGCAGCTTTTCAGACAGATACCGTATGTGGAAGTATTACACATCTCTTGCAAAACTAGGCTATTTTGTATGTGGCTTACCATACCACTTTAGCAGTTCTGTTTCAAAAGTAGACACCTAATGGAAAGGAAAACCCACCATGTAGTTTTTGCTGCAGTTATGCAAAAATAAATATACAAAAGGATAAAATAAGAGCGTTGTTAATTCTGAAGTGTTTCGTAATGTAATATTGAAAATCACTGGTAGGGAATGAAATGCTGGCTTTGTTGGATTAGCTATCCTGTCATGCATGGTCTACATTTAAAAAGAATCACAGTGAAAATTTAGTGAGCTCTATGTACTTTTTAAAAAGGCAGAATAAGAAAATGTTATGTTTGATGCCATAAGATCATGTTAATTGGAACCAATACTTTCGTGTTTTTTCAACTGTTTCTTTTTTTTCTTAAGCTGAAGTTTCTAATCAGCTGTTTCATCAGATATCTATATAACTGTGTATAAATAGATACATATCACCACAAGAAACCAAAGAAAGAGCAAGAGATTACTATCTGAAAAGCTTACCACAGAAGAGTTTATGAAATGTTTGACATGAAGGCTGGATTTGCAAGTCTGTTTCTATACAGATTGCTATCAGTCATCTCTGCTTTTGCAAAGATTTCTCAATAGGCTGTTAAACATCTACAACTGAATCTCTTTTTTGAAAGTCTTTCTCATCTCATCAAAAGTAGAATGTTAAATATGATAAATCGGATTGGTTGCCTTTCGGTTTTACTGTTATACATACAGAAAATGAGTATTTTTATTAAAAGCAAAAAAAGGAAGAAAAAAAAATAAAAAAAGGTTGTACAACCTGCTTTTTGTGGAAGATTGCGTGGGTGACTAATCTTGTTATAGTTTCACAAGTACTGAAAAAGTTTTAATACTTAAGAGAAGAGAGTCCTAATCTGTATTTGCTAACACTGTAATTAAAGAGTAATGGCAAACAGCTGAAATGAAAGATTTAGCTTAGGTCTATATTTCCTTTTTATAACAGGCTCAAACATAATTTAACTGCTTTTAAAAAAATAACTACATATATGTATACACACATATACACACAAAACCTCAGGGGTCAGAGATTTGCTATTTCTTATACTTCTAGGGTTAAAAAAAAAATAATAATAATAATAATAATAAAAAAGTCTGGGGAAAAGAGGACGATGGAGAAGAGTAAAATTACCAGAAAATTACCAAAACTACCAGTCTGCCCCAGTTTCTCTACATACAAACATTGATAAAGGAGGAGAGGAGGGAAGGGTACGGGCCAAATTTTACTCTCTAAGCCTACCCTCTCTCTCACACATATGTTTGCAGAAAATCAGATGATTAAAGTTTCTTTAGGAAATATATAAATTTAGGTCTGCAATTATCTGGTAGGGGTGCATATTCAGTTTTAGTCCTCTTCTTCATCTTCATTAGGGTAATTTTATGTCTTTGGCTGGGACATTCTTGAGATCCAAATGTGAAGAAAACAAGGGACACAGACTTGCTGTGAACTTTTAAGCAATTTGCTACGCTATGTCAAACTGGCTTAATGGCGAGACAGAGAAGGGCTGAGGTTTTCTGCTCTATGCCTGCACATTAACCATAATATTCCGAGTTGCATACCTTCAACCTTTCGCTGTAATCCCCAAATGAAGGCCAGTTTATTACAATACAAAAAGTAATGCATTTTGCAACATTATCCTAATACCCTAACATTTGAGCCAGATATTTCAGATGGTTTGCATAGTTATAAGAAATTGATTCCAAGGAAACTTTACTTCCACTGAAACCAGAAATATTGGCCAAAAAATGAACCTGAGTCCTTCGTATTTACCAGAGCTGCACAGTATGATGTGCTACTGCTGGATGCAAGGAGAAGAGAAACTGTCTTTTTCACTCCTGCAGCTAGAGCCTGGGGATCCACGTCACCCACAGCTCCATGCACTACATCACTGGTCCTTTCCCCAAGGCAGAACAGACTTCTGGGCAACATAGGAACTCATCAACCCCCATGAGGTTTCTTCATTTATCTTGTAAGACAAGATAAATGTTGGGTCTCTTGTGATCCACAAATGTTTCCAAAAATCTGTGAGATTTGGGTTCTACGGTTCACATTTATTTAATGTGAAATATATATGGGATATATTTATACACAACACTGGGGGAGCGTTTTATAAATCATTGTTTTGAGGTACTAGAGGCCAGATACTATTAAGACAACATATTTTTTTTCTACAAAGCCTGTAGGTAAAAAAACTAACCAAACAACAACAACAAAATACTACTGCTTCTGCCAAAACCATCACTTTAAGGAAAAGTAAAAGATTGATGATGGTTGTACAACAACAGGGTGAAGAAGCCTGTGATTTTAAGTTCAGGATGTTCTGCATGTACACGTATGCAAGACAATAATTATTACCAAAGGATACAAAAGTAAATCAATAAATCACCATGACTCAAAGCAGAAATTTGCTACCTTCAATGCTCTGTGGACCAACTAGGTTCATAGCCTGGTGTGCTGGATATTCCACGCGGGGTCTGGCGATGCCCAGCTGCTCCATGACCCCATGGAGGAGCCTCTGAATGTCTGCTTCAGAAACCCTGTCCGGGGTCCTGGGGCTGTGGCTGAAAGCCGAAGCCCATCCAAATGCCAGCAGGAACATCATGTTACAAAGCATGGCGGGTGTCATTCTGGTAGCCACTTGTAGCCTGTGACAAAGAAAAGAATTTGATTATGAATAGTAATGGAAAGCAAGTCTAGCATGTGTGCTGGAAACACCTCTTCTGATCCCACCATTGCACATCACGGCTCACTACCACAGCCTACAGGTTCCACTGAAAATCTGTGGGGGCCAGAGGGGAGAGGGCCTTTCCTTCTAAAAGAAAAGAGTGAATTGCCAAGATCAGTTTCCTAATTCGCCTCTCCCTGTACCGTTCGTTACCCAGCCACCGCAGACAAGATGGATCCGCGGCTTCGTGTACCGAGCGTCCCCCTCCCCGCCCCCGTACGCTTGTTATGCTGCTGTGCAGAGCCCTGGGCTCGGCTCAAAGCCTTCTCCAGATGGGAGCCGTGTCTCCTCGCGCTGCCCCTAAGCGAAGCGCTAGGGCCAGACGAACAGCCTGCACCCTGCTTTTATCGCTGCCTCCATGCGAAGGAGCTCCATGTCTCACTCGCATCACCTGGAGCGAAGAGGTTTCACTCGTCTCCCTCGAAAACCTTTCACCAAGCGGCTGCAGTGGGTAGCTTAGAGAGGCACAAAACCCGAACAACAACAGAAACAACAAAATCAGCACCACCACAAAAACCCCGCTATTGTCTCGGGCTGATTGTAATGGTAGCGTTTTGTTCTGAGCGCTCCTCTCCCAGCGCGGTTAAGACGCGCATCTCCCCATCCCTGGGCAAACGGAGCCCCTCATCCTCCTCCTCCTCCTCCCTGCAGCCAGCACAAGGCACCTTAAAATGACTTTGAGGAAAAAATGGCCGAAAAAAAGCCACGCCGGGACTATTCCGCTTCGCGCCTGTACGCGGCTCCAGCGCAGCGCTCCGCACCTCCAGGCTCGGGCAGCCGCCGGGGGGTCCTGCTCGCGGCCCCCCACCTTTTCCCAGCCCGGGCAGGGACGGCAGCTGCCGGCAGGCCGCCAGCCGTGCAGAACCGAGCCGAGTCGAGCCGAGCCGAGCCGCACTCACCTCCCTCCCGATCCCGGCGCGGCTCCGCGGCCGCGCATCCTCCGTGCGCAGCCCCGGCCCCCGCCCTCCTCCCGGCACCTGGCGCTGGGTGGGAGCACAAAAAACGGCACGAAGCTCAGATGGGGATGCCGTATGGAAGATCTCCACTATCGGCTAAAAATAAGCTGGAAGCTACTGGTGGATCGACCGTGCTGGAGAGAAGTGAAATGGCTTATCGCCAGCGCTGTGCCCGGCTTCCCGCTGAGATTTCCCTTCCCTGGATAAAAGGATCCGCAGCTCAGCGCCGGGCTGGCAGCACCACGGAACCGCAAGGCAACAGCACAGCAAAGTGCTCCGGGCACAGGGCTCCAGGTTAAGCACATTGCAAACACCATCTCCAGCGGAGCTTAACAACAACAGCAACAAGACAATAAAAGAATCTTGCTAAATGAGGTCTGTCATTTTACAGCACTTAGCAAAACAATCATTTCTGAAGGCTATTTTAAGGAATAGCTGCTGGTGATGTGAATTTGACACGCTCCATTTCAGGAGGAGCGATACCTACAGAAAACCTTCGAAAACACAGCAGATGTAGGAGCTACCTTCAGACACGGATGGCTCACCTTTGCTTGGCCTTAGCAAATTTTTACATTTCAGTAACTTGCAGGATTAAGCAGCATGTTGACAAAAATGATCATGCATGTCTAAAAACACAGCTTATCACTATCAAGTGATAGGGGATAGCATCAAGGTGACAACCTTCCCTAGTGTTTAAGGGGTGGTATCAGCCCCCCACCAAAACATCTCTCTCCTGTACTTTTAAGTCTACTAATTGAAGGCCAGCTTGCAGAGAAGATTAAAAACAGTTTGCAGCATTTCTTTTTTCTTTCCTTTTAATTCCCAGTAATGCCTCACTTACTTTAAAGCCTCATAGTTGCCTTAGTCCAGTCTTCTAGAAGTGAGCCTACTTTCTGGCTTGCTTAGGGTCTCAAAATCATTAGTGAAGTCCTTTAATTGCTGCCAAGTTAGCAATACTCACGTCCCCAGCACCCCCACAACAGCTTGAAGTACCAATGGAAGAAAACAGCTGGGAATTTGGATTTTAATATCCCACGTCTCAGATGACTAAACCTAGAAACCTAAGGCTTCTGAAGTACAAGTTAAAAGAAATGTCAAGATTCTGATCAGCTGCAAAGGTCTGTTGTACCTTGGCATTACACAAGAAAAACATCTTTCATATTTAAGACCATAGGGACATTTAACAGAGAATGCATTGATTAACGGCAGCAACATATATTCACAAACCCAAAGTGAATATTATACTCCTTGCATGATGGCTTCAAACGGACAGCATGCAGAATAATTCCAACTGTGGATCTCTGATCTGCAAAGGTCCACCCCACATAAGGGACACTCCATCCACAACAGTCAAAGCCACATGAGTACCGAATATTTTGAATACTAATTGTCAGAAAAGCCTCAGCCTTTCAAACACCAATTGGCATGGCAGCTTACTATTATGGAAGTGGTCAGAACTCATTTCATTCCTCATGTCATTACTTCTACCTCCTTCTATCCTATCTCCACCGCATACCTCTTCTCCCTTTCACCAGCTGTGACAGTTGGCAGCTACTTTCCTAGGACTTCTCAGCTGAAATGATAAAAAAGGTGGTGCTCTGATGGCTACATTCAGTCTGATGTCAATGCCAATTAAAGACAGAGAGTAGGGGCACAGCTGAGAACAGGGAAAAGTAGCTTCCTCCCTGGATGATGGTGAGCTGTGACACAGGCACTCAACTTCATGAAATTCACCCCTTCAATACTTAACAGTAACACCAAAACATCTTGTTAGGACTCTGTATAATGGCTGTTTACCTCATCCTGTTTTCCCAATGTTAGATCGTAACAACACTGTAGCAACAGTAAGGCAGCTCATTTGGGCCCCAAGAGGTTTCCATGAGAGCTGAACCAAGCCAGTCTGTGAAATCAGTGGGTATGTGAGAAAGGGGCAGGGAAACAGACATCAATGAGTCCTTTCATTATCACTTTAAAAGCCTACTCTTGCTAGGTTATTTTATATCATGTATTTTACTGGTAATGAGAATCACCAATATGTATCTCCTGATGAACAACCAGGAGAGCCACAAGTCATTTGACTTGAGCACTTTCAGACTTACTCATTGAATCCCACAGTCTATATGACAACGTAAGTTATATTTCTAAGTCGCTATTGAAGAATGGGCTCAGAGAAGGGACAAAAAACCATGGTTTTATTAAAACCAAAAGTATCCAGTGCTTTCAGCTCTTGTATTTTGCCAATAAAGAATTTGCACATACAGAAAGCTAACAGTTTAAGTGTTTACTCTTAAATAATTTTACAACCGATGACAGACAAACAGTTCTCATTCCGAAAGATGTAAACATTTGCTTGTGCAAATCAACTTTTAACAGACTATGGCTTCTTACATTCATCTCCCTTGCAACATAATCAACATCTAAGCTCTGCTTCTGCACCATCTAGTTCACACTATCATACAGCTCTAAAAATAAGTTAAGACTATATTTTTGTACTAAAACATTTCACTGCTCACAACTGAAGATACATAGTACGTATTGCAAAACACATCACCTGATGAAATATTAAGACTTTCATTGCTTGAATTTGCTTGCACATTTTTCAGTATTTGTACACGTCAAAATATGGTTCATTTACTTAACAAGGAAACTGCTCCCACTTTACTCCAACAGTAATTAAAAATGTCTCAAAAGAAGTAGAGCTGGTGTAAGGTCCAACTTAAATATCAGAGTAGCGCTACAATACACATGAAACTATAAAGTAAAGAAAACAAATGTACCAAGATTCATCATCAAGTCTTCTCTTCACATCTGTTCAGTTTAAATGTCTGAGATTTTTTTGTAAACTGGTATTTAGTCTAAACGCCACAGAAATTGTTTTGGGACATGCAGCACGCTTTTAGAAGCTGAGGTAATCAAGTATGAGCTTTAACGCAAACATACGTAAAAACAGACTTAAAAAAAACAAATCCATTTGGGTGAACTTGCAGTTACAAAAAAGCCTAAGTAAAAAAAAAATCAACATAAAACCAAAATTGTTATTTGTACAAGCCTATAACTTGTAAATCAGAAAACAAAAATTTAGCTTTTCCAAGTTACAATAAGCCCATTTAGCAACCATATTAAATCTTATAAGTCTACTGGTTTTGCAGTTGGTAGCAGTTTCACTTTAGATATTGGATTCTTTGGAGAGCCTCTGTAACGAATTTTTTCTTTTCCTGGAGCACTTCTTGCAACAGTAGTTTTTTCTGGAGCAAAACCTGGAATATTTACATCTGCATTAGCTTTTAAACTAGATTTCACGGTTTCATGATTGGTTAGATCTTCCAGAACAGACTTCAATGGAAGAACAGTCACTTTCTGTTCGTAGATTCCAGTATTTCTAAAGGAAACATCAGGCTTATCTGATGGATTTAGACATCTATGACATGATTTGGATGTTAAGTCAAGCTGACTATGAGATGTAGAAGCTTGGTCACGTGTACTTTCACTCCTGAGTGAAAAAGCTGTGGAATTCTTAGAGGGCTTTTCTGCACAGGAGAAGAGTGCAGAATCACAGCTCAAAGATTTAACAAGTGGTGAACCAACGTCATTACCTCTAACCATCTGAGAGCTTACAGATCTTCTGTTAGCCTCCAATAAGGAATTAATTCTTCTCACAGACTGTCGAACAGGAGTACGCTGGAATTTAAGAGGTGGTTTAGTTTTGCTTGCAGAACTTGGATCATTTAAGGAAAGCTTGTTGAACCACTGTATGTGTTCTGAAACCTTTCCATGGTCAGAAACAGATGATGTTTTAGTTGAAGTTTTATCAGAGTTTTCAGCTTGCGAGTCTTGGTTGCCTACTTCATTTCCTGATCTAGGCAACTGCAAAGCAGGAAGCTCTCCTAACCCAGAAAGTTTAGCAGTATTTTCTTCTAAATTACAGCATTTTAATATACAGTTTTCAGGTGTTTGTGAACGTGTTAACTCTACTTCCTCTTTTCTTCCAAAGGAATCTAATATGTTTATGCCATCTTTTGCTGGACTGTTCTGAACAGTTAATTCATCTTCCCTGGCCTGTACTTGTGGCACAAGAAGTTGTTCTATTGCATTTTTTACATCTGTTTTTTGGACCTGAAGTTCAACCTCAATAGAAGTTTTGAAGCTTCTTTTCTCCAGAATTTTACTTGCATCTTTGTTTGATTGTTGTTTATCAATAGCAAAAGATTGATTCTGTTGGTGGAACAGCTCTCTGGGGTCTGCAGTTGCTAGACTTCCAGGAAGTTCAGCTGCCAACTCTTTCTCTGGACCTAGCCCTGTGAGACACAGAGTTTCATGTAATGTTTCACCTGGTACATTTGAGAAAGACGACTTTGTATCAGTGATCAGACTGTGAAGATTACTTCCAGATTCAGAGAAGGCTTGTTTAATTTTCAGTAATGTTTCAGAAGTCAAGTTACTTTCTTCTTCACAGAGTTTTAACCTGTTGTCTTGTTTGTGTGCAGCTGTGGGTCTGTGTTCATCTGGAACAACTGATGGTTTTCCAAATATGAAAGCAGATTCTGAAGAACTGTCTCCTGTTTCAGCACATCCTGGCAAAATTCCCTCATTGCTGCCGATCTCCTGAGAATCTGTAACAGTAGGACTATTCCATGACATTCTGTAAACTACTTTATCATTGCATTTTGGAGTTAACAAGTTTTCTTCTGACTTGCTCACATTCTTTGAACCTTAAAAATAAATATCACAGGTGTTTATGAATAAGGTCTTACAATTTAAAATGACCAGTATAGGCAAAATTCTTGCATAAAAATAAAGAAATGCTACCAAAACAGCACTGAATTTAAAGGTATAATTATATCCTGAAGTTTCAGGTGTGGAAAAAAAGGTCATAAAGCCACATCTCATCATGCTTAACTAGCAGAAGACTAACATACATTTAAAACATAGTAAATTTGTTCTAAACCATTTTTCCCCAAGGAGACACTAACATTCAATGAGCTTTTACCCTACTAGCTAGAAACACACCAACTGTATTTATACCTCCCTGCATAACATTACTTTTGCTTTACAAAGGTTTTTCCAATGTAATACATTCTGTGAGGTATTTACCTTTCCTACAGACTTTTTCACTGATGTATGGGCTGAAGAGTACATCTGTTTTTGCACATTCATCTCTGCTTTCCAAACCTTGTTGACTTGCGAGACGCCTTCCAATATTTTCAGATCTATTACCAACTGCACATCCTGATACAATATGCTTAAACAAAAAAGCAGTGTTAGTTAGAGCCTTATATAAAACTTCTAAGTTTGGAATCTCATTTACAGAGGAGCCACTAAAAAAAGGCTGTGCAAATCATAGCCATAGCAGCTTTTTCCTGGTCATACTTCATCTTTCCTCAGCTCTCTGTAGACCTAAACAGGGAACAGCCTGCCTACAGCAAGGCAGGCTTAACCACACTCTGAATGTAGTGATCGTGTGCACAGCTTCTGTAAAACAAGAGGTTCAAGAACTGTGAGAACTACTGATCAGAACTGTGGTGGTTTCACTCAAACTGTCAGGTAAGCTTGCTCTGCCTCAAAAAGGCTGGGGGAGAACCAGAAGGGAAGAAGCAAGGAAGAAAACAATTATAATGCCACAAAGAGACGTCCACTACCCAGTCAACAAATAAAATCTGCCACAAAAACAGAAAAAAAAAAAACACACACACAACTCACAAGTGATACAAAAACAATCGTTCACCATCAACTGATTGATGCCCAGCCAGTCCCCAACTATTGGCTACTTTGAAAAAATTTTTCTCCTCAGTTTTATCACTGAGCATGACATTGTATGACATGGAATATTATTTTGGTCAATTCGGGTCAGCTTTCCCAGCTGTGCCCCATCAGCCTCTTGCACCACCACAGACAAAGCCAAAACAGTAAGACAATCAGTTACTGCTATGGAAATAAACCTACAGCTTCTCGTACTTGATAGCAGGTTCATTTGTGCTGTGGTCCCACCATTAGCAAGTAAGTCCTTCCAGCTAGTGAAAAGCAGTGCTCCAAACTTTTTAAGATTAGAATTTGCACTAACGAAAGCAGCATACTTACATCTCTGTTGCTTTTCCCCAAACCAAACTTCAAGCGTAACGACCTACGAACCATCTCTTTTCGGCTAATCTTTGGAGAAAAACAACCTGTTTTTCCCGATTCAGCCCTGGGAAGACAGAAAGGAAAAAGTAACACAAAACTCTTTGGGAGGGGAATGAAAACATCCTTGTTTGTTTTATTCCCTATGGTTTAAGTTCTTCTATTCCCTTTGTGCCAAGCTTTTTAATATGCACAGGAAGGTTCTTTTGAAGTCATTACACCAGATCTTATTTTGAGTCACATTTTGATACGTATGGTGATTTTGTGAACACTATAAAAATCTCTCATGTTTTAAACACAAGTATAATTTTGAAGACGAAATGAGATTTTACACTTTATTACAAAAGGGTTCTGGATCAATTTGCTTTTAGCTTCTGAGAGTTAAGGCAAATTACCTGTATAACTTTTTGTTCGCAAGTCTTTTACTTCTTCTGTTCCCTGTACTAGACAAATGATTTTCACCACCAGTTGAAGGAGATAATGAGGTTTGAGATGACTCAAGAGACACAGAAGGGCTTGCTTCAAAGTGAACTACAGAAACAAAATACATGATCTTAAAATAACCATGAAGTTTTCAGATAAGGACTTACAGATAATAAATACACGGAGGAAGAGTCTTAATAGAATAGATATTTTGCTTATATTCTGCAATATTGACCTGAAATTCTTGACTTTTTTTTTTTTTATTTAAGCGAGGCTAGTGCTTGTAGCAGCCATAGAAGTTGGATTGCAATTAAATGCAATCTACAGAAAAATAAAAACTTCAAGGAGCAAAGAAAAAAGTGAAGGCACTGTACCTGATGCTGGTGTCAAGCTGCTGTTAAAAATGCTACTTGGTAAGAACTCGAAAGCAAAATTATGCTTTAAAGATCGCCTCTTCTTGCTGGACAAGCCCTGAGAGCAATCAGCTGGAAGTTTACGCTTCGTAGTTGGAGTGAGAACCATAGGAGTCACTGATGAAAGGACTGAAATTATGAAAACCAGAAGTTTTCAACAACAGCTTAAAAGGGTGACTACAACTTAGCCAAAGTGCATGCATTTTGAATGGGCAAAAGCAGCCAGTACAGCCATTTATTGGCAGAGGTTTTTTTTGCCTCCTTTTTTGCACGCAAGCTAGAGTACCAGAAAGGAAAATCCAAAACCACATAGTAATAAAATATAGGTATTAGAACAAAGAAGTTAAGTATAGTCAGTTTGCTGTAAGTTTGAAAGTAAAAGTCAAAATTATTTCTCAAGATAAAGTGTTGCACTACTGCGCAGAAGCCTTAATGTGCATTAGATAAAAAGCACAAATTCTAACACTAGAACCACACAGTGCACTGCTGCAGTGATTACAGCTGCTCCAAGAACTAAACTAAATGCAGTATCCTCAATAAAATGCAACTATATTCCAAATTTTACACAATTTAAACATAATCACTTATCTTCAATTAAAGCTCTAGAGCTTCATTGTAAAATATAGTCTACAAATCCAGAAGATACTGCATGCGCTTTATTTAGTACAATTATACCGGTACCTACCGCTTCTGTCTTGCTGAGGGGTAGTGGAGGGTGTTCTGTTAGATTTAAATTTATTCAATGCTCCACTAACAATATCTGAAATGCAAGACACACCAAGCAAATCAAATTCAAATATGAAATTTGACTTGCTCTAGTTTCAACTGAAATTTAACTTGTATTCTTTGAGAGAGATATAAAACAAATCACTTTAAATAGCTGTTTTATGTACAGAAACCTAAAGCCTAGACCTCCTGAACAGTGTATAATTTTTTTTGCTTTCACAATAGCTTATTTTTTTTCCCCTTTAAATAAAAATCATGCAAAGGCAGCAATTTTTTTGGTAGTAAATTCTACTGGTCAACATAAAGAGATGCCATCTTGATTTCTTGCAGGCACACCTAGAAAGAAAGTATCCACTGAAGACTTCCTCACAGACTTTACTGGGCAGTCCTCTTGTACTTGGAAAGCGCTTTGGGCAGAGGCCCAAATACAAGTATGAAATTTTCATCTTGCAAAGAAATACCTTACAGCTTTTCGGTTAACAATTTTCTTTCTTTTTCTGAGAAATGAATCCCAGTAGAATGTGTGCATGAACTGTTACTGGTTTTCCTGCTTTTAAGAGAATAAAAATGCTTCTGGTTTACTAAGTGCTACTGCATCCTAAAATTTTATTTCTGTATGTTCATTGCAAAGCTCAGCAAACTACAAGGCTGAAGTAGTTCTTTTGTAGTGTCTGGTAAGCGTCAGGCAATTTTTCAAAACTCATCTTTGAAAGAAGATGAAGTGTAGTAATGCTGTGTTCTATTACATCTGGAGAAAGAGTAGAAGCTGCCTCCTGCCAGGATATATTCCACAGAATTTACAAATTCTAGCTGCTGTTTCTGAAAATTTGACCATTCACAAACATTTATCACTTTGCAACTCTGGATAATCTCCCTTCTTCAAAGAAATGAAAAGGCACATTACACAAAAGCTTGCCTTGGCTAAACATATGCAGTAGTAAAGTGTTAAAGTCAACTGCTGTCAGGTTTAATATTCCAAGTATATGAGCTAAATATATATTCATATTTTTATAGCAATACATACAAGATCAGTCTTACAGTTAGAACCAAGTCTAACAGAACAGAAACCATTCAGTTAGCCATATTAGGGCAATTGTCCTTATTAGCTCAAACAACTTATTGAATAGCTACACTACAAATAAAAGAACAGATAGAGTGCATAATATTCAATAAGAACTCACACTGAGTTTCTGCAAGTGGGTAGCTTTCGTGCTTTTCTGCTGCTTAACAAGAACATATTCCTAGTATTTTAATATTAGTAGACATTCTAATGACACATATAGCTTCTTAGTTTCAAGATAACAAGCATTACACTTTAAAAAAAAATAGAGATCTCAATGAAATTCATACAGCCCTTGCCTTATTTAAGTATAAAAAAACCCACAACCAAAACACCATTGTCTCATTCATCTAGGTTTAGAAACAATTAAGCCTGGAGCTTTTAGAAATGAGAAAACGAAAGCGTGTATAAATCTGTTACATCTGTGTTGCCTGAAAATAAAAGATTAAAACAACCCCTACTAGGTTGGTTTAAATCTCACTGAAACTAATTTATGTTATAAAGGCTTGCTATCCTTTATTAAGTATTTCAGAACTCAGTAATAACGTATTGCACACATGAAAAGCAATGGCTGGCAAGTAATTAGAAATTAATGTTGTGGACTGAGAGAAAAATTAATGAGTCATAACCTGCATGTATGTAAGATATGCAAATTCAGCAGTGTATTTCCCCAGATTTCTTCATCCCATACATGAGATACACAGTTGTAACAGTGCTGTCATACTTCTAGCTCTTGATGGAAGATACATCAGCATATTATATCTGAATTTTTGACAATTTCTAGCTTACACAGGAATATCATGCTTCTAGAAGTCTAATCTGTTCAGGGTCAGCATACCTAAAGTTGCAAAAAACTGTTTCAGTTGCTGAAGCTTTCACACGACATACCTACCCCCAACACTTCGGTGCTTCCTCCTCTTACATTCACTGGGAGATTCATTTTCACTGTCTTCATGGCCCCTCAGTGAGGGAGTAGACTGAAAGGCATCAACACCTAACATTGCAGGAATCTTTTCCAAGATAAATTCTGGTACCTGTCCTGAATTGGTTGAGAAATATTTTTTAATATTGTTTAAAAAGCTGTAAAGAAAAACCGTATACACGTACGTACAAGACGATATTCTGATAAACATTTATCACTTACCGATTTCTTCTGCATTATCAATAAGTGTCTGCACAACAGCAGCCTGCAAGCGAATTTTTTTTTCTGTGGTGGTTGACATCTTTTCACTTTCATTCGTGTGCAAGAGGTTGGGAGCAAAAATCACTGCCAAATTGCTGCTATCCATTCTATTTTCATTGGATCTTAACGTGAAAAAAAAAAGTATTTCTTAACGCAAATTATCAGGACATAAGCAGCACAGAGAGAAAGACCAAATAACACAAGCACAGTTGAAAAAAATTGCAGTCATTCACTTGGATACTCACATACCAAAATTAATGTGTATACTTGTGTACCCTAGGCTCAGCACCTGTATGACTGTTACTGAATTCAAGATGTTACCTTGCACCTAGATACGTTGCACTCCCAAAAAACTAATGGGTATCAAATTATGTTAGTTTCATAAGTTACCCCTTTGCTTTCCAAAGTAGAAAGAAATACAGCCATGAAAGACCAGAATAGTCTCCAGCATAAGAAGGTTTCATAAGAAAACATTTTGGACTTATGAAGACCATGCCCAAGTTCTAGTAAATGACTGCATATAAGAAAATTTTAAAGTCACAGAAAGTTACAGCAGTTGCTTGAAAAAGAAAGTTAACCAGTTTCGAGTTGCTTGCAGTCATCCACTTTACATTACACTGACCTTAGGGACACATTTCTCAGAAATCTGAAAAAGAACCGCAAAGCTTCAATTGTTCTGTCTGTCATTAAACACGAAAGCAACACAGTGGCAGTTTTCTTCTCATTTCCTAGCTGCTGAGCTTTGAAAAGGCCTTCTTGCAGATGAGGTGGAAGAATAGGTTCTGGCAGCTCTCTGAAGAACTGTTTAAGAAGCCCTGCAACATCACACGGTAGTGCAGCTGACAGGCAGTCTTCACCTTGATCCAGTTTACTCTGAAATTGTTCAGAAGAAACAAAGTCTTCAACATACTGCCAGATTTCTAACTTTATGCATTACTCTCTAACCTGCATCAGAAAAAAGACTGTCCGATCTGCCCATTTTTTACTTTTAGCCTTGTCACATTTTACCTAATTACACTATCTACAAAAAGACACAGATGATGTTATCTGATAACTTGCATTTATTTACTGGTTCTCCCCTGTACATATTCTTCTGGGAGAACACTGTTAAGCAAATACCCTCAGCGTCCAGTATGCATACCTGCTAACAGATTTGTTCACTCACAAGTGTGTCCCGTCATACCGCCCCAGATCTGGAAAGCTGAACAATTTCCCAGGAGAAAAAAAACGGCAAGTTTGCCAGTTGCTGGACTAGATGCCCTCTCATTTCTAAAGCAGGTAATGTTACCAGTCTACTTCCAGTGTTACAACTCAAATATGACTGAAAAGCATCCAAAAACTAGAATGAACAGATGATCAAGTGAAACACAGATAATTAAAAACAACAAAAAAAAGCTTTTACAGAATACCTTTAAGGCTTTTATACGAACAAGAGATCCAGATTTTCTGAAGAGTCCTTCGGTATGAATATGTTCTTCCAGATACTCACAGGCATCAACCAGAAAGCTAAGGAAAGAAGAGCAACATACTTCTGACCTTCAGAACATATTTTTCCCAGAAAACCTGCTTTATGATAAATAGATACAACTTAATACATAGGATTGTTTTCCCCAGTGACAACAAATATGATAGCTGTGGCTCCAAATTCCCCCCCAGTCTAATCTCTACTTCCCTCCTCCCCCAACTGAAACTATTGTTTTTTCCCCTATAATATTTAACAGATCTGGAAAAAAAAAAATGATGCCCCCACCCTCCCCCCATGAGTACGCTATTCTTTAGATTTACACTTCTTTGCTCTCTTTCATATATACAGTGTTAATTTACCTGGGAATATACCCATATTCTGGCACAAGTGATTGTGGTAACACATTAAAAGGTACTCCAAAGATCTTACCCTGTAAGATAAAACTCAGTGTTATTCAAAGGCTGACAGAATTACCAACTACTTATTACAGAAATGCACTTATACCACAGAGTACAAACAGAAAAGTAGTTTAGACGAAAGCTTTTCAAATAAGAGATATTGCCAGGAAAACTCTCATCTCTAAATATATGAGCCTATGTTGATTCTAGTTAAAAGTAATAAACTAGGTTGCTGTGAAATAATAGAAAGCTTTTCTGCAGTATGTTTTGCATATTTTATTTCAGAAGGAGTCAGTTTTGCTATAAGGCCACAAAATTGGTAAGGGTATTTATTCACAGGCTCTTCTGGAATCACACCTCACTTTTTCAAATTAACAAAATCCCATTTTTCTTTAAAAACTATGAATAAGTAAAACCAAACCAACATAACTTTGAAACACAACCTTACAAAAAATTTAATTTTTCTCATCATCTGAAGCACTCAAGACTGATGTTTCAGGAAGGACTGATCTCAACACAACCATCTAGAGAACTCTCCTGAACTTATGCATTCATTTTTACAATAGTTTCACCTCACAAGGTGACAGAGCATTAAAAAATACACAAACGTCTTCAGTCATTACTGCTGATGCACACCTACAGTGTGTTTTTGCCCCCTCCCTTTGTTTTCTTTTAAACGTTTACCTCAGGTGACTGCATAGTTGTTTCAGTTATAGAAGCTTCCAATTTGATTTAAAAATACGAGTTATTTTTTTTTTACCCCACCTCTTTTCTATTTAAATTTACACCATACACAAGCCAGCCTCTCCCCCATCCCAAAAGGGACCGATGAATCCATGCAGTATTTTTGTTATCAAAGATGAATACAAATTCTCAGTCATTTCTGCCTAAAATTCAAAGTGCTGACCACGTTCAGACAACAGTTAATCAGTAACTAACCAATCTGTGAGGCCACCTTTGGCCTATCTGTCCTACAGAAAACAAACATCACATGATAGATAAGGGAAATGAAGCAACACATGCTTCTGTCATTGTATTCCAGATTGCTACCCTTGAGTACAAAAATAAGTGTAACTCCAATATACAAGGTTTTTCTGTATTTATGAGATGATGTAATAGAGAATTCCAGCAGCCTGCAATTCAATATTTAAAAATCATAACTGATATCACTCACTTTACTGAGCTTTGGTTGGCACATCAGAACTCATGGTTTATTTCAAGAACTGAACTGAAACAAAGCCTGTTCCTTTACAATAGGAATGGAATCCCCCAAGCAAAACAGATGTTCTCTGCTTTTCCCTACCTTGCTCATTTCTTCCTCGTATATTAAAATTCTATAGAAAGATTTATAGACATCTTTTGTTATGATGTACATACGTACCTGTTCAGTCCTTATGACCTTCTCTTCTAATAATAGAAACAAAATCTACATCCATATTGCTGATTTTGACAAGGGGTAGGATATCCATTCTAACTTTACTCTCGCTCCCTCCTTTTCTGAGCGGCCCAGCCCAAGCAAGTGTTTTTGCAACATCTCCAGCTTACACTGACCAAGGGTTACCGCAGCATTTTGTAACACCTTCACAGCAATGGAAGCGGCCTTACAGAAAGCTCGTGCTGGGCACACTCAGTTCTGGGCCATATCCGTTGCACAGGGGTCTCGGTTAGGCTCTGATAGGGGCTACTTCCATGTTTTATAAAGTAGCTTCCAGCAGGGAAACCTACACGCACCAGCGGCCCTGAAGCACGCGGGGCCGCCACCCGCCAGCAAGGCGATGAGACCCCTCCCGCCCCCTTGCCGACGGCCGCCCCGAAATGGCGGCGGGGGCTCGGGGCGCTGCCATCCCCCTACCTCCGCGGGCGTCGCTCCGTGCGTCTTGTCGGCCGGCGGGCAGCTGCCGCCCTTCACCTTGATGCCGTAGGAGGCGCGGAGCTCCTGCAGCACGGCCAGGCGCTGCACGCCGCGCCGCCGCTCCGCCATGCCGCCGCCCTCAGGCCCCGCGCGGCGCCATGCCCGCCGCCGCCGCCACCTCGCCCGCCGCCGGGCTCAAACTCAGCGCCCGCCCCGGCCTCGCCTCCCATTGGCCGCCTCCCGTTTGAAATCAGGCCCCGGCCGCCCAACGGCCGGGAGGGGTTGGGCTGGCAGCGCCTGCCTCGTGCGCCGCCTTCGGGCGTTCGCGCTGGCTGCCTAAGCGCCGCCTCAAGCCCCTCAGCGGAGAGGCGCGGCCGTTACCGCAGCGCCCGCCCGCAGTCACCGCCACCGGCAGGAGGGGGCGCAGGGGGGACAGGGGCGGGGCTGCAGCACAACAGAGCGCGCTGCTGCACGACACGACACGACACGACAAGCGAGCCCGTCTCTCCTCCCAGATCCCCCAGCCGGCACGCGTCACCCCCCCTCCCCCGCCTTTTGTTTGTTTTCAAATAAATTCCTACTTCAAATAGCAAAGCGCAGCGCTTCCGTGGCGAGGCTGAATTCTCGAGGGCGGAATGCGGGGTGTCAGCGTTGGCCACAGCGACGCTATAAATGGGGGCAGAAAAACCGTGAAGATCCTCATGCCCGCCTTAACCACCGCAGCTGTTCTGTCCCACATGAGCGTTGCTGCGTGCGGAGCCGCCTCCGCCGGCTCGCCGGTGTCTGCTCAGGACCGCCGTGGCCGCCGGGCTCCGCGGCAGGGTCACCACCAGCAGCGGGGTTGTCTGTGCTGCCTAAACTTGGGTTTGCTCACCTGTTCCTCACCATGTCACAGAATCACAGAATAGTCTAGGTTGGAAGGGACCTCCAAGATCACCGAGTCCAACCTCTGACCTAACGCTAACAAGTCCTCCACTAAACCATATCCCTGAGCTCTACATCTAAACGTCTTTTAAAGACCTCCAGGGATGGTGACTCCACCACTGCCCTGGGCAGCCTATTCCAGTGACTAACAACCCGTTCAGTAAATAAGTTTTTCCTAATATCCAACCTAATGTCCTCACACACCTTTCCTGTATAATAAATATGCTATTTATTAGACATAGTTTTTTCTCAGGTAAAACCCTGAGATTTTGATTATGGATGTCAAAATCATTGTGTCACTGAGCACACCTAATATTCCTGTAAATGTGGTTTTGGTGCAGTCTTACTGCAAGTACTATTATCTGTCCTGACGCTTCGTTTATATGACAGTAAGAAATTCCAGACCCTGAAGTATCACTGACAAGAAGCACAAGAGTAAAAGAAGTAAATATAGGACCCCATCCTTGCAAATTTTAACATTACTTTAGTGAAATATATCAAACACAAAATAGTCTCATTTACTTCTAACTGGCCTGAGTAAAGATTAGATAAAGGAATAAAACAGCCCAAGTTTAAGATTATAGAATATAAATGAGTTTATTTTTAACACATACAAACACAGTTTGTTTGTGTTACAGGAACAGCTTTATGATTGTAGATGCGATGATATAAAAAATGAATATTCCTCAAGGGTCCCACAATAGCAGAAATCTTCAAAGAATAAAACAGATTATTTTAGAATTTAATTTAAGTAATCACTGTCCAACTTAGTTTTCTGTAGTAATGAAAAGTTACACAAGAGGGAGCTGTGATCTGATAAATATTTTTAAATTCCATATAAAGTCTTTTCCATTCAGAATTCGCTAAGAAAAAACACACTATGATAATAAGTGTAGTATTTAGGTTTCTTTGTTGTCATCTAAAAAGTGATCGAGGTCTTTTTATGTTTTTTTTACAATAGATAGTACTGTGGCTTTAAGTATTTTGTCGAAAACACAAAATATTTTAATCTACTTTAGGTGACAATTTTAACACATTTCTGCTTTATTTACAGTTAGAGACAGAGGCAGAAAAATACTTTGCAAATAAGAACTAGGCATTTAATTTAGGAACCAGTTCTAGCATCCCAACTCAAATCTATTACACTCTTTCAAAATTGAGCTAAAAAAATAAGGTAAACAGGTATTTTTTTTTTTTTTTCCATCAAAATTGTCCAGGAATTGATGTGCTCAGCTTCCAACATTTTAAATAATTCTAATTTTCAGAGGCTACTGGGAAAACCCTGTCTTGAATGAAGTAAATTTTATAACCCACTTATGTCATCAGGAGGGTCAGGTTTACACGTCATTTTACCTCCAACATGTAATGTGCAAATGTATTTGTACACACACCCACCCTTTTTCACTATTCACTACATGTAAATGTTTACATGTTAGGAGTTAAAAAACAACAACGACAACAACAAAAAACACCTAAAATTAGTATAGGGCTTTGTGAATTTTGGAAGCTTCTCCAGAACTGAGAGCTTTAAAAAGAACTCAAATGTTTACTAACCTTCTCATTTCAGTTTACTAACATTCTGATTTCAGTAACCACTCAGAACATTCAGTGGTTGAGACAACTACAAACTTAGCCAGAGAAAGCAGAAACAAGCTCCTTCAGCAAGCTAGTAACATCACAAGGAGTAGGGAAAACAGAACTTACTCCTAAATATGCCTCCCTGAACAAACTCAGAACGCGGAGGGAAAGAGCATCCCAGTATCCCTCACACTGGTACTACCTTACCTCTTCAACCAAATGAGCTCAGGGCAGCAAGATATGCTGGACCATACCACCTAGAGAAACTGAAAATTAACTGCATGAGGGACGTTTACACGCTAATGTCCTCAGTGTGTTTTAGTGACTTTTAGTATAGTTTATTCTGAGTATCCTTCCTCATTCATGCCTCTTCCTGGTTTTATCTCTCAATTAGGAATTATTTACTCCAATTCCCAGTTGTGCTCTCTACACATTATTCAGGCTGCATTTGTGCTAGTTATGTCTTTACATATATAGATATCTTTACATCAAAGAAGACAGAGGTACCCAGAAAGAAAAGAATCAAAATGAAAAGGCAGGAGTTGCATTCTGCTGTTTAAATATTTAACATATTTAACAGAAATATGAAACGTCTAAAGCTAACATACAGACTGATCATGCATATGTCCACCTTAACATACATGTACTACAGGGACTCTGGGGGACAACCAAAGTGCCTAATACATTCAAAACCCCAGGAAACATTTCCCAGAATTCAAATCACTGTCCTATAAATTATGGTTTTGTTTATCAGTAAAACGTAAAGTTTTAGTAGTTCTGTGAATAGTAGCCTACAGTAGGTAGAATCACTGGTCAGTGTTTTATTGACATCCTAGACAATCTTGGTAATTCAGGATAATTAGCCTCAAGGTAGATAATCTTTTAACTCCATTTAATTTTCCTAGGATGCTCCGTTTCTCAGAGAAGATGAGCTCAGTCTGTTTCTATTCAGGATAGCAATTCCGTGGTTAGGTTTTACTTTCAAGACATATGAAGCAAAACCTAGCCTAAGTGATGAATAATGACAATTTCAAGTAGTTTTCAGCTTTTTTTTTTTTTTTTTTTTTTTTAACTTATATACCCAGTTTTTATTTTAAGCTTGAAAAAGAGCCCAAGTGCCTAAGGATTTATTTATTTATTTATTTATTTATTTATTTATTTATTTTCCCACCTATACCAAATGGTCTTACAAGAGCTTTTACCTGAAAACCTAATCTAAGGATATAGGTAGGATAATGACAGTTATCCTACTACTAGTGTACATAAATGCTTTTGTTTATTTATATCTTGGAAAGATACAAGATTATTTGGAAATCTGTGTCTTAGCTGCTGCTGCATCTCTTCATGTATCAGTAGAGACTGCAGACCTCCCTAGCAAGTTCTCAAAGCATCTATTGCAAGATAGATAAATTCATCTATTCAAAAACGAGCAATAAAGAATGTATGCTGCTGTCTCTTAAAACAGTTACCATCATCTAAATTGAGGTCTGTCTTTCTCACTCCCCAAAATGTATCACAACATTAATTACTTTTAGGAACAGTTCTAGATACTCACCAAAATGATAGATGCACGTGAACTTACACTTGCATCATTTTAAATGATGGGTTTAAAGGAGTTTAAAGGGACCGCTGGACATCTTTAATTAGCAAAGTGAAAATTAGGAAGCATTTTCATTTTTACTTTGGGTTGTTCACACGTGCTATTTATTCTTTTCATATATTCTGAAAAGTGCATTTAATCAATCTGCTTATCATGAATTCCAATTTCTTTCTAGCTATATTTAACCACAGTTAGTGGTATGTACTTACAGCTGTACATCTCTTCTAAACCTTCATCTTGGTCCAGGTGGCCTGGCAGCTAATGGAAGATAACAGCCCCTAAAACTCAAGAGCATTTAGGTGCTTTGTCTGGACTGTAATCTCAAAGTCTGTGCTCATTTGCATTTCATAAGAAGCATAACTCTTTTTGTTTAGAGCAAGAAAAGGGAACTCTGGCCACTCTTTTAGAGGCAAGTGCCCTAATCACTTTTTCCAAACAATTGAACATAACTTTCTTTTTTCCATGGTTTCTATCCTTTTGAATAAAGCACTTATTATGAAACTTAAAAATATGTATTGTTATTTCTTTTACTTCAGGGGAGCTCAAATCCTTGTTGTTCACCACTTGACATGCCCTAATCACCAGGTTAGCAGTAGAAAAGAGGTTAGTATTTATCTTCTGGAATGGGGACCAGGAGGTAGGGAAAGAGAATATGAAGGATAAAGAGAATAAGAAAAAATGATAGTTCTATGTTCCAAATACTGCTTTTTTTTTTTTTTTTAAATCAATTTAAGAGAAGAGTTCAGTACAAAATAAAAGAACTATTTCAGTGCAGGGATGGCAGCCAGAGTATCCTAATACTAACTTGTTGAACTTGTTGAATGAGTCATATTGTTGCACTTTTAAATTATTATTATTATTATTATTATTATTATTATTATTATTATTATTATTCTGACTCACTGAATTTATCTTCTTTTTTTCCTTCCCTCTTTGCTGCACCTTTATTAGAAGGAGTGGAAAGTCTCCTTTCTTTCAATTTCCCTCACTTCGTCATAGACTAATATCTGGTAGTTAGACAGGCTTTCTAATGTGAGAACAATATGTGGTTCACTCTTTGAACACACACACATGAAAAATTTCATTCCTTGGGAAATGCTGTAACTATTATGAAATTGTATGAAAGATGGTTATGAACTCTCCTGCAGTTACACTGATAATAAAACAAGAATCTTAACCTCCATTTTATTGGCTACCCAGGCCTATTTTGAGGAAACCCATCAGAACACTACTGGAAGAGGGTTTAGATTAAGGATCTAATTTCAAGATGTCAGACAACCTTTGATATGAGGTTAAGTAGAAAGGAAAAAAATACCTCTTTTCTGGCATGTGGTCTGGACATGTTCATATTCTAGATGCCTTGAAAATACAAAATTCAAAGAGCAGGAAATTTAGATACTTCTAGCCCTGAGTGGAAGCTGAGTGGGGTTTTTACAGGTTGCTTTTTTAGACTTGTGCCTGAAGTGGGATCTCAGCTGAAATGCAGTTGCCCAAGTCTTTTATCAGGCACCCAAGGCTTTAGTCAGATATGTCACAGCATATTTGAAGCAGGAGCTATTCTGAAATCTTTAGAAGTTTAACTCCAGACCCAGATCTTGATGTTTGCTCTCCTGACTTTTGATCTTTCCTTTTCAATCAGTGTGGGAAGGAGAGATGGTAAAGCAAGCTGTGTATGAGAAATTAAAATGAGAACAAAAGCCTGTCCAAATTATGCAACAAGGATCATTATGCTATAAAATTGCTCTTCAAATGTGGCTGTCATTGAAATATATTAAGATTTCAACAGTTAGTTTCCTGATGAAGACTTAATTTCTTGCATAAAAAGGTTTTTAAGCTTAAAGCTGTGCCTACACAATTAGTATCCTTTGGTTTTTCAAATCAGTTTGAAGGGTACTAGCGGATTGGAATGTAACAGAAGTATTTTTCCTCATTACAGATCAGTTGTCTCAAACCACTTTCACAATTGTCTTAGAATTTAAATAATTTACAAATGTAATCTATCGTTAGCTACAATGATCACTAGATCGTTTTGCAACGTAGTCTTAGGAAGCAGCCTCACTGCAGGCTTGAGGCTCATGTTGCTGTATCCACGGTAGAGTTCAGGGTAGACAAAGCTGTAACTAAATTTCATCTGCAAATTCAAAGGAGGATTGGAATACAGCAGAGAACAGAAGCCACAGGTTTCCTTTTTTAACCCCATTCTCTTTCTCCCATGGAATGGGGTATTTGTGCATGCAGTGAGGCAGAAATAAGTTATTTTAACATACCACAGTGTTTGAAAAAAACAAAATCTATAAATATTCTTGATGTTGCCACTGTTGTTGAGGTTCGCACAGTGCATAGCTATGTACATGTCACTGGAGGGCTCTGTAGTGCATATCTGTAATCAAAATGCACCCTTTGACCTAGGCACATCCTGGTGTGGAGTTTCAGGCAGACTTACTTTGAAGAGCAAACACAGGCTTTTCTTCCTCAGTTTCCCCCCCTAGTCATCCCATGCTCATCCCTTACATAGCTAGTTGTTTGTTGTGACATTGTTATGTTCCAGTGTCTGGGATGGGAAATCTGGCCCCATCCTTCTCCTACTGTGTGGTCCTGGGCTCCTCTTAAACCTTCTTCTGTAAAATTCTCTCTCTACTAAATATTTAAAAGAGAGTAGATAAGTATTTTGTGTGTTTACTTAATATATTCCCCCTACTCATATTCCATTCTTTTCATCTCTGGCATTGCGTTAATCTGATTTCTTTATATATATCCACTTCTTTTTTTTCTCCTCAAGTAGACAAGATAATTCTGTATGAACAACAAGAATTGTTATTTTCATTACTTCTTTATTTTCCCTTCTCTTTCCTTTTAAACATTTATTTGTGCCTGCTGGACTTAGCTAGCATTATAGCCTACTTATGCTAGATGCTATACAAATCCAGTAAGAGACAGGACATATTAAGAAAACCCTGGAGTCCAAATAAAGAAGGCAACATGTATTCAGGTAGAAGAGGCACAGATCAATAAGATGGCTTGTCGAGGACAGTCAATAGCTAAGCTAAAAACAGAATCCAGGTCTCTTGAAATTCAATCCCACTCACCACCCACTGACCTATGCAACCTACTTTTTATAACGTATCAGTAATTCAAACTGGGTAGAAACAGTGGTACTGTGTGACTTAGACATACGTTTCTCCGATAGGGCCTCATCCTATTATGTTTGTAACAAACAGATACTTGTAATGGTTGTTGAGTCCAGCTCATATTGAAGAGCAAATCAGTACAGTGAGCATACCTTCAAATAATTTAGCCAACACAACAAGTACGTTTTCACAAGTCAGGACTGGTTAGTAAATATGATGGAGAAAAAAACAGACATTTCGATTTAGATGATGGTAACTGTTTTAAGAGACAGCAGGATAACTTCTTTATCTCTCATTTTTGGATCTGAATAGTCTACTAACAAACTTTTAGAGAAAATCAGTATTTATTTTCTCAAAAAAAAAATATATCGGAGTTTTTAAACAGAAATTCTGTTATCTAAGCAGAGTACTAAAAGCACACAGTACTAAAGTACTAAAAGCATTATTGTAGGTGGCAGTAGTAAGGTCACATTTGTTACTCTTATTATCATTACAGTTACTTTTATAAATAGCACTGATATCTCACTGTCATAAAGGTTATATGTGAATGAAGTTACAATAGTCTTATTGCCTACAAAGCCACAATACTGAAACCTCTTACACATATAGATACCTTTCTATTATTTGTGGGTGGATCTTAATCCCTTTTTACAGACTAAGCATGTTGCGAGTGCAGAGGAGCTCAGGTCTCCTTTCCGTGTATGAGTATTGGAACTGGATCTCTGCAGGCTGCAGCGTGGGTATGCCTGGTGTGGTCCTGTGTAACCCAGCCCCGGGGGACAGGGTTTATGGCTTCAAAGCAATCCCAACGGACTACAGCTTCCCTAGCTGATACCCATGTATGTGTGAACTTACAGGCTTTTGAAATTGTCTGCACTTCACAGCTAAGTGTTCAATGGTTAGTAGTTTCATCTCTACATTTCACTCTGTGTTCTTCTAGCTTTATTACTTATTATATTATGTATGTTTTAACTATTATCTCATTTCTCATCAATTTAGATAACTGAAAACTAACCATACTTAATATTAATGCAGTCAACAGCCTCACTTAAATACAAAAACTCAAAATCCCAGGTAGTAAAACTATTAATTATGCAGGATTATGTCCATCAATTATTTTAATTTTTTTTAGAAATAAAAGACGAATGAAATATACTGAATACACTGAAAAAGGGAACTAAAGAGAAGGCAGAAATTCAGAAGAAAAAAAAGTTAGTTGAGACACCTAATGAAAAAGGTAAATAAGAACCTACTGCTCTATACTTAAATTTTCTCTGTTCTTTGTGATTTCTGAAATTTTGCACTGTTTTTCACATGACATTTCCAAAAATCTCCATTTTCCAAATTGTCGTAATGATTTTTTTCCCACAGTTTTATTCTCCTAGGCAAACTAGTTATCATTAATAATATGCAACTGTTTTTACATGTAAGTTATTTATATGATATTTTAAAATGTATTTTGATTTTAAAAGTTTGCTTCTAAAAATACACAAAACCAGCACTCATCTAGGAAATGTTGAAGTTCATCTGTTGCTTTTTTTTTGGTCTCATGACTACGTTATGTTTAGATTCTTACTGCACCTGAAATAAATTACCTGCCTTCCACTTGAAGGTGTCAAGACGTGTCAAGATCTTTTGCTGTTCCACCTCCAGTGAAAAGCTGTCAAGGTAAAAACGCTACATGTCATTTTAGCTTCCCACGCTCCATCCAATTTTAATTTACTCTTAAACTGCTACAATATCTTGTGAGTACTGTATGTTTTTCAAGTAAACGTTTACAATCCATTTTTCCTTCAAAAACAAAAAATAAAGGAATACAGCAAAATAAAAATAAAAATAAAGCACCTTTAAGATTGTGGTATTTGTAACTATTTTTGTCAGAAAGGAAAAGTGAAAAAGAGAAATTTCAAATAGAAATAGACTACAAATTGCACATTTCAGAGAAAACTTTTCCAGTGCCAGGAGTGGAAGAATGGGTTCCATCAGTTCCAGTGCCACAGCTGCCAGACTGATCTTCCCCTTTTCCCTTTACCAGTCAGATACTTCTTTAAAAAGCCTACATCCTGTAACCCCCAGAAAAGCAAAACTTCCCTTCTTCATGTTTTAGAGGAAACAAAGTTATTTGCATATTATCATGCAAGCATGTTATTTCTTCCATTTCTTTTCAGTCTTTCATAAATATTCAAGCTCTCAAAATAGGCAAATAGGCAAACAAAATTATTGGAATGTGAATAAGTTCCTGTTTCAGTAGTTTCTACATCCATTTACTTGTAGTTTTATGAGATAATTTCAGGTAGCTACAGAGATACTTAACTTTCTCCATTGACTGTGCACAAAAATATCCGTTTCAAAACCTGCAAAGATCAAACAATTCCTACGTTAGTTATGTTAGCTGCAGAAAAACCACCACCTCTGATGCTGATTTCCTGCTTGAAAAACCATGAGCTAATTGCAGAACAAAAGCTACGTTTTGAGAGGTCCTCCGCTTAGAGCAGTTACTGTGTTAAAGCCTATCTGATGCAGAACGGCTTGCAAGTCTTTTGCACGTTCTGTGAAGAAGATAATCTGCTTGTCGTATGCTGTTAATGCTGCTGGATGTGATGATATAACATGAAGCAAAGCAGGCTCCATCCTTTAGTGTTAAATCTTTCAGTTTCAACTGCTCCAAAGAGCATTTGGGTAAAGAGTAGGCAGCTGCTTTTTTTTTTTTTTTTTTTTTTTTTTTTTTTTTTTCAGTCAACTGTCATCTTTACCAACTCACTTTCCACCTGCTGATTTTTGAAAAGTTAAAATCCTTCCCACTCTCTTCAAGTTACCAAGGTTCAAACACATGGTGCCAGGATAACTGCTTTTACATGACTGACAATGAAAAGAGCAACATGCAGAGAGCAACAGGTAACTTGTGTTATTTAGCAGACTTCATTTATTATTTACTCATTGTTGGGTGATGACTCCTTGTTACTCATTCATTTTTCAAAGCCAAATCTTCAATGTATTTAATGTCCAAATTAAACATTTTTTTCCTTAATTAAAATGATGAAGATTAATTAATGAAAATAGCTCAGACTTCAACATCTAAAAAATAGATTCTCAGAAAACTTCTTTGTTATCTTAGGTATGCAATTTTTAACAGTATTTAGGCTATGCAGTGTTCAGTGCTCCTATGTCTATGTGAGATTGGTGAGAATATAATTTCTGAAATATGATAGGATGCCCTTAAACACAGGCCTTCTAACCATCCACGTTAAAAGGCTTTGAATCTAATCCCCAGGAATTTTCCTTCATGCCAGGGCTTCCAGTTGTATTGCTTTTCCACCAGCCCCTCCTCTTCTATGTGTGTTTGCAGCTTTTCTGTGTGTGAAAGGCTTGAGTGTGAAACCAAGTAGAAGTAGCTCCACAGCTTGCTGTCCCTGATTTCATATCCTTCTGCACTTCACGTGCTGCACCTAGGAAATACAATACAAGGGTGAGGACCAAGACTGCTTCAAAGGAGAGCCAGCTGAGGGACAGGATAGAAAGATAAGGTGCACACAGGAGAGAAAAAGAAGGCTTACAGGGCTTCGGGTGCTGAAAATGATCTTGAGGGCAACCTAACCATCCTGAGCATAGTCAGAATGTTACAGCTCAGCTTCTACCACTAAGACCTGGGCTGCTAAGTTAAACAGATCTCATAGAGTTGACTGGAAGAGTACTTAATAGTTAAAAAAGGGGCTATGAGTTTTTATGAGCTCTTTGAATTTAAATGCCATTTTGACAGATTCAGATCAAAATATCTAGGACCTGATGCACAGCAGTAGTTAGCACTAATAATAATCAATGTAGTCACTAATGGGCACCCCCCAGAGATCTGGATTTACAAACCAAGTGTACAGAAAACTGAAATACCCAGAGTGACTGGCACTTTTGGAAACAAAGTGCAGATAAAGATTTGAGGTTTTAAATACTCTGATTTCATCCATTTAAGGATTTTCAAAACTTTTTGGTGTGGATACACTTTTAATCCATTCTGATCAGCACTCGTGCTTATTTTTCCTCTTTTTTTATTATGATACTAATTAACTTGTAATCAACAGCAACTCCGTTAAAATCCTTGTGGCTTTGTAATATTCTCAGTGGTATAAGATAAAATAAAATGCCATCTAAATGTCTTTCTTCACATAGATATACATATATATGTTCACACACACACATTTATTAGCATTTCAATTTAAGTTAACAAGATTCAAAAAATATCAGTGAAACACCTGTAGGCTTTAGTATTGTATAACTGTGTCAGGGGAGAAGATGGGTTTATATAGAAGACTGATTCTTCAGTTTTATGTCAGATTTTCAAAAGATAAATACTGTAATGTGTTTATTTTCTCAGCCACTTAAGCATAAATATGTAGGAGAGCTATAAGAGAATGTACAGACCAGGTTTAACTGCAAATAAATACAGCACAGTAATAATGATACAGTGGCTTTTATCATTTCATGCCTGTGAAGTGCATATCCTTATTTTGTTAGTCTTGTAGAAAGAAATTTTAATGTACTTACATTAAATTTCTGTATAGGTGAGCAGGCTTCCTAAATGATATGTGGGAAGGTGGGAATCTTCCATAGTGCAATCCAGACCACTTAAAATTGGGCAGCAAATTGACTTCTGTCACAGACAGTCTGAATAGCCCCTTAGAAGTGCCTTCCTCAGTCATTGGCTGTAGAGCACTAATTTAGTCTTCCAAACTGGGGACCTAAAATTGAGAGCGGGCATATTTTTGCTGTATTGTGGAAGAGTGGGAATAGTTCTGCTAAAATAAAATCAGTACTGCACAGATGTGAATAAAGAAAGCCCCTTTCCTGAGGATCTTATACAGTGCATTTCTAACATTTTGATAGTCTGTACATTGATTTTATATGAAGTTAGCCATTTCCAGTATAGCTCCAATTATTCTTTATCAGATCAGTTAAACAGGTACAGTATTATAACAAACAAGATATTCTTGTACAAGTATCTTTTCATCAACATCACTACATGCATACTTGGGGTGGACTGGAGATGTAGCTTTATCTATTTTTGAGATGGAGACAAGGTTTTATACACTGTTATAATTACCAACTCTGTATGTATTCAAATAAAGCAATTAATGCATTTCACTATTACAGAACCAGAGCTCTAGTTTATTACTATTATTTTTGTTTTCCTTTATTTAATTAAAAAAATATTTTAAAGCCTTATTTTCTAAGAAATGACATCCTTTTAAAAACAACTTGCAATTTAAATATCTTGTCTTTATTTTTAGCTAACTATCATTGAAATAGTGAGATGAAAAAATTGTCCTTGTTTTGCTGTGTTACTTGTTGAAAATTAAGATATATCAAGTCCTGTCACACACACTTCAGTCAGGTGGGTCCTACCAATTATGCTGTATTTTATAAAACATTGAACAGAAGTCACAAACATTAAAATTTAATGAGGTAAATACAGAGAGATAACAGGGACAGTATAAGGCAGTAAGTCATCACATTTTATTTGTATTTCAGTTTTTCTTTTGAATTATCTAGATAGTAACTCAACTGTTTTCCTTAAATACAGGTAAGTGTTTACACTGTCCTTGCCTATGTGCCTCTTCAGTAGCATTTCATAATAAATGTTACTTGCTAGAAACTATAAATCACAGAATAACTGAAAGGAAAACAAATTTCAATACAATCAGGAATCTCATTCAAATCTCTGTCTAGTTGTGTCATTTGATTTATGGGTGCTGTTTCTCCGCACAGAAATTTATTTCTCTTTCGTGTTCCCTCAGGGCCAGATTTCAGGACGGGATGGAATTTCCACCCAGCAGCATTTCTCTGAAACCACTGTCAGGTTTTGAATCTCTCCTTTTCTGCTGGTAATGGAATCCCACACTCAGCCAGTCGATACTAATGATTTTACTTGCCTCCAGCACGGCTTATGACTAAGTGAAAAACCATCTCTTCTACCTCACTACCTCCAACCCTGCTGAACCACAAGTCTAACAAGATAACCAAGCCTTTTCCTTCTCAGGACTTCTTCTCAGTGGAGCTAATTATGCACAAAGACATAAACACTTCATTTGAGAGGTACCAATAAAGTAATCACATCTGTCTGTGTGTTCAGGAGCTGTAACTGCAGCACAAGTGTGTGTATCCAAACTGGCAGTGAGTTACTCCCAACTTTTTTACAATCAAAGGCCTGGAGGAGTAGAAGATTTATCCAGATTTTTAAAAAGTTTAAGCTTTTTAAAAATCTGGATAAATTCTAATTGTTAATGTTATACATTGCACAATGCCACCCAGTGTTGTCTGAGTATAAAAGACTACTCCCAGAAATGCATGTCCAAGAATTTTCCAATATTAGAGTTTTTGTTCTGCAAAATTTTAACCAAGAAGAAAACTCTTTTGTGTGTGTGTGTGTGTGTGTGTGTGTGTGTGACCCTAGTGACCCTAGTTCTACCCAAGGGATCATTCTATTGTGGGTGTCATTCCTCATGTCCATGAGCTTGGAAAGTTTTTCAAGAACTTCTTGAAATATTGCATCGCACCAAAGACTGAGTTGCTCCTACTGACCAGCAGTTTGGACATTATTACTCTTACCTAATTTGTGGAACTATACTTTGGACTTTTTAGTTAGATAGATTAGTAAATATATATTTTCCTGTTTTTATTCCAATTGATTTTCCTTGTAATTTCCCAGAAAGTGTTCCTTAGATGTTTAAGCTGTCTGGTTCCATCTATTTGTGTGTGAGAGCACCATGCAGTGAATGACATACACTCTAAATGCCTTCACTGCCTCAAAGACTCCTACCTCACTGTAAATACTCTGCAAATCCTTTACTTTGCATGTTCTCAAGGAATGCAATGCTGCACATCACAGGTGTGTTGATAGATTTTTTTTTTTAACTCAAATTTTAGACATTACTTCCAAGTCCAAGAGTCAGTTTGGACAGAAATTTCATCAGTTTTGCTCAATGTGGTGTGGCCAACACAGCTGAGACATCTGTTGGACATTGCTTGTCCAACTGTGCTCCTTACCTTTTTACCAAGCTGAAGATTAGATGAAGACATGATTGTCCAACAGGACAAGCTATTCTCTCCATCCAATGATGCAGATGAGTCTTGAAAAGAACAAAGCAATCTTGCATCTTACCAGTCACGTGCCACCTGGACCCAAACCACAAAAATGTTGACAAAATTGATAAGATTTTTTTCTTTGTGCAACCACTGTATTGTGCAAAACATCACTTCTAATCCATTTAATGGAGTGCATATGCTTTCTAGAATAACAAGCATTTAAGCTAATACTCTAAATAACTCATTTATTTCAGTGAAATGGGAGTTGTTATTCCCCTGGCAAATATACTAAGCACCTTTAAAACAGTAATACAAAACAGACGTCAGAACTAAGAAAAATATACTAGAAACTTACTTCTTTACATTTTTATTTTTATGCTTTTTGTCATTATATGTTGATTCTTATCTACAGACTCAATTATTCTTAAACATGGATCATGACAAAATACAAAATTAAACGTAGCAATATCTAGGAATAATTTCAAAAAACAATTAAAAATCAATTACGAATCCATTTTTTCTAGCAGTTAAGTGATAACGTATCTAATAGCATTTAAGAGATTAATGCCCTGATTTGCATTCAGTACTCCTGATTATACACTTCATGAGCCCAGTACTTGTATTTGTTTCACAATCGTAATGCAATTTATCATAGCTATATATCAACCTATTTTTAATATATCAAGTGCACAGTATATGATATTAAGTACTAGGTCAAACACCAACAGATGATGTTATGCTACATATACATCATATGCCTGAATAGATATTCTTTGTAACTGAATTTTCTAAAGAGCCTACAGGAATTAAGTGCCTAACGGGCCCTTTACTTCATTTTGAAATGAGCCTTGTTATAGAAAGGCCATGTAGTTTCTTCCTCCTCTGCTGTGGTTTGTTTCCTTCTCTAAAGAGTGTATAATTTCTTTGTTTATATCACAAGGGACACATTTGTGAATTAAAAGACAGCAATTAAATTACTACTCTGACAGGAAAAGGAGAGCATGAGAAAAAAAACTGAACCCAAAGCAACATTTTTAATAGGAAAAAATGTGCATTAAGTGAACCAATGCCTGGAAACTCTTTCAGTAAGAAATGTGCTTTTGTATTCCATACTCAGTGATGGATGCAGCACAGAACTTTACTCCACAACTAGGTTGTTCAATAACTTAAATATACTTCTCAGGTGTAGAATTTCTTTGCCAAATGTCTGGTCTTACTCATCAGGTGCCATACAAGCAGAAAGGTAGAGTCTGTCTGTTAAAGAAATGTGAATTTTCAATGACACTTGCCTTACTGAATACATTTTCCCTTCATAGGAAGGCTTGTCTGCAGTTTTAGATAGAATAAGAGGAAAATAACTTTTCATATACTATTTAAAGTACAGGTGTTATTCCTATACACAAAAGCCTGGATTGAGCATGGGACTTCAGCTGATACTTAGGATTTTAAAAGCACATTTAGAATTCATGTTTCACTATCTACTTGCTTTTACTTTAATTTTTTCCCCCATTTTCATACCAGAAACAAGTACTTTCTAAAGCATAAACCTAGGCTATAACTGAGCTAAAAACTTGTCACAATGTTGACAGCATACATTATTTACAATCGAGTTAGGTTAGTTAATTAACTCATTTGAAATCACTCTGTCATATGTGCCTTTTCTGGACTCAATATAAGACCATAGTTGAGTTAGCAAGCAAGCTGGTGAGCAGTATTTAAATAGACAGAATAAAAAAGATCACAGCACTGATTCATCCTTAAGAAGTCATTCCCAGTTTCTGTAATTAAGGTAACTTGAAGTGCTAAACTTACTGCTCACTGTTCAACACCAGGTAGAACCAAACATGGACACTTATGTCTTACATGATAGTTAGGAGAAGCAAATGCAAAAAGGAATATAATTGTTTGATTATAATTAACCCATCTGTTAAAATTCCTAGTTACTTTTTATAGTTTTTTAACTTCACTTTGAAGGAGCAGTAGGAAAAGCAGATAACTCCCTTGGTGAAACTGTATGGCAGGTGAGCTTGATAGAATACCATAACATGAAGTTCATTAACATACAAGTTCTAGCTTAAACCCATGACTTCAATAAACATCTGAGAGAAAACACTTCTCCAAGGCACCTGTGCAAGCTGAAGCACCTTAGAGTGTGAGAAAAGTTCAGGTCTGACTGTTCAGGAATTCTGACTAAATAGAAACTCCTTGCACGTGACTGAAAAAGAAAGTTAAAGAAGAAACTGGTAGCTGGTGATGAGATTAATACTCTCTTTTTTGTCAGGTTTTACAAAATCAGTACCTGACATGCACGAAGATTTCCCAGAAGCACACTTTAAAAATATGTATAATTTCACAGATTTTAATAGCTCTTATATGAGCTATGTCAAACTCAAATCAGATCATTGAAGGACAGGGTAAAATGACAGCTTAAAAACAATATTCCTGCGTTTATTTATTTATTTATTTAAGTTGGGCAGTAAGTGCAACACTTATAGGGTTAACATCTTTTAAGTGTTGTTATCCTTATAAATTTCCATTTTCTCCTGTTTAAAAATAGTGTATGTCAACAATTCAGGCTGAAATTTTTCATGCCGCTGTTTGCCACTGGCTAGGTATTTCTGTAAATTTCAGCTGCTTTAATGGAACCATCACCCAGAGTGAAATTAAAGCAAGTACATTGTATTGTCTGCGCTTAATGACAATCTCATGGCATCAACCTGTAAACCGTACCATGGGGCAAATAATCAGTCATGCCTTGTTAAATTCACCAGGATGATGGTGTGGATTTGCCTGCACTGATTAAAATGTGTTTCATTTGGTAATTTTGTAATGAATTCAGTTGCTTTTACCACACATTGATTCACAGTTGAACTCTTTTTACCAAGCAGTGATCACACTTTTCGTATCCCATGCAGACTTACACCGAAGTCCTTGTTCTATGATACAGTGGCTTAATGAGCTCTTCAGGTTGCTTACTCCTGCACTCAGGTGGTAGGGCATGCCCCCCTTCTAAATTAAGCCAGAGCAACACTTTGTGAGTCATTCTGTGAACTGAATGATTTAACTGACTTGAGTTAGAAAGAAAGAAAACATGCACAAATAGGTCAGATCGGTTGAGTGACTTGGTTCACAACATGGCCCCACCACCCGCGGCAGTTACAAGGCAGGGCATGTGAGGTGCCGCGCTGGAGAAGTTGGTGGCCCGGCATGGACTGGAAAGACTGAAATGGCTCAGACTGTCCTTACCACTGAGGGGCTGCACAGTGGGATTAGAGCCTGGTGGGGTTCGCATGTAAACCAAAGCTCAGGGGGATAAGAGTGACAACAGAGCACCTAAAAAGAATGGTGTCAATTCAACCATGTTGTACAGTTAAGTATTTTGCATAAGCTGCATATCAGCACCATTTCAGTTTCAACCGTTTTAACAGTCACCTTGAGTTAAAACACTGCTTGGATAAACACCTCTACTTGCTAGGGACAGCTCAGGTGAAAAGCAGTGGATCTTTTGCTACATTTAAGCTAATGCAGAGAATTTTATATTATTTTGCCTCTTCCGTACAGTTCCTCAGTCAGGAGACATACAAAATCAGGACACATACAAAAAAGGCAGCTGTGGTCTGACTTGCAGCAGAGCTGAGTTTCCTCAATTAAATTTGGTGATAAGTAAGATTTGAATATATATTTTTAAATACTTGGAAGATCAGATTGTAGGTATCTCAGATTGGATACCCAACATTACCTCATTTATTTGTTTGGCTTTTACTCTCAGTACTTTGGTATTACCTGCATACAACATTAACAGTCTATCTTTCAATCCTCAGTAAAATTAGGTAAGTAATAGCAACAGAAATTGCAAAAGGAAGCTAATTATTCTGTACTCAGTACAGACTGCAATAAGCTGTAAATAATTCACAGAGCAACATGCTACAGAAAATAGCAAACTGTTCATAGGACCATACAACAATCAGACCTAAATTATGCTATGGGTCACAAAATCTAATTTCCTGCAATTGCAGCTAACCACATACTCTAATCTTTTTCCTAATGCTCAAAATTTTTCTTAGAGCTTATTGGATTGCTTGCCCAGAATATGAGAAGCCACAACTCAGCCATGTCTGGATTTCACTCACCATTTTGCCAGAAAACTTCTAATGTTCAATCTGAATTTATTCATGGACAGATTATACCTATTCTTGTGCTAATATCTTCCTTTAGAACAGATCTTCATATATTCAGCTAAAGGAACAAAGATTTTATGATAGCTTGGAATATAGCATAGAAATGGAGCATCTCATTCCCTAACATTTCTTAGTGTGTGTTGCACGCTGAATTCATCTCCTTGAGCTTGGATGCCAATGACTATCATTGATGAGGAATCTGCTGCACATCAAATAGTACAACTGCTTTCTGGCACTACTGTAACCAATTTCATCTAGTACGCTTGTCTTTTCCACAGCCATATCATACTGGTGACTCATAAATCACTGTGATAAACCACTCTCTGCAGTTGTCCCCACCACAGCTGCTTCCAGTCAGTGAGCTAACAAGAGAAGCTCTCAGTATTAGTCCTGCATTGTGTATTTGCACTTCATACTGCTAAATTTTATCCCTTATACATTATTCCAGTCCCAACAGACATCCATTTCTTCTTGAACCTTGCAGCTTTCTTCTCTATTAACAATAGATGTATTTTTAGCTATTAGCAAATTCAATCACCATACGCTTTTCTCTACAGACTAAGCTTATTAATAAAACAATAAAACAAAAATTGTTTAAAGACTCGGCCCTGAAGAGCTCCACCAGTCATGCTCTGGTAACAGAGCACTTTCCCTTTCATTGCCACTTGTTATTTTTCTTTTAGCTAGTTTCCTCTGTCACATCATAGTGCTTTTACCAATTAGTGAGTGTTCATTATTGTGTGCGCTGAAGGCATAGCCATCAGGTAGGAATCCTGCAGAGTTAACATGTTCTTATTTAGGTAGACTGTCTAATGATGCTTGCTCACCTAGAGACTGAGGTGAGGATTTGTATAAATTTAGGGAGCACTTTACAGGTTTAGTGTTCCTTTAACATATTATTTCAGGGCGCAATTTAAAATTAAATAGCAGTGTGACAGACAAAGCTCTGGTCTTAAAGTGTTTATGTCACAGGATCCATGAGCATAAATTTTGGAGAAGGCTGCACTAATGGAGGATTGATCAGTCCTGCAATTCTTGCCGTTTTCTGAAAGAAAGTATTTCATGCAGGGACAAGCACAGTGCCAAGTGCATAAGCAAGGCTTTAGTTCTAAGACGGAGGCATAAAACCACATATTAAAAGCCATATGCAAACATGGGGTATTGCTTTTGTGCTGGTCTTGAATTAAAGATAAAAAACAGTTATGGGCAAGCAACAATGTAGACAGAGTGAACCAATGGGGAAAAAAGTAAGTCGAGGAGAATTACCCAGTGTGAAACTATTGTATCACTCACATATGGCAGAAACAAAAAGTTCAAGGAAATGGAAAAAAAAAAATCATATTTATTAACTAGGGATTGTGTACAATACTGAAAATATACATCAAATATATTGAATATACTCAAAATGTATTTGAAGGCTTAAAATATCACCCTGTTTTGCATAATTAACTAATGGCAGAAATATTTATTTAATAAAACCGTACAGATTCGTTCCTTATATAGTTAAAAACTATTTCTAGCAGATACTTTGTATGTCAGAATGATCACATGTCCCCTAGCAACCAGGATGTTACTGAAATTCTACATACAAGTGCATGAGTCACTTTAAGTGATGTAGTAAGTCTAATTAGGAATGTTTAATGAATAGCAGTAGGATACAAGCTAGATTTTATAAATGTCCAAAGCTTGGTAAATTAATTTTGTTCCTAAATGTACCGATAAGAAAGGATAAATCTCCACGTATTTTTTTTTGAGTCAGAGTAAGTGGTATATTCTATTTTGTTATTTCCTTTATTCATCATCTGATGCTTTTTATACATCAAGTTCATTTATCTCTGTTGTAAGAAATTATTCTAAAAATACATTATATCTATTTCACCCTGCCTAGAACCTGAGTCTTCTCTACTCCACATAAAACTGTGTCTGTGCAAATATCATTTATCTAAGTTACAGAAACTGTCAAGGAAGGCATATGCCTCCTGAAGCCACTTTATTTGGTTTTATTGTTTTTTGTTTGTTTTAATCTTCTGTTTTTAAATTCCTTCCTTAACACTAGTTTCTTGATGCTTTTGCTCTGATCTTCAATATGTAAGGAATTACCTGATCTTGCAAAACAGTGTTCTATAGTTGTTGCACAAAATTTGCACAATGCGCTGCTTTACAGTTCATCACAACTCATTAAACAAACAAATAAACAACCAAGAAACACAACAAGTTGGATTAGAATTAAGCCTGAAAGTAAAATTTCTTTCCACCTAGGGAATCTAAATAGACCCTGTTTTGTGACAATACTGTTACATTCATTACAAGGTTGAATCCAACTACTTGGGTGTTGTTTTTTTTTCTAAGCTGCAGTCTGAGTATAAAATATTCTATTATAAAGTCTACAAAAACACATTATAGAAGTATTTGCTTGAACAAAAAGTAAAAACTTATTTTTTTATGTTAACATCTTGCTTGAAGTACCCAATATATTATATAAATACAAAGTTCCAGGTTGAAATGAAAGAGCATTGATGCATTGTTCAATGACAGTTCTCACATTCCTTGCACAGACCATGTGTTTGCTTTTCCATACTATTCCAACCTCTATTCATCAGCTTAACTGTACTCATCACTACTGTTTCAGGCTGATTTGCACAGGTGTTGGTATTTTTTAAGTATTCCGCTAATTGATGCTCCGAGTAATAAGCATATTTTGCTGTCAAAGTTTTTTCTTAAAGTTCCTTCTATGGATCAAGAACAAATTCTGATTAGTTATCAAACAGGTAGAAAAAAAATATCAGAAGTTTCTGAGCATTGGAAATTCCTAGAATAGTGCATGAAAGTGAAGCAGGCCTTTGTAAATACACTGTGTGTGAAGAAGGAGATCTAAAAGTAACTGGGGGGAGGAGGTGGCTTTGCCAATACAAAACTTGGTACTGATTTAATACAAACTGAGAGTGGTAGACATCTAAGCCAACTAAGCTCAAATTTCACTGACTGTTCCTCAAAATTTGCACAAGATTGGGGGGATCATCGTTATATTAGTTCAAAGCACAGCACATAATTTTCATGCCCAATGAGACCATCCCAGTTACAGTTAAGCCACGGACAGCTTTTTAACAATGTAGGATGCTTATTTATAGCCATTAAACTTAATCCATCATTCAGTACAGACTAACTGTACTGAAATGAAAGCAGAAGTAAACAGCATGTCAGGTGGGCAGCGTGAATGAAAACCTGTCACTGTTTCTCAAGTAACTGAACCCAGGGTGTGGTGTAGGCTTGCTATCTTATTGCAGAGCCCCTCCCTTGGGCTGTTTACAGTAAGGTGCAGCACAAGCCAGGCTTTTATAACTCCTTTAAACTCACTTAAAAATCTCTACTACACCTGTCTGCATTTGCACCACCAGCGACATCAAAACTATACATAATTTCCCAATGTTGTTTTCATTCTCCATTTGGAAAAAGGAGAAGTAATAAGCAAGAGCATCATTCACTCACAGGATTCTCACATTTTCTAAATAGCTGAAGAAATGGCTGCTTAACAGAAGGATCCTTAAGAAGAGTGGTCAAGAGTAGAAGCAACTACTAACTTGGACTCATTCTTCATAAGGAACAATTTATTATTTGTTTGTTTGTTTGTTTCCTGCTTTTAAATGATCCAGAAAAAGATTTCCCAGTTTAAAATCGTCCACAAAGTCAATGAACAAATTTCCTTTGATCTGCAGGCAGATTTCAAAAATCTAGCTGTGACCAGCTCTCTTCTCTGGTGTACTGAAGTCCTCAGATGTCATGTCTGTTCTGATTATTCATACAGCCATCAACTAGAGAGATGCAGCACTACATGTTTGAATTGGTTTTCAGTCTCTCGTGGTCAGCAGCAGGCTAAGCACTGTAAGGCATGAAGAAAGTACTTGCTCCTGCCTGACCAAACTTTGTCTAAGCAGGCAAAAGGGGAAATGGGAGAGAATATGTCCAAAATTACACAAGTGACTAATAGCAAACAATGAAATCAACATTAACTGCATTTGAGTCCAAGAGGCAGTGTGGCTCATGCTGCATTTTACCTGTAGAATTTGCAGAGGAGACCAAACACTAAATCTGTTCACTTATTAGAATCTATGTGGCAAGTTGCACAATTTTGACTTCTTTATTTTTGCCTTTTGTTTTCAGTCTTGTTCCCTAAGGAAATGAAACTTCTGCAATCACAGTGGGTGTGTATGGGTACATGTGCATGAGTTCAAGTAGTAAGTTTTGAACCTGCTGGCAAACTTTATCAAAATTTGACACAGAGTAGTGGCCTCAGACATAATGTAATTCCTACATAAACTGAGAAAATACCGAGAGAGTTGTAAATGGCAGCCTGTAGCCTGAGAGCAAATATCATTAGATTCTTGAAAATTTCTGTGGTAGTAATAATATTACTTTCATTTAGATATTAACAGAACAACTCACAGATCCCTTCAGCTAGGTTTTCAAGTTTTCCTCTGCATTAAGAAATGTATTATTTAAAAACAAACAAACAAACAAAACAAAACAGAATCTCATGAAACAATGCAACAGTAGTAATTGGGGCTTAAAGGAAGACAAACAAATATGACATTATTTGTAATGAAATAACGAACTAGAATAACTGCACATGCATAGATGATGTGGATTTCTCCCTTCAACTTGTGCATACCATGTTTTTATGAAAAGCCATCAAAACCATTCAAATTTCTTCCGTGCTTCAGAGGGCAAAACTGTGGTAGCAGAAAGCTCAGGAACACAAGGTGCAAGGCTGACTAACTATCAGCTCCAGATACTGTATTCAAAGGGGAAAGGAAGGGAGAGAGACGAAATCTGGGGCAAAGCTGTGTTCATGACTCAGAATATTTATGTTAGTGATGTCAGATGTTATAATTAGGCAAGGCTTAGGGGTTGTCATTACAAAAATATCAGTGTAAGCCAGGCCTCATGAAGGCTCAGGGAGGGCAAAGACTCAACTTCTCACATTAGAATATGAAATTTGAGCATCTGCCTCATATTGGAACTTGTTTTGCTACCCACAAGCATTGCTGTTCTTCCTAGCTGGCAAGTACCCTGCCAACAGTACGTGAAGGACGCTGGAGAGAGATTACATGTGCTTCATTTGAGTCCTGCTGAGCAGGTCAGAAGTTTTTCTTCCCTTTTTTAAGACAAGGGTTTCAGTAGAATTTAGCTTTCCACCCTCACATATGTGAGCAGCCTTCAAAGCATGTAATTTCCATTGTGTCACACACATTCACTCAGCATATGCATAAAATTGAAGGAGAGAAGCTGAAACTCTAAGATCTTTTTATATGGGCTGAGCTAGGAAATGTATTTATGCTGGTTGCTATAGTAATGAATACAGATGATGATTGCACAATCACTGCAATTACACATTTATAGAGAGTGGTAGTTTCAGACAAGAGTAATACAACTGCAATGCAAGGAAGTGATGTAATCAGGGAAAGATGAACACATAGGTCAATACCATGCTTAAGACATGTTTACTAAATTATGATGAAATATTTGAGAGAGGAAGGCTGGCTTTTGGCTAAGATTTTTGACATCTAAATTCAGTGTGTTGCTCTTCTGCAGCTTTCTTTTGTGACCTTGAGTGTGTGTCTCCCAGTTTAGATCCACTGAATCATGGTGTTGACTAGAAGTTAAGAGCAGTAACAAGCACGTTTAGGTGCTTGGCCAAGGAACCAGAACTGAGAACCTTAAATTACACTCATTTACAACAGGCTGCATTCTGAGTTGGGAGCAGCTTAATGTAGGTAAATAACTCCTACTGAGATACCATATCTTAAGTTACTTCATATGAGGTACATACATAGTCTTTGTTGAAAGAAGGCACTTTTACTTGAGGCTTGGAATCTCTCTATGGAGAGCTTCTTGAGACTTTCCTTTCAAAGGGCAGAGAAGGCAGCACTTTTCTTAATACATTTATAATGCATTTAAATTCAATGCCTAACATGCCACAGCACTCTCCTAGGGTATGAAATGCCTCGGTTCAATTCCTTCCACTCTCCATGGAAATTCAAATCTTAACTCCCACATCTCAGTGGAAAAAATGTCTTAAATGGCAGGCTACAGGATATTTAAAAGGTAAGGGTGCTCTCACTCTCTCCTATTCAATAATTAAAGAACCACTGAACCACAGAGAGTACAAATAACAAACATGAACACGGCCAACTACCAAAACACTTTATTGGGAAAGGGAGAAATTGAGTTCCATTTCTGCTATATTAAGTATTAAGTAGTTCTTGGATCAAGTTTTTCAGGTAACATAGCCAGAGGACCAAACAGCCTATGGATTTTGATGAGGCTTAGATGCAACAGCGTTGCTGAGTGCTTACAAACCCATGTCGGAACAGAGCTTTAGATGCCACCAGGGTGAGGAAGCAGCTATGCCAGGGTATTAAGAATTTTAAATTGGATCTAAAGAGTTTGAAATACAAAACACTCTGTGGACTGAGATGTCCATCAGTACAATGATGATGCTGGTAGTTTCCTACCTGCCCCAAGTTCTGTGGGATTAACTACATTAAAACTGTGAGAAAATCAGAAATTATCATCCCATAAACAAGTGAGAGAAAGATACAATGGACATTTATTTAAGTTTAAAAGCTTCAATTTAAAAGATTCCTTTATGCGTTTTTTTTTTTTCAAGTTTCAACAAATTAAAAGGATTAAGCTTGCAAAATGCATAGTATTTGATCAGTCAAAAAGTAGCACAAGGACTTTGTATTGTGAGACATTTCTGTTGCTTTTCAAAATATAGTCCATAAGCTAACCGTGTTGGAATAATTGTCTTATTAAACAATTTGTGACTGCCAAAAAGACATATGAAATATAAAGAAAACAAAAAGGGAAAAGATGATATTTTTACAACATGAAATTAAAAATAAAATTAAAACAAACAGAAAACACCATGTTCTGGGAAATGGCAGAAAAATGAAAGACAGAAGGCCCATGTTTGAAATAGGCTCATTAGCTGGGGCAGTCTCCTGAATTTCCTCTTATCCCCATAATTAACAAAAACACTGAGATTAAATTTCAGGAAACAGGAGGGTCAGGTAAATGGTATAAGCAGTTTTGACGGATACATGCAATGGTTGAAAAGATGGCTCCATATTAAGTTGAACTGCATAGATATAAATATGGCAGATAAGGTAGAACATGAAAAGAAAAGAAAAAAATAAATCAAGTACTCCTTTCAGTCCCATGTATTATACTTATGTTCTGCAATCTACACAGAAAAAATAGAACAACTTCCTATTTAACCATGTCAAACATATTTGTATTGCATCTCTTTATCTTGGCATTATCACCGCAATTATCAGCATAGCACAATGCTGAAAATCTATGAAAATGAAATGGTTTAGCACATCTAGATATGCATGACTTCCATCAGTCCTGACAATGTTGTAAAGTCACTGTGGTACATGAATGTTTCCCACTTATGGGTCAAACTGAATCCTCAGTAACTACTGCGTAAATACAGGAGTGCCTCAGACAAATCAGAAAAGCTATTCTGATCTACACCCAGTTAAAAGAGTATCAGGTTCTGAATTTCAATCAGCGATTACTCCTACATGGTGCTGCTGTCTATTTTTTGCTATCTATCCTGCAAAAAAGCTGAGGGATCAACAGACTAGAAAACCTATTTTGTTTTAGAGTCTGAACTGTTTTTTCGTTGCCACAACCACAGACTGAGACAAAAGCACTTAAACAGCCTTCCTGTCTGTACACAGTTCGCACCTTGTAAAATAGTCATTTGAATATTGGTAGAATCTGACATGTCCACTTAAGCACAATTTTCCTTCATTTTTGTCATTTCCCTCTACCATAGAAAAGAGCATTAAACTTTTATTGTCCCGATTTTTAAATAATACTCTACAACTGATGCAATTAACACTAAGAATAATAATGTATGGCATGTTCTTAAAAGCAATGCAAAACAATCTACATTAAAAATACTAGTTCAAGTTGCTCTGACTCATTATTTACACAATTTAATGACAATGTTTTTCTCCCTTCCCCTTTGGTTTTCTGACTTTTCAAAGATAGATACCACTTACTTTAAACTCAATTTTTAAAATATGCTTGTATTTGACAAGGAAATGGCACAAATCATTTTTTTTTTTTTTTTTTTTTTAACCTGTGAGTCACCCTGAAAAAAACAGTAACCCCTGCCTTCAAAATTGCAAAGAAGTAATGAAATAGGACAGGCAGATGTGAGAAGAGAAAACCCACCCAAACAAACACTTTTAGACAGTGATAGAACCTCTAACTCTCACTACCAGATTATTTTCACATTGTTGTAAGACTTCATTGTTCATGTTCCTACCACAGGATTTTAAAAACTTTCAAAGGTATTATAGAAAGGCACTATTAACTCCTTTTTACAAATCATTGACAAAATGAAAAGCTGCAAACTAACAATTTCCAAAACCCCTTCCAGTTGAGTCTACAAAAAGTCTTGGGTACTTTACCTAACCCTCTTGTAACCTGACTGGCAGAAATCTTAGCACTAGAGGTGTGCAGCATATCTCGATAACTGTGCAATGCTTTCTAGGTTGGATGTTCACAGAGACACCAATAATTAGAGTCTAAGTTCCTGAAGCTAACAACGTACTTGGGCTAGGTCTTCATAAGAACCCCTTGTATTGCTCCTAGCAAGCAAGGACTTCTTTTAAACCAGTTTAATTTTCTGCATATTACTAAACCTCTCCCTGCCTGTAATTTTAAAATAAGAGCGGGTTTAAATGTGTTTGCTGAACTGGTGCCTAAATACTTTCAAATTATACAACTATTGATATGGTATTGAATATTGTTTTTGGTATATGTTTGCAATTACATTCTGTTCAGTATTGCTTCAGCTATTCTCCCTGATTAAAACTGAAGCCAGCAACTGATAATATTTCTAATCCAGAAAGCATCAGCAATGCTTGACAATATTGCTATTCTGAGTGGTCCTTTAAAACAGGAAACAACACATGTTGCTTTAAAGCAGGGAAGGTGAGGAGAGACAAAACTGAGAGGAGAAGGAAAAAGTCTTAGGAGTTCAGAAAAATACTTGCATGATTTTAGGTCTAGGTAGTTGACAATTTGCCTGTATTCATTTTACATCTAGCCACAAAGGACCACAAATGAAGGTGGCCCATTATCTGTGATCTTACTCAAAATTTTCCTTACTGCATTCATCTGCCTGATTCTGTTCCCAACCTAATTTATCGTCAAGTTTCTTTTAAGTCCAGCAAACTGAGGAACAAGTCTTACATTCCCTTCATGAGAACATGACAGACAAATGGAGTCCTGGAAAGATTAATCTTTCCCTTTATGTATACATATGGCTGACAAGCTTACTATGTTCAGCCCACAGATAACACACTGCCATGGCAGGGGAGTTGAAACTAGATGATCTTTAAGGTTCCTTCCACCCCGAGCCATTCTATGATTCTTTTCTTTTAAATAATATTGAACTTACATTAATTCTTTTATTAATAGCAAGAGAAGACAGAAAGCCCTTGGCTGCCACTAGCTGCAGCCACCCTGCCTTTGCACAGCCCTGTTGTGCTTCCTACAGATTCTCCAGCACCAGGAGCTCCATGGGTGGCTGGAATGGGCTTGAGGGACACTGCTCCTCCTCTTGTCCTCTCTACTCCTCTCTTCCCTGGCTGACTCACATACTGAGCATACTGAGAGGAGAGATGGGCAAGCAAAACCAGGTTAGAAGGGAAAAGAGCACTTCCCCTAAAGCAATACAAAAGGAAAGAAAGTCCCCTGGGAGAGGAGGAGTCCTTATCTATGTGGTGTATCATGTCCACCTACATTTTCAGCACTTAATCCAGTGTTCAAATCAGCACCACCTTGTACTTCAGGGTGAAATCCCCTTGGAAAACTTTTCTGCCCTGCAGATAAGATCAGTCAGAAAAGGCAGCAAAGAGAAATACCACTCCCTCCACACCCACATCCTGTGAAACTCCTGTGATTACTCTTTATTTCTCCTCATCTTTCACTCCTGCTTCTTCACACAATCCCTACCTCTTACTTTTGTCACTGCTAATACAGAAGGCAAAATCATTAAGACTGGCATTCAAGCCTGCAGCAGCAAAATGAAATTTTGCACTGTTTGCAAATTTTGAAGCTTTTGAGCTTTCCAGCTCAAAGGGTCACTGTAATTTTAGTTGCTAATTGATAAACAGATTTTTAAATTAAATATTACATTAAACTATAAATATATTAAAATAAAAATACACTTAACAAAGTCTGATTTTTATCAAACTTTCAGTGATACTGTCAGATCCACAACAATTTATCTGTGAAAACACTTTAAAAAGGTTAAAACAATACACTTATGTATTTCTAGTGAATGGTGTCTTGCCTCTTGCTGCTGACCAGGAAATATCCTGTAAAGGAAGTAGCTAATCACTGTCTCCTTGGAAAATGTTTACAAAGGAACATTGGGGATGATGTTATCTATGTCCTGTTTAAGCAGCTGTTTTGTTCTCTTAAAGCAGATGGTAAACGAGAAAGAGGCATTCTGAGTAGCATTGTTATGCTTTTCCTTTCTGTACCTTGAGTCTCACTGTTTCTGGACATTATTTGGTTCAAGGTACCACATGTTTATCACTTTTTCTTCCTATATTTTACTTGCATACATTTTAAGAAAAAAAAATATTGCAGTATTTTTAGTGTTTTGTTTGTTTGTTGGGGGGAGGGGAGGAGGCTGGCATTTTTGTACAATTCTTACCAAAATCAATTCATAAATTGTATGCACACATATGCATCCTGGTTACCTGAATCAAAACTGATGAAATATGTTACTTCTGAAAGACGATAAAAGTAAGTGATATGGGCTGCTGTAAGACATAAAGTAAAAGTTATGACGACACTGCTCTTGGACTCACTTACAGTAAATACAAGCTTTGTATTTCCTTGATGCCAGAATTAAACCTACTTTTGGTTTTGGTGATGCAGAACAGACTGCAGTTAGCAGTATCATTACCTCTCTCTCTATGTTGCAATATCGTAACATCTCAAAGACGACCCCTCTTTGTGCTACTTCTGAAACAGCTGGGCATTAATGCAATGTAGTCAAGTCTTCCTTCTAGGCAGATGACCAGTGCTGACTGTATTTCAGCATTCTTCTAAATAGGAAAACAAAATCTTTACTCTATAGAAAGGCCAAGACATTACTTGTAGGACTGAGCCTCAAACAAAAATCAAAGCGTGCTCCTCAAAGCGCACTCAGAATGTCACCAGCTAATTGCATTTTCTAACTTACTGGACTCGATGTCTTTCTATATTATCAACATATACGTTCATTGCTCTCCTTGCTGGAACAAGTCATTTTACTCCATTATCTCAATTCTTCCAGATTAAAACCAAAAACACCTAAGTTTCAATCCTTTAGATATATATAGCTGAAAGTGTAAGACTTGTCCACCAGCAGCTTGCAAATTATCTGCATGAACAACTAATGATAAATCACATTTATTTCAGCCATCAGACCATGTTTTTACTTGTACACTCCTCCTTCCTTAATGGTCATATGTCATCCAACTTCTGGAGCCAAAGCCATTGAAAATAACTCTCATCAGTATGCTTCCTTATTTGCCCTTATTACACATCCATACTATGGTCTGAATGAAGCAGAGGTGCTATGATAGAAATTGTACCTTGCTTTATAGTTAAAGGCAATAGACATCCATACACGCAATGACACAAATCAATCTCCTTGTTTTGGATTACACAGTTCTCCATTGGGCATCTCTACGTGGTAATATTGTCATAACCACAATGGCTTACAGACATACGCAAGACAGGATCCGCAGGTAGAGATAATGCCTTTTATTAGGCCAACTAGTATAATAAAGGATAAAGTAGACAGATTTCCAGATATTGCTAGTTCTTAGCTTTAATAAAGCTTTCAACACTGTTTCCCACAATATTGTTGTATTCAATTTGTGACACTGAGGTCTGGATGGGTGGACAACTAGATGGGTAAAAAGCCATTTGAATGGTTAGGCTCAGAGGGTACAGGCTGTACACTAACAAGTCTGGCAGTGAGTAGCACCGTGGTCTATCCTGGGACCTGCCCTTTTTAGCACCATCCTCAACAGTCCAAGAGGAGTCTTGTCAAGTTTGCAAGCAGTATCAAACCAGGAGAACAAGACAGTGTGCTTGAGGGCAGGACTGCCACCCAGAGAGACCTAGACAGAATAGAGGAACGCACTGGCAAGAACTTTTACGAAACTCATCAAGGACAAAGGCAGAATCCTGCACCTCGAGGTGTCCAAGAGGACTCACACCAACATGTAATTACCAATTACCAACGCAATTACAGATTGACAGTGCTTCTGAAAAGCTTATTGAGAAGGAACCAGGCTCTTCACACCAGTGCATGGCAGGAGTATGAGACAAACTGAAACAAGAGAAGATCTAATTTGTTATAAGGATTTTTTATTATTATTTTTTTTTAAATAAAAGCAAAACATGAGAATAGTCAAAAACTGCAACACATTATCCACAGAGACTGTAGGGTCTTCAGACTTCCAGGCTTTCAAGACTCAACTGGATGAAGCCCTTCACAACCAAGGCTGATCCCACAGCTAGTCATGCTTTGGGCAGGAGGTTGGAATACAGACTACCTGAGTTCCCTTCCAAACTCATTCATTTCATGATTCTGTGATTCTCTGCAGAAACTCTCTTCAAGTCTACCCCAAACCTTGCCTTCTTCCAGCTGTGCTAGTTGGTCTGATAGAAAAAGCTGCCTTTACCTACAAGCTGTCTTGCCTATAATTTCCAAGACTCATAACCACAGACATTCCATCATGTGGCATGCTCACACCCACAAGGATCATTACTAGGACTGGAATCATTCAATCTGTCCCACAGACCTGTGGCACCTGAACTGAAAAAATGACTCACAGTAGCTGTAATGATCAGCCTGAGTATTCACTGAGGGTGGTGGGGAATTCATGGCTGGCTAGTACCTATGAAATGCTCTGGCAGAATCCCAAACCAGCAAGATCCCAGTACTCCATGTTCTACTCTATGTTCTGCAAATAAGTGTTTGCTAGTAGTTTGAGATCCATCTGACAATTTTCCTAAGCTTCTTTTGATTTTACATGAATTCCTGTCTTGTCTCTTTTCCATCTTGTTTAAATGCCAAACTCTAAGAGATCTTTTACAACTGTATGTTTGCCTTATAGAGGCCTTTTGTATGCCATGGTCCTGTTAACAGGAACCACGTACCCTTTCCCAATCACAGAATGCCACATAACGCATGAGATTGGAAGGGACCTCTGGAGATCATCTAGTCCAACCCCCTGCCAAGCAGGATCACCTAAAGCACGTTGTGCAGGATGGCACCCAGGCAGGTTTTGAATATCTCCAGAGAAGGAGACTCCACAACCTCTCTGGGCAACCTGTTCCAGTGCTCTGTCACCCTCACAGTAAAGAAGTGCCCCCTCACACTCAGCCAGAATTTCCCATACTTTAGTTTGTGCTAATGGCCTCTCGTCCTGTCTCTGGGCACAACTGAAAAGAGACCGGCTCCATCCTCTCAACACCCTCCCCTCAGATATTGATACACATTGGCAAGGTCTCCTCTCAGTCTTCTCTTTTCCAGGATAGACAGACCCAGCTCTCTCAGCCTGTCCTTGTACGACAGGTACTCCAGTCCTCTAAACATGATGCACACAGGCAGGTGGTCTGTTAGTTACTTGGACATGGAAAGTGGCTGTATATGCTGAGAGAACAGGAAAGAAAAGGTTGCCATCATTCTAGTGTTTTTTGTTTGTTTGGTTGGTTGGTTGGTTTTCCCCCCATTAGATCTAATTTCTAGAAAACAATGTAATCCAAACACAGAGCATAGGTTTTGTTTTGGGATAACTCTGAAAAAACACCAGCCACAAGAAATTACTGAAATCATCAGTTCTTATTAAAGAAATCTGATGAATCTTCAGGAGTTATACAATGTATATAGTAATCAGACACAAATTTAAGAATAATGAAACTAAGTCAATGCTTCTGTATTTGCTCTTTGAAGGAACTCAGAATTTACTTGAAGAAGCATTTTAAAACAATTTGGTTCTGGTTTTCAAATTGTTTCAGAAAATCTACATGCTGTATATTCCTATTCGCTGATTTGGGATACTAAATTATTCAAAGACATTTTAAGTGCCTTATCATACAGAAACCTGCAGCAGTATGGGATTTTACTATGTAATAGTGAAATGATGTAGACAAACTCAGCCATAGAAGATAATATTTATTTGATGCTTCTTATGAACAACGTGTATTTGCAAGCCTAAAAAAAAAAAAAAAAAAAAAAACAAGTCCAGTTGAAGTATGGGCTCTATTAAACCGCTGTAGTCAGTTACTTATGCTATTACCCCAGAGGTATTTTCACAAAAAGCAAGCCTCATATTAGATAATTGCTTTTACTACCTTTAAAAAAGCACAAGATACTTCCTTGAAAACATGAAGGATTCAGAAGATTTTACACACAAACTATCTTACATGAGAGAGATACCACACACCTAAACATAGCATCTACTCAGGCATGGTAATTCTTAGCTTTTTCCTATGCATTGTGATCATTTTAAATGCCTATTGCACATACACTACTTCTCTGACATTCAGCTTTGCCTCAGATGAGTGAAGTACCATAGCAGACCTTAAGCGTGAATAATACAGAATCTTTATTTTAAAGCCTTCTGCCATAACAGAAGAATTTCCAGTAGCAGAATGCTAGGGGACTAGTTTATCATTCACGCTGATATCAAATACTTTCATCTTTTACAGCATTTGTTCACCTAGAAGATACAAGAACATTTTCTGTATGAGAATGGCAATAAAACATACACCATTAAGCATGGGATGGGTGTACAACACTGCTTTATATAATTTTACACATTTTTCACTGACCTTCCTCCCCCTTGTGCTTAAAGGTACACAGATAAAGGAAAATCAGTTGTATTTAGTTTGTCATACATCTTCAATGCTAAAAGTAATATTACCTGTATATTTTCAAGCTATCCAAAGACACATGGACAATCAATTCATTTGTACTGACTTGCTGTGAGTAAAATCCTCACAGTGGAGGCTTTACTCAAGGCTGACTACTGGATGTTGAAGGGTTTGACAGAAGCAGCCCTCACAGCAGAAACCTCAGTATAGAGATAGATTGGATAGAAAGACCTATTATTAGCACAGCTACCGATTTTTTAAGATATCTTACATATAATGTATACAAATCTATGGTCCTTAAGCACAGGCATCAACTACTGTGTGCTTAGTTCCTTCTGTTCTTGCAGAAAATGTGGCAGCCTCACAGGTACCTTATTGACAACCCAAAGCACTCAAATAAGATTAGTCCAGTCTTTTTCAACCTGACTTTAAAATCAACTTTAAAAAAATAAAAAAAAAATTACATTCCTTTTAATTTGCTATCCACTCTCTGAATTCTACAATTTCATATTTTCAGGTCTCATTCCACAATCACAAGTAGAAGCTTTATTGCCTCCTCCTTCTAAAAGCTATTGTTGTCCAAAATGTTGCCCCAGAACATGCACCACCAAAGGAAGATATTGCTATCGCAATACATGCACTAAAGACACAAAAACTAACCCTACTATAGGTCACATTGCTTCAGAAAGTGGGCATTCTATCTCTGGCCCCTTTAGCAAAGCTGCACCAGGAGAAAAATAGCCAAAGGAATTACTATTGTCTGATAACCTCAACAGGGTTATCAGATGAAAATCTCCTCTAACACTGCAACTTTTATAAAAAGAGAAATACCAAAGTCTAGATAATCCTGATGAAAAGTTACGACCCAGACTTGGATGGAACAAGACACTAGAAATGCTCTACTAGCTACAAGTGAAATCAGCATTCATGCTAAGGCAAGCTGTTCTAACAGCTATAAATTTAGGTTAAAATAGGGAAGCACATTCAGATGGTGCCTTCATTACAGCGTCTATTTGCATCAGCTGATCACACAGGATAGCCACACCTTTGGCATATCACAACTCAGATATAATAAAGTTTTGTTTTGTTTTTCTTTTTTCACATGCAGCAGTTGGCAGCAATTGGTAGCAGGCCCTAACTGAAGAGAAATAGTGATTCTGATTACTACTTGTTTGTATACCATGTTAATCCAGCAGTAGCTCTTCATAGCTTCCATGTGCTGTCCTTCTTTCCAATTGTATTAGCAATCTTTTCTCCTTCTCTGGAATTGCTTTCCACACTAGATTGTCTAGCTTGCCTTCCTGATGTTGTCTGCTGACCCCACCACCCAGCAGGGTCCTCTGTCAGTGCAGGGAGCCACCTCATTCATTATCCCATGAGAACACCTAAGAGCCTTTGCACTCATGCTGTGATTTCACAATGATCTAAGTAAAACAGATCTAAGTGAATGCTACTGGAAAAATGTGTGGTCTTGGTCTTTTACCATTAATTGGTTGTGGCAGCACTTGAGCTAATATGAGTGGGTGGGGAAATGAAAGAATTGATATGGCAGAACATGCATCGGTTTTAGTTGGGGTGGGGTTTTTTCCTTGATTAATTTTTGTGTGCAACTCATTGTATGCTTGTAGAGCTCTACTAGCTGGCCCATTGCAAAAAGGAGGAACGTGGACCCAGGAAAGAATGGAAATTAAATGAGCTTAAAGTAGATATGAAAGAATAGCTTCAGAAAATTATTTTTACTATGCTTTGAGGGCAAGCTAGCTTTGTGAACTCACACTAAGTTGAAGGGGAAAAGGTGTATCTTAAATACAGCAGGACTTCAAAGATCTGACTTACTCTGAGGCAGAAAGTAGGTCCCTTCACTCAGTTCTAATGGTAAAATTCAATTTGTGAGTTTTAATTGCTGCAAGATATTCCAGAGATTGGAACACAACAGTATAAAATTTCTGAATCAGAAGCGTTCCCTCAGGAGCAATATGGCTCATCCTAGACATAATAGTCTTCTTGCAACTCTGTTAGTATGGCTCTATAAGTTTTATTGTAAAGCAATCATCTACTGATAGAAACTCTCAGAAAAGAGAATTACTCTCCCTTTCAACAGAGTAGGTCTCTGATTTTCTGAGGACACAAAACAGGTACGAATGTACTTTACAGCAGGAGACCATTTCACCTGGAAAACATTACATTGAGGGGTCAGTATGTCAGGCTACTATACAGGTGTGTAAGTTACAATTGTATTTTTGTATGAGATTGTGTAAGATTTGCTAATGGTTGCCTTCTGATCACAAAGCTGGACAGTGTTCTTTCTCTCAAACCCCCATTTATTTGTGTGTATGCACATGCACATGAACTTCTCGAGAAAACTACAGTTAAAGGAAAAGCAAAAAAAAAAAGGCTGGGATGGGCTCGCCTGAAGTAGAATTAAGCCAGGATGTTGGCTTAACAACATAGATGCTACAGAGAATATCACAGATGACATAACTACTGGTCTTGGTTATATATTAATGCATTTATGTTTCATAAGCCACAGTGATCTTCCAGCTGGGAATGAGCTCAGTATCACTCAGGGGAATGGTACCTGCTGAATCACTAATGTGATTTCCAGTTGCATGCAGGGCTTTTCCTCTCACCTGCAGGTCTTGTGAACACCTAGGCAGGTTTGTACACTCGTGGCGATAGCAGCAGTTCACCTGAGAAAATGCCCATGAGTGGCATCCTTTGCGAATTTGATCGTCTTGGAGACCTGAAGAGGAAAGTGCCCTGGTTGTTGGTAGCAAATTATTCGGAGTATCTGAATCTTACCTGTTATAGAAACAGTTTAAAAACTGTGTGGATCTCATTGTGAGGTACAATGGCATATGATGCCCAAGTAGCCTTCTGCAACGTGAACTGAGCTCTCAAAGCGATGGAGCCTAACTGACCTGTGACTTTTGCATGGCTCAGATGGTCGTACTTCTCAATGCAAGCCCATTTAGTCAAACTGCGCTACGTGCAACGAGCCTGACCTTTCAGATTTCCTGCCCGGCTGTTTCTTCTCAGAAGCGAAGGAGGTTCTTTCTCTTTTCTGTCAGTGGCCAGAACGGGACAGTCAGCAGTGCGGGCACTTGGGGGACATCACATCTCATCCGGCGGGGCGGCGTGAGGCGGCAGCCAACAGGGGCTGCACAAAGGCACCCCAGCCTCCACTACCAGCCGCCGGCACCGCGGGGAGAGCCTCACCGCGGCCCCACGGAGCCGGGCCCCGCTCCCCGCGGGTGCTCGCCCGGGCTTAACGCGCCCTGCGCCGAGCCCTCGGGGCTGAGGGTTTAGTCCCCAGGGGCTGCGGCGCCCCCGGCCTCCACGCGGGACGTCCCGCGGGCGGGGCGCAGGCGCGCAGGGCCGCGGCGGTTGCCTGGAGGCACGCGTGGGCCCCGCCAGGGCCGGCCCCCGGGGTCTGCCCCCAGGCAGGGTCGCGGCCGCCTCGGAGCCGGGCAGGAGCCGACGCTTCAGTATCTGGTAAACGCGGCGGCTTCAGAGAAGAGCAGCCCGGCGGCTCGGGACTTCCTTCTGCCGATAAGATCTTCGCCTTCGCTCGTCACGGGCGGCGGCTGCTCCGCTCGCTCGGCTGCGAGCTCCTGAGGCGAGGCGAGGCAGGAGCGGGCGATGCGCGGGGCCGCCCCGCTGCCCCGACCCCCTCCGCCCCGCGCAGCCCCTCGCCCCGCGGCGCCGGCCGGGCGGCGGAGCCGAGGCTAGCGGCGACATGGGGACCCTGGGCAAGAGGAGGGAGAACCGGTGAGTCCGCTCGGGCCGGGGGCTGCGGGGCAGGGGGGCAGGAGGCGGCGGGCAGGACCTTCCCTTTCGCCCTTCCCGGTGCTGCCCTAGCCGTGGGGCGCTCGGAGCCCGGGGAGGACGGGGCTCAGCCGGGGGGCGCCGCCACCCCCGGGGAGCCTGCGGGTTTTACGGAGGTCCCTGAGGGGTCCCCTCCGCGGCCCCCGGGGGCTGCGCTACCGCCTGGCCGGTTTTGGGATGCCTCTCCCGCCGGGGTCCGCTGAGCGGGCCGCGGTGTTGCCCCGAGCCTCTTTGGGTCGTGAACTTGGCTTTTGTGCGCTGTTCGGTGCCGGCTCGGATGGCCGGACCGAAAATATCCTCCGCTAAATCTCGGGATTTGCCGCCGCCGCGTCCCGAGCATCCTCTGCGGGGCCTGGCACGAAGCTCGGAGGGGTGGTGGCCGAGCGCCTACAAAGAGAACCCTGAGAGCTCATCGGGCCCTCTCTCCGCTTTATGCGAGAACAGGAAGTCAGATCGCAAAGCGACGAGGGAAATTTAGAGAAAGGGGGAAGGGAACAGAAAATTCTTTGCATAGCCAGTGCCAGATTGAGTGCGGGAGAACTGAGCGATGGTCGCTGCCCCTGCGGGGTCAGGGCTGCGCTCTGCTGGCGGTGGGCGAGCAGTGACATCACGTGGAGCTTGGTGGCTTTTCCAGCGTGGAAATGAGTCAGAAACTTAAGAGAAGGCTTGAAAGTCGCTGACATGAGGTAGGGTCCAGTCTGTCTTCGCTAGCCATCTGTATTTCCGAATTTGTCCGGGACCACCCGTATGGGATGCTGGTGTCGTTACTGCAGTCTGCCTGTGTGTGGTATGCACACTGGATACGTTTCTATGCCATTTCTTCTCAGGATTGTCAGTATATTAATAAAAAGTTTTGCATAGTGTTGTCTAAGAAAAGTTGAATGAAAGCTTAAGATAGCAACTTAAAGATGCTGTAACTTCCTTAGGGATATTGCGGAGTGTGAATTGTCTCTGAAATAATCCTGAGTTTTATGGAAACAGCAGTGGCTGTTGCCCTTTTGGGAGCCGTATTGCCATGCTCTCAGGTCAGATTTTGAAGTGGTTCCTGTTACTTGCAAGCGAAAATGTTTCAGCACTCTTCATGATATTTGTTCTTCTTTAATGTTTCATACAGAAAGAAGAACATGTCCACAAGCAGTGAACATCTTTTAATATTATCTGTAACGTACCCATTCCTAAGCTCTGAGAAATGATAATATGAGCAAAATACAAGCCCAACACTAGATACTTGCTTTATTTTTGGCCTTTCATAATAGAAGCATTAATTCAGTCATGTATGCACTCTTAAAACAATTTAGTAGAAAGTAATAGCATACAATGGATACAAACTCACCAGCAATATTTTTTGATTGTGAGATGCTCCACTGTAAAGTTGCACTGATATTTTGGGGACTTAATATCACTTGTAAAATCACTATTAATAAAAGCTAGTCTGTGTTTTTCCAATGTGTAATATTTGATTATAGTTATATTTTTTTCTCCTTTACTTTTGGTAACCACAAAAATGTGTGGTACATTACTGCATAACAATGTTCCTGTTACATGGCTTGTATACACAGTTTAAAGTTTTGTGGCTGTCTTTTAAACTTGTGCTAAAGCAGTAATGTAAACATACCAGAAGTCTTATCGCTTTGCTTGACAGTTAAGCTGAGAGATCATTCAAGGAGCTCTATAACTGTGTGCTCTACAATCCATGTTTAGCAGGAAAAAAAAATCATTTACTGAGTAGTCTCTTTAGTGTACTTATTAAGTGGGAGGGCTATGTATTTCACCAACCTAGCTACAGGGAATTAATTGCCCTTTAAATCTCTCCCCCTTTTCCATGCAGCGTAAAATTTGCCACTCACTCATCTTGTACTTCGCTACTGTGCTTTCTTCTAGGCAACCTGCCCAAGGATGCAGCACTGCTCCTGAATCAGCACTTGAGCTGAAGCAGATCAGTCACTGTCACAGCCTTTCAAATCTTACCCAAGTCACAATGGTGCCACTGGGGCACCTGGCCAAAGGGGCGACTTTGGAAGATCTTCTTGACACCTGCATTCAGTCTTTTGGTGAGTGTCTGGGGGTTTTTGGAATGGTATGAATATGTTTCTGTAGTGGTTACTTCTAGGTCATTTACTAGTGAATTACATTGATTTACAGAGAATCAGAAAGGCTTAACTGATTGTTATGCATTCAGTAGGTAAATGGATATTTTATGGGTTTGTTGATCTATGTATGCATGTTATTATATGCCAAGAGATTTATGTGATTTTTTTTTTTTTCTTGAGAGAATAGGACAAACCCTAGTCATCCATACTTCCATATGTTTGTGTTTTGTTTTTTTTTTCCTCTTTTTTGTTTGTTTCTTTGAATATCAGGTTGGTAAACTTTAACAAGTAATCATTATGTTACTGTAATATGCAGTAATATGCTCATGATGTGCCAACATTGTGTTTATGTTAAATATTTTGAAATGAGCAGAGCTATTTTTAAGCTGGGTAAAGTAATGTTGGATTGCCTCTTACATTACTTGTATAGAGTTTAAGTTGTCTCTCAGTAGTGAGAAAAAATCCTAATAAAAATCACAGCTGAATTCTTTTTCAAGCCTGTCAGTTATCCATTTTTCTTTCTGCCATAAGAATTGTAGTATGTGGATGATTATTGCAGTAATCCTGTATACTTAGTCTACTTTTCCAATCTTTTTCATTAGTAAACATGTTCATTTTTTATATGATTAAATATACTGGTACTGAAGCACTCAAAAGGGTTCCAAATACTTTATAAGTAATTTGTTTAACACCGTATCTTTCAGTAATGTGAACTACTCTGAAAGCATCTTGCAAAGTTTACTTGCAGAGTGGTCCTTAGACACTGAATGCTCTCAAACGCCCACTCACCTCTAAAATAATTAATCTGTGCAGTTAAATAGTAACATACAGTGCCAATGTAGTACTGCAGCACATAAATACTGCATAAACAATGACTAATCTTTTGCATCCATTGGAAATGCATTTTTTTTAAATATACTTACAGCTTGTACAGAGAAATATGTGTCTGATAAAACATGCAATTATCAATATCGTTTTGTTTCTTTCTGGCTCCTTTCCTGCTCCATATAAGTATTGTAAAGAATGTATCCACTGAACTACTACAAAGCTCCAGGTTTTAAACAAACATTGATTATAAGTTTTGGTTCACTGGGAGTGAGGCAAGACATCTAAAGCACATGTAAGACCTTTGTACAGTTAAAATATTGAGATTTTTTAACCAATTCTGAATTGTATCTGTTTTTATGTGGTTGATTTCAAGTACTATATGTAAAACACTGAATGGGAGACTTAGTTTGCTTAGTTTTATTTTAATAACTTTTTCATATTCAGAGTGTATAAATCAGCATGTGCTCTCAGATTCCTGGGCATCCATGCATTATAAGGACTAAGGTGACAGATCAGAAATGTACCTGTCCAGTTCAGCTGTCAGTGCATGTGAATCTTTCAAAAGGGTTTCGTATATAAGCTCATTAAGGACTGCCACAGTCATGATGTGCACTGTAGACACTGAGGCTCTTTGTTGGGCAATTTGTGGTAGTGTCTGTATTTGTATGTCTTCTATGACATTATGCATATTCTTAAAATATGTTGGAATTTCCAAGCTGAGTATTTAAGGAAACTGTAAAATGCAACTTAAAACTATAGATAACCTATTTAACGAAGTTGCTTAGAGAAGGTTTTTGTAGCCATCAACAAAAATACTGTGGAAAATATGTTCATTTCATCATGCCAACAAAGGAAGCAATGGAAAAACTTTAATTTGGGAGACTGAGGAGGAGTAGGGAGAAAAAGAGTGGGTAAAAAAAAAAGGCTGAATGATTACAAGTATATTGAATGATTAAGCAAGTTTATTCCCATGCATAATACTTAAGTAAAGCTACTACCTTTTATTCTAATCAGATTAAAGTTGTATCCTCAGTCTCAAATATGCTGCTGTATATTATTTTGTATATTATTCTGGAAATTGATTATCGTAATCTGATCAAGTATTACTTCAATATTAAAAATGCAGAATCCTCCAAGACTTAAGCACAGATCTTCTTACTACATTTTAAATTTACTTTCTGGAAAAAGCCCTTGATTTATTTACCAGACTAAGGTTAAGGAAAACAGTATGTAGTAGATAGAGATGTTGATGTGTCACACTGCAGAATATGTACTTTATCATGTTAATACTATATGGCACTTGCTAGTATTATGTATACAATTATAAACACAACTTTTCTATGAAGTACACAGCCAATTTTATATTCCTGAAATCAATTATAAAAGCTTGGAAAAAACAGATTATATGTAAGGGAGCCTGCTGTCAAAAATGGCGTGTAAAGGGAAGTCGGCAGCCTTCTGCCATTTATGTGAGGAATATTACAAAGATGGCCTAACCAAGAAGGCATTAAGAAATAACCCACACTTGAAACTGTGAAGGACACAAGTATTCGTAATTTGTCTTACAGTATGGATAAGGGGAAAAAAGAGAAAGTGGAATGTGTAAAGTTCAAATAATGAGAAAACTTTGCCACAGTGTTGTAAACAATTCCAGGATGTTTTGTAGAAAGGCAACTTTCAAGAGAAAGCTCAAGAGACCTAAGATAATCTAAAAGCTATGCTAAGGAGGTAAGAAGCAAAGATCGGATCTTGGAGTTTGTGATACTGTCTGTGGGTATGCAACAGTGCTGGTTAGAAAATGACACTAGAATATGGACTGAATACCTTGATTTACAAGGTGGTGATTCCAAAATCACCAAGGTGGTGGTTACCTGCTGATTCCAAAAGTTGATTGTTAGGTGGACTTTCATTTTCTTTTTTAGAAAAGACCAAAATCTTATTCAGTATAATCAACTTGAACACGTACTTTAGGATGATTAATGTGTTCTCTCTCTCCCCTCTCAAATCTGGCCATCTGAACTGATGAATGATAGGTGTGTAGTGTAGAGACAAACAGCGAGGGTCATACAAGGTAGCGTGAAGTCATGTGGATAACGACGTCTAAGAGGAGTGTAACGCCAGTGCTTATTTTATTCAACAGCATGATTTTTATTAACAAAGATAGAAGGAGATGCTGAAAGAGGCTTCTTCAAGCTGTGGAAAGGTTGAGTCAGGATGAATAAGATGAGTTCCAAAAAAGAATTGCCAAAAGAGGCAATAGAAAAGCCAGGACATAAACTAGGACAATAATTCAGGGAAAAAAAAGCAGTACGATGAATAACTGAAGGCAGGTAGTTTCTCAGAAAGGGAAAATGGTCCTGTTTTTACTCCATGAGAAGTTTTATAGAGGCTTGAAACAGCTCTCAACAGTGCAAAGAGAAAAAATGTGATTAGATAGAATAGGGATTAAAAACATTTTCTATGTGACTGGGAAAACCTTTCAGCTTTACAAGTACCTACAGGATGCTGTTACTGCTATGATCTAGATTGACAAGAGCTGTAGAGCGCAAATGAACGCATTACATTTGATTGAATTTGAAAAGAAGGGGAAGTGTAGGATATAAGTGGAGCTGACAATAACATTTAAGGATTAAAAAAAATATTGTATGGAAGGAAAGAAGTCTTAACAGAGAAATAGAGGAAAAGAGAAATCAAAGGATGGAGGGGAGTGGATAGAGAGGAAGAGCAGGAGGTAGGGTAAGGTGATTGAAAAGACTAGAAAATGTAGCACGTATAAAGAAAGGCTAGATTTGGTGGAACATCTCCATCAGAGAGGTTAATTTGGAACAAAAAGGTCACCTACTTCTAACCAACACCTACTTTTAATTTCCTCTTTTAATTGGCAACAAGATGGCTGAAGCTGTGAATTCATGGAAAAAAAGTAATTAATAGATATTGGTTTAGAATATGACAACTTCAGGAGGGAGATAATTCTGGAGGAAGTCTTTGTTAATGACTGATTCTGGAGTGAAATTGTAGGTAAAACAGTGGCTTTAACCCCTTGTATCCATGTTTTCCTATTATGTAGTATATAAAACAACTGGAAAATACTGTACTTTTGAGTGTCAGACTGGTCTCTGGAAGTCAGTACAGTTTTGTCTCCAGCATTACTACTTGGTTGTAAAGACACTCGTACTATCAGCTTTGTTGTCAAAACCATCATAGTAGCTCGTTGTTCCATGGCCACATCGACTATTTAATGCTGACAGTTCAGTAGAACACAGGAAGTGTACACTCAGTAGCAGAGCTCTATTTTTTCTAGTTCTTCTTTATAATAATCTTTGCAAGACTGCATAAATGCATGTTGACATATATTTAGTCCAGAAAGTGTTACAAATTAGTAAAAATATTTCAGCAGTGTTCACTTCACTGGATAAATATATCTTAATTTTTTCAACTCTGTATCTGCTACATATAGAAATTACATAACAGTACTTCATCATACGTTTTACCCATGGCTATTCTCATGCTACTGCACGCTTGATGTTTTGACTAAGTCAGTTTCTGAGTTTCTAGCAGATGTTTTTTTCCCCCTATTTGTATACTCACTGTGTAGGGTAAGAGGTGCGTGGTAAGAGGTCCCCATTTCTTTCTTTGACTGTAAGCTTCTATCTTACCATGTAAATGTATCTTAATGTTGAATGAAGTGTGCTGCTATTTTTTTTTAAATACATCTTTTGAAGATTCAATGAACTATTTTAATGTGCACTAAAGCTCATAGGCCATATAGAGTTAAAGGGTCTTTCCCTTGAGCACACAATACATTTGTTGAAATCATTTTTACAAATGTTTAAAAACTGTAGCAATTGGGACAAAATGTATTTTCAGCATATTGTCATTTTGCTACCTCCCCGCTTTGTCTACAGTGAAGTCCTGAAATTTTACTTAAGACTACCTAACAAACACTCCTAAGAGCATAATTGACAGTCCTAATTTCTACAAGCACTTATGTCTTCCTGAAAATATCAGAGGGTCATGAAAGAGCTAAGAAATTCCTAAGATGTCACAATTTTAATATTATGAAGGTATTTATGTCTTCAGCGTTTGAGTGTAAGATCTTATATATATGCCTCTGTGTTTAAGCACTGCAAGCATGCTTGCTGCAGCACATGGAAGAGCTATGCGTAACCTACAATTCAGGCACTTCAGTTACTGCTGGGCAAGATGAGCATGCTCAGTGGAAAAAAGAAATACGAAACTTCTTTTAGGTGTCCGTCACCATGCAGTGTCCCTGTGCCTGGTTTCTTGAGAGATGTAAGTAAAGGGTTTTAGGAAAGCAACTGGTTGTTCTTGTTGTTTTTTCTTTCCCCAGACTACGTGTACATTTATGTACATAATGCATGTACATTAATACATGTCTTATGTATTGTAATTCTATGTAGAAGCTCAGGCATGAAAAACTGTTTGCAGTGGAATTGTTTATACTGCTATGTCAATCTTCAATAGGGAAAATATGTATATTTTAAAAAAAGATTTAAACCTGCAGCCCACTTTTCAAAGAAGTTATTATTTTAACTTCATAAGTTAGCAATATTCTTAATAGAATTCGTGTGAACCTAGTGCAATTTGCTGTTTCTAATGGTGAAAATAATCTTGGTCTGTGATGCAAATTGTTTTGCAGTATCCAATCAGTGTTAAACCAGCTTGTTGACTCAGTGTTTGTAAACCAACCTTAGAAATCTGGGAAACCACTTCAGGACTGATCTGGATGAAAGATGCCAGATAATTATTGTGATAGAATTGAGATCATCTGTCAAAGGAGCTGTTTGTCTCTGTAGGTGATCAAGAAGTCGATCATAGTTTACATTTTTGAAAAAAAAAATAAAATAAAAAAAAATAACTGTTAGCAGTGTTGTCTAGTTCTGTGAACTCATATTTCCATGGCTCACTTTTGCATCAGTATCGTGCAAAAATATATTGAGCCTTCTAAGAAAAAAAAAAAATCTGCTCTTAAAATAAATACTGATAAATAAATAAATAAAGATAAATTTGGTACTTTAACTGTGACTGTTTTATTAGTTATTGTATATTGCAACTAGACTGGAAGAATAAATACATTTTTCCAGTCTAGTTGCAATATACAATAACTAATAAAACAGTCACAGTTAAAGTACCAAATTTATCTTTATTCTTTTACCAAATATACCAAATTATAGAATATAATTGCCTTTTAGTCAGAATTCTGGCTTTTAGGGCATATGCACACCCACAGAAGCCAAGTTTTGTCATTTACTTTTTTCTCTGTTAGCTTTGTCTGGCCAGTCATTTGTTTGTCTCATGTTTGTCCTTTCTGCTCCCAAAGCCTAGAGTCCCTATTCCCCCCAAAAGCGATTAAAGTTTGTTCACAGTGTTGTACTGTATTACAGTGGCATCAGTCATCATGTGTTTAGTAATTTGGGTGTGATTTGGTCAAATACAGCGCAGAAAATTTAGTATTGCTTGGCAACAGAAACTATGTTAATGATCAATTAACGACATTGTGGGAACAGAAGAGTAGCTGTTGCTCTGTAGAAAGCTAAGTGCTATTTAGCTAACCATTAAAGGTAATTGTGATAGTACCAAAAAGAAAATTATTTCTTTTTTTAACCTCAAGTCTGTGGATTTTTTTTTTCCCGAAGAAATGAAACTAGATTTCTTTTTGTGTTTTTTAAGTTCTAATTAGCTAATTTGACTTAATCCTTTTCAATATAGTTGTCTGAGTCACGAAATAAGCAATAAAAGAAAATACATAAAACTTAGACATCTTGCTTTACAAAGCCACCTCCCGTTTACTCATAGTTACCATAGGGCTATGACAGAAAATTATATCTTCATACCTGTAAATATAACTTCAGAAAAACAATGTAACTTCTAATTTGCAGTGCATGAAAGCTTAGATAGCAATAGAGAATAGTTCATTTTCCTGAGAATGTTTCATGAATTTCATTTCTTTCTTCTCTACAGCATGTGTATGAAGTAGAAGCAAGAAATCAGTCTTTAGGCTTCCCTGTGCGTTGTGCTTTGTTATTTGGTTTGTGTATGCTTTAATGTTGAGTCTTTCAGTATTCTGTTGTTTATTGCCATGTATAAAGACATATTTTGGCAATGCTTTTCTTTATAAATCTGAGAAAGAAGGGGCTTCCCATAAAATGTTACACAGTTCAGTAGATGTTTCTATTACCCAGGATAGACTGGAGATGAAAAGCTACGATAATTTTCTAAATGTGATACCACTTTTTTCCTCGCATTAAAGAGGTCAGAATGTGAAAGTGCAAAAGCCAGGAAAAGGCAAAGGTACGAGAGCACCCATTAAGAACTATTAAGATTATACGTGCATTGGAGATAAGTTCAGGAATCCTCAAACAGTGCAGCTTTAATGTTCATATGTATATAGAGGTTATGTTAAGAAGAATTCAGTGGTTAGTGTCACCTATACTGTGGTCACTTAGCAATATGCCATAATTCCTTTATTTTGAAATACAGAATCCTCTGGCAGAGAACTGTAGTGTGAGATGAGAAGAGCCTCTTTTCTATGTTAACCTTTACATTTTCTTGAAAATATTTCACCTTCCAAATTTGAGGTTTGGATAAAGATGAAGTTGTCATCTCTGTTCCTCAACTATATTTAATCAGCTCTAATGTTGATCTCCACTATGTAGTGTTATTCTTTTAAAAAATGTACACTAAAAAAACAACAACCCAAAGTGTTTACTTTGTATAAGAAAATGATCAGATACCTTTATTACTAATATTAAGAAATGTACTACAACAGTACTTGGGAGGCATGAGACATTTTCTGTGCTAGCGCAACTGCTGCAGTAGGGCCAATAAAGCTTACACTTGAACATACAAGAAAATTTCTCTGGTGAAAATTTGACATCATGCAGCTAGCTTGAATCAGCAATTGGGAAGCTTCTGTATGTAAGTATTTGATAGTGGTGCATGGTGCTTAGGTGTGTTTTAAGTCTGTAGTGAAGCTGAAGGCTTTTTGGAAACTTTTTTTTTTTTTTTTTTTTTTCCTGTCTACCGTGAATAAGATATGTTCCAGTCTGAGGAAGGGTCAAAGGCATTCCTACATCTGCTGGATTAGAAGATAGCTTGCCAGGTAGTGTGTAAACATTAATTCCAGACATATATCTAGAAGTTAGATCAAAGGCTGGGAAGCTGAGGTATTTAAGGGAAATTTGAGACTAAGTCAGAAATACTATACCAGGGCAACTTTATAGTTAGGGTAGAAGTATGAGTCAGCAATGAAAGTCAAGACCAGAAACTGGGGTCTAAGTTACCTGTAACATCTTCAGGTCCCTAAGAGGAAAGCTGCTTAGTGTCTGCTGCTCTGTTATAGTTTGAACTTTCAGATGAAGCCAACTTCATGCTTCCATGGGTTTGATGACTGGCTGCACCAGGATCAATCATGCAGTTAGACATGTCATTGTAACAACACTGTGGCTGTGGGATGAGTAATTTGAAGCATGCAGCTGAGGTGAGTGGTCACCTAGCGGTACCATCCTCAGAATTTTCTGTTTCTGTTCTGGAAGTCTGGTTTGTCTTAGCTACCCGTGTTTATACCAGCACAGCTGTGTTGCCAGGCATTACACTTGAATTATTCAGAAGTTGTCTGTAGCTGAAAAACTGCACATGGCTCCTCTAGTATGATGATTTCAAGTTTTGAAAAAACTTGAACTCTCAAATTACAATTGTTAGGCTCTATAGAAAAAGTGTTTGATTAAAAAGTTCTCATCTACACATGCCAAGATCAATACTTTAACCATACTGTAGAACAATGAATATTAGCGTGTAGGGGCGTGTTAACTTTTTACCTTGTTCTGTGTACTTGATATGAATTTCCAAGGCTAATGGAATGCTTTCCACCCACATTTCATTTGGTTTCTCTTGAAGAACGTTTTAATTTCTCAAAATCATCCCATTTCCCCTTGACAAGAGCTTTTATCCTCTTGTTTTCATTTTAAAGAATTATCCACCCAGAGCTTTCTGCAAGATTTAGCTTTCCAAAAGCTGTTTCTGAGATAGAGTAATGGCTTTCCCTTGAGGCTTTTAGCCCCTAATGTTCCCTACCCGCACATAGAACAGTCTTATTATCCTTCTTGGATGCATATTAGACTCACTTGTGTCTTGGATGTATCTGCATTGTTAATGATTATTTGGAAGAACTTTTTTTCTGCTTTCTTTTGTTTCCTTCCTATTCTATAGGGAGTTTGAAGTGGGAAGTAGACTTGAAAAACTGTCACGTTTATAGCATTTCTTTCAGCATTTCTGTTTATTTGGCTCCTTTAGCGTTCTGCTAGTGCGGAACTGTTCACAATATAGCATGGTTCTTTCCTCTCTGTAGAAATACTGATTTGTTCTCATTTTAAATTTGGAGGTTTTTTCCCATAAGTCCAATTACTTGTGTAAATAAACTTATATATTATTTACTTAGTGGCTACAAGCATTTATGTAGACTAAGCCAAAAAGCCAAATTAAAAAAAAAAAAAAAAAAAAAAAAAAAAAGTGCAATTGCTTTAGTGCAATTCCCCGAATGCTTTGGTCCACTCTGCTGAATGCCATTCTTTTACCTAATTGATGCATCACCTTTGTAAGGTCGTAGTAATTAGCTTACACTGTTTCTGAAATACATGAAGTATCTAAAATAATAATCTGAAATGAAGAAGAGTTCACTAAGAACAAGTACTAAGTTATACACTTAGAGTAATCAGCTGTAAAAGCAGAGTACAGTGAACTTGATATACAGCTGTTACGCAAGAAAGAATATCAACATGAAGACAGACTTTAAAACTGAAAAGGATGTAATGGTATTGTAGTACTGCAGAAAAGGCAAAAACTCTAAGGGGACATATGTATGCATAGAGGAGTGCGTATGCTTATTTTTATTATTTATAACATATATATATATACAGTTATTCAGTGCACCATACCTTAATATATATATTCAAAATAATATGCTGACTCTGATGCTAAGATGTCTTCTGGATTACTTTATTTGAGTTTGCTTCATAAGTGGGCAAATTGTTGAAGGTTCAGAAAACAACATTAGAGTTGACCAGAGATCTAGAAAGTCTGGCTTCTAAGGAAAAAATAAAAAGACAATGTTAATGTTTCCTGATTGAGAAAAAAGATGAGGGAAGAAATCTTTAAATAGAAAAAAAATACACTGGTAAGGAAAATAGTATTTTTTTTCTCTCTACTGGGGACCAGGTGTAATATCCTGAAGCTGCTCAAGTTGTCTAATCAAAAACTTAAGGCAACAGGGAGAACTCTGACACAGATGGTCAAGTGCTGGAATAAGTTACCTACAGAGACTGTGATATCTTTATCACTGTTGAATTTAGCAACAAATAAACTGGTTCTGAAACACACTGGCTTAGAAAAAAACAATTCTTCATTGGAATGGGAACATTAGCCGCTAGTCCTGATGTCTACGTTAACTGAGCTTTCAGCTGCCTGTAACAAATAAGGCTATTTCTGACTCAAAAAGTAAACACCCTAGTTTAATTTGAATCTGTTTCTCAGCTCTTGGTGATGGCACCCCCAACATAAAAAGGACATTGAACTTTTGGAGTGAGTCCAGAGGAAGGCCACAAGGATGATCAGAGGGATGGAACACTTCTCCTATGAAGAGAAGCTGAGAGAGCTGGGGCTATTCAATATGGAGAAGAGAAGGCTCTGGGGAGACTTTATAGTGGCCTTCTGGGGCCTAAAGCAGGCCTACAGGAAAGCTGGGGAGGGACTCTTTGTCAGGGGGTGCAGTGATATGACAAGGGCTAATGGCTTTAAACTTAAAGAAGGCAGGTTTAGATTAAGCATTAGAAAGAAATTCTTTATTCAGAGGGTGGTGAGGCACTGGAGCAGGTTGCCCAGAGAAGCTGTGGATGCCCTATCCCTGGAGGTGTTCAAGGTCAGGCTGGATGGGGCTTTCGGCAGCCTGGTCTGGTGGGAGGTGTCCTGCCCATGGCAGGGGGTTGGAACTGGGTGGTCCTTAAGGGTCCTTCAAACCCAACCCGTTCTGTGATTCTGTTCTATGATTTTACTGTCATAACTGATGGTTGGGAGGGTGGCTTCTTAAGAATCTGATTCTGACCAAATTTGATCAATTGAACAAATAGAGTTAAATGACTGCCTCCTTAGCAGAGTAGCAAATTCCCTTGCTGAAAGGGAATAATAAGCCCATAGTAAGGCTATTATGTGTTGTATAAGTTTTTATCTGAAGTGAAACAGAGTGATTATAGGGAATAGTGTTCCTATCTGTGAAGGCAAGTTCCAGAAAGTATCCATGAAGTATTCAGGAAATACTTTGTTTAGTTTCAGCTCCTTCTAGCCTTTCTAGGTTATCTCATATTATTTGGGGCAGTGATACTGTCTTACAGCTATTTTAATTCAGTCACTAAACCCTAGCATGGTACTTCCACATGTAGCTCCATATTTCACACAGGTCTGTACGTTTCATTAAGTTCTCATGCTGTTAAACCTTAAAAACTTTACTTGCCCCAGTTTTCCTATCAGATGCTGCTTTAATAATCTTTACATACATTTATAACGCCATCCTCACACCATCTTCTTTAAGTTACCAGGAAAAGAACAAAATGAAAAAACACTTTGCAGAAGTCTTGAAGAATATTGTACAGCAACATCAGTATAGCAACCCATGAGTTTCAGCTTTGCATTTTGCTGGACTACTTGGCAACTGCTTGATTCTTTCTTGTGTTGTGGTGTTTTTAATGTTAGTTTTTGATAATGACTGGAAGACTTCAAGTAGCTTACAAGAAGTTATTCGTATTCTTAGTAGTATAATCACTATTCATGTGATGTCAGGGTTCTGTGATTCACTTCTGATTCATTTCAAATTGTACACTAGGTGATAGAGTTGGAACCTGCTGGTACATAAACACTTGTGAAATAAAGGCCTCTTAGACCTAGGAAAAACTAACTTATTTCTTCCAAAATTAAGTTCAGTGAAGACATTCTTGACATTCTTCCTGTTGCCTTATGTTTGCGCTCACAAGTGGGAAGGTCCCATCACAGTGATACTGCCTATAGAAAATACTTTTTCTAGTAAGCACATTTACTGTAGGCTTGGTGACTGCCAGGAGGTGGTGAAAAACAGGCAGTTTGCTCTTACAGCCTTGCTTATTAGCTTTTGAGTACTTTGATTCTTCTAATTATTCTAGGAACAAGCTATACTTCACCTATTTCTAAATCACAGATCACATGCTCCAACTGGTGGCTCCCTGCAGTGAGAGTGGCTGATAAGCCTAGGTTGGGATGTTTTTATTCTCATGTGTTCTGAGTGTAATGTATGCAATGGAACTTTCATAGCCATAATTTTAGTGGCGTTCTGTTACTGTATGGATACTAAAATATTCAGCGCTATATTTCTTTATGCTCTCACTCATGTAGTTAAATACTGGAAAAGTATTTTCAGTTCCTGCTTTCTTGTTTGCTTCAGATAATATTTATTAAAACAACACGCTAAGGGTATTTACAGGAGAAAAAGAATGTAACCGGTGGACTAGTTATATTTTTCTGGAGTGAAACAAAGCTAAGGCTTATACAGTATTTTGCAGCGTTCTGTTAAGGTAAATTGACTAACTGAAACACACCCATGCCACTTTATTTAATGTTCACTCAGTGGTTTTTGCTCAGCAGGGTGTGTGGTTAGAAACAGGTATACAAACGGAAATGAAAATGAGTCTCAAACTTTTTTTTTTTTTTTTTTTTTTTTTTTAAAAAAAAGCACTGCTGGAGGTTCAAGAGAATGCTGTGGAGGCAGTCAGAATCAGTCTTGCAAGAGAGTCAGGAAAGCCCTCTTATTGGCTTCAGCATTTGCACAAAGATAGTTTACCACGACTTTTGTAACTTCCTTACACACGGCTATGTTTAGCAGGTTAGCTCTCTGAAAAGAAGTGACCTAGTGGTCAGAGGTGTGAAATAACCAGTGACAATTCTGAAACTGAGCTGGAGTCTCTTCTTACCGAAGGTCCATTTTTAACAGTTTTGTTGAATTAGGAATTTATGCAAAACAAATAGAAGAAGAATCAAACTCAGCATTTTTCTCCTTGGTAACATTTGCTGTATCATAGTGCATTCCTTGAAAAGTGCTTCTTTCATAGATCTGGCAAGAATATGACATTAAATATTTGGTATCAGGTGTGTTTGTAAAATTGTGTGCTGCTACAATCCCATACAAGTTTGCTGTTCAGTGCTGGACTGTACCGGGAAACTTGAGATTTGTGGCTGCAGTATGTGCTTGTTTTTTAAGCCATCAGTATTACAATGCTTTTCTTTGTATAGATTGAACCTTTTAATTATTGATGCAGGGGAGGAATGGATAGCACAAAACAGTAATGCATTAGTGTATGCAAAGTAATTACATGTTGCTGTAAAATATCGTAAAGTCCACCTCTCTTGTGAAATATTTAGATCTGGATGTTTTGAAGCATAAATCCTCTTCTCTTATGCAAGACAGTTCCATTAAATGTGTTGACCTGACATTAAGCAGAACAATTTATTTTTCTGTGCACCTTTATAATATGAAAAAAAAAATTAAAAAGACTAACAAAAGGATAAAAGTTCATTCTGGAACATGGTACCAAGTGGTACCTGTGGTATGTCTTGACAGAAGAGTTTGGAATATGCACAGAGGAGAAGCTGCTAAGATAGTTCTTTGCTGTCTTTGTCAGCGGGGTATGATCTATATTGAGCACGTCTTAAAAGCAGGTGATTTAACTACAGCTTTACATACTTAATAGTGAGTGTGCATGTAATCATTTTGGCTTTCAAGTTAGGGATACATTGAACTGCTTTTTTCTGGTTACACAAGATCTGTTAGATGTAAGCCATAGCAAAACAACACATTTTGTAAAAATAGATGAAAATTGATACCAACCTCTATGTGATAGACCTAAAAGAATTTTACTCTTGTTGAAGACACTTGGAATAGTACAAAAAGCCAAATACTAAAGAGTTGAAAACACGTTATGATTCTTGATGTCCCAGCCTTCCCCTGCAAATTCCCTGCTTCTCTGGCAAAACTTGCTGTTTTGCACTCAGTGCCATGGTACACAACACCTGCTCTACTAGACTGTTTATATCCCAGTAAGAACAGAAAAATTCTGTTGTATAATGAATGTTGTAATCAGTTCTGTTGAGTAATGAATGAAATTATGTGAGAACATGAACAGGGGATGTGTAAACTTTGGTTCATGCTGTAAAATTGAGAACTTTATAGTAAAAGTCAAAAGACAGCTCAAGAACTTTTCAAGTGTGATGTAGATGCCTATTCACCAATGTTAATTTTTATTTTACATTGATCTGTTAGAGTAACTTCTATATTTAAGAAGTCAATGTTTTTATTTAGTTTATGTCCCTTTTTGGAGATTGCTGGTTAGTATTCTGTTTCTAGTTACTCAACTTTCTTTGCCCAATTGCAGTTTCTTATGTCATCAATTAAGAGTCCTGACTCAACTGATTTCCAGTGTAGCTGATAGCCTGTTTCTCTCTTATCTGTGCAAACAGTGGATAGTTAAATACAATTAGCATATCCCATACTACAGAAAAGGACTGGTTTCTGTCTGCTACAGTGAGGGAATGTGTATTTATACAGTTCAAAATGCTGATTATTCTTTAGCTCTACTTGATTCCCTGAAAGGAAACTAAACCTTTATACTGTTGTTGTAGTGCAGGAGTACTAACAGTTCCTGTACGTTGCTACCAAAAAGCCCTAGATGTTTAAGGATGTGCCTGTGGTTGATAACAGGGTATTTATAAGCTCTTCATAGCATCTTAGTTGAATCGTATGCTGAGCAGAGTCTTCTGTATTTCTTGAGTAGTGAATGCACTGCCATGATGTTGGAGCTCAGATAACATGTGAAAACAAAGTTGGAAGCATGGCAGAGAGCACACAAATCTCTAAACATATCTGCAGGTGCTTCTGTTAACTTAAACCTGTTGCTCCATTAAAAGAAGAGGCTGAGAATAACACTACAGAGATTAGTCTGCAGGACTTCTATCATCTTACTTGTATTCTTAGTGTAAGCACAGGGAGGTTTGGCTGTTATCTTTTGAAAGCTTAGCTTTAAATTCTACACTGATAGTAAATGTTCATAGGAAATTTTCTGCAACTTATTCTCCTAACTCTCCAGTGCTTTCTCTCCATAAGTTTATCAGACTGAGGTTATACACACAGATGTGTTTTCTACACACCTAAATTTTTCAGTTAGAGCCTTTCTAACTGAGTCACTAAGAGATGCCACTGCCCACTGATTCAGTTGTGGTGCACTCTGCTGTGATGCTGCAAACATTTCTGATTGCCTTAAAATATTGAGCTACTGTGTACTGCATCAGCTGTTTAAAAAACAAAACCAAACCAAACAAACAAAAAAACATAAACCACCCCTCCCACTCATATCCCCCTTACCTGAAAAGATCAACTTTTCATGAACTTGTTTTGACTGAAATGTGTTAAAAGTGATGGAATTGCTGCATTTATCAAGGAAGCTTAAAATCATCATACAATGCAAAACTGACTGCACGTCTGAGTGTTCAGCTTTGGTTAGTGTTATTTTAATTCTTCATAACTTATTAAAGGTTTTAAGCTTTACTGTCTATAAGAAACTATCCAGAGATGAGTGTGGCCTGTTCTTTGAAAAATCCTGATAATGTTAGCTGCTGACTTGGAAGTGTTTCGTCTTAGTAGCAGCTGGCTAAGAGTTTCCTTGGTTATGCTGGGGATGTAATATGTTTAATTTCAAAACCTTACTACATTAATGGACACTTCTACTTAGTAGTAGAATGTATTTTTTATTTTTATTTTTTAATTTTTGGACACATTAGCTTTTTCTTCAGTACTGAGAATTCTTGAATTGCAAAGTAATGCATCTAGGACTTCTTTTATTTCCTGTTATTTTAAGACAGTAAGAAGGAAGAATATGTTTCGTATTTGTTACTTTTGTGATTTAAAATTCTATTAATGGCTTCCTAAACACTGGTTGCTTTAAATCTTCTCTCCTTTTAGTTACTTAGGGTCTATACAGCCATTTATGTGGCTGGAGAACACGCAGACTTCTTCCTTGCCCATGTGCCTGTAGGGAGAATTTTTTACAACTTAGGTGTAATACAGAAAGTAAATTCAGAAAATGGTCTCTTGTGTTCAGTGTTGAAGATCACCTGATGAATAAAGTTCATGTTCTGGGCTTGTTAACGCTGGTTGGGTTGATGCAGGTTCCCATAGGTCCTCCCAGGATTTACCAGTCAGGATTTTTCTGCTCCTCTTGCCTGAGGGGCTGGCTGAAGTAAAAGATTTCAAGACTGTCTATTGTAATGAGTTTCCTGCAAACCAAATATGCCGTTACTAGAAGAACGAAGATACTTGCATCGGGTACATGATACCCAGCACGTCCTTTGCTTTTAGGGATTCAAATCGAGAGCTGAAACAGTAACTTCACTTGCCAGCTACAGGCTTAGGCTGTTCTGAATCCCCTTCCTCCTGAACTACATGAAATAATTACCTGGTCTGTCTGCCGCCTAAACTAAATTTGATGGAAAGACATGACTCTGTAAAAATCGACTGTGTAGAAGGAAGACATCCAGCTTGGTGCCCAAGTTGGTGTAGGGGCAGTGGGGTGAGCCTCATGTGTGTCTGGCTGGATTTGACTGTCGGTGTCCTGTCGCAACACATAGTGCCTTTTGTGTTGGCTTGCTGTAAGCACGACTGGGGAGCTGTGGTGTTGATACAGGGAAGAGAAAGCAAAGACTTCCAGGGGCAGTAAAGGGTGCAAATAGGACTGTTGTGAAAAATAGAGGAGACAGATCTAGAAACAATCAGGCTTTGTTAGTTCTACCAAAGATCCAATATATTGATCAAAAGGAAAGGCCTGGGTTTTGGGGCCCTCTCTTCACATTTGGTACCTCTCTGTATAAGGGCATGGAAATTGTTGCTCATTGACTAACATGGATTATGTTGTCTTGTGAGTGGACTCAGTGTTCCTTTTTCTGTGCTGTGCTATTTAAAAATTATTATTATTTTTTTCTCTAGCATTATATTCCACTTCTTATGTTCCAGACCTCTTCCGTTTTGCCTTACTCTACATTGCTTCTGCATACTGCTCTTAAGTGGCAACTGCATTTGTCCTAATAGAGGACTAAATATTTAAAAATGATTGAAAAGTACATTTTGAAAAGGTGTCTAATTCCAGTTCAAGGTACCTAGTTTGTCTCATGGCAGTCTGTACACAACCATTGCCTGTTAATATTAACAAAGTAGTTAAAGTGTGTGTAACAGAAATGGAAACTTTGTAAAATATTCTGATATATTTGATGTCCTTGATCTTTTCCAAATGAGGAAAAAAATACAATACCCAGAAGATAGCTGTACTCTAAAAATGTCCTTCAAGTGAAATCCTTGTAATGCACAGTTCAAGGAAATTCATTAGAGCATTTATGTCCACTGCTAAGTATGCATCAGTTAACCCTTAGACTTCTGTATATGTTGTACCTCATTCCATGCATTTCTAGGTATAGTTCCTAACCTGTGTGTATACTTTAGGATTATACACGTCTGCAACGCAAAAAGGTTCATGAGCACTTAAGAATATCTCAATTTCATTTCATGAGTTCAGTCATTCAGTAGCCTTAATTCTCTTGCTCCTTAATTCATTGATTTGTTTCAAAGGTTATCTTACCTGCCTACAGCTAACTATTTAAGTATGTTGCTGGGCTCAGATCGTTATGTATACTTATCTAAATACAAGTCAGTATGTGACTGCTGTCTTTCAAACAGCATAGACAAACAGGCTTGATTAGAATTAATGTTCTGAAGAAGCCTCTTGCATGTTGCTTATGAAATTGTATCAAGATTCCAATATGAATACTCTTTTTTTTTTTTTTTTTTCCAGATTTAGAAGGAAATGCTTATCAGAACAACCAGCTGCTAAAGATGATTCTGACCATGCATCAGTTTTTCATCTCCTCTGCAGACATGCTCCAGAAACTTGTTGATCTATATCCTTTGTAATATCCACCTGCTTCTAAGGTAAAATTAGATATACTTGACAATTTTAAAATAGGTAAGTGTAGAATATTTAATTTAGGGGTATACTACTGTTTCACTAATAAAACAATAAACTTGTTCCTTACAGATTTTGTGGCTGTATAATTTATTTATTTTTTGTCTGTTTGGTTTACTTTATGATCTACAGATAGAGATGAAATTCCAGTTCAGATTTTAAGTAGGATAAATCACCTTCCGTTAGCTGCGGAAGAAATATCTAGGGAATATCTAACAGGTGTTAGATTAAATTGGTCACCTTAGTTAGATACTGTGAACCTGGGTGTGGTCCAGATTTCTCTTTATTTTTCTCTCCTCTATACAAGTAGAAGAAAAAGGCACAAAAGCATGTATATATATATATTTTTAATATTCTGATTTTATCACCTTTTTCTACAAATTTTCTACAATTTTCTACAAATATTCTTTCTCATGCAAATTTTCCCCTAAATTCCATGAGTGATTTTTGGATAGTTAGGAATGATTTGTAAGCCATCTAACTTCAGACAGTTTGTTCAGAGCCCTTCAAAATATTTGGGGAAACTTTTCAGACTTCATGAACTCTACAGTCAGCCTCGTATAAGCACTTAATACAGGTACCTTTTTTTGTGGATTTTCTCTCCTTAGTTTTGGTAGATTTCAGCTGCAGTCAATTTCAATAAGACCGTGAGAAGATCATTTTTTTCAGTGTTTTCACTAAATTATCATCAATCACAGTGTTTTCATTAAATTATTTTTGTAGTACTGAAAATATATGTATAATCTATAGCAGAAGACTGAAGATATATATAATATATTTTTCCAAATGGATCTTCCATGTCTTCATAAGACATTGGTTACAATATAACAACGTGTGTTTTACAGAGCTAATAGACTGAAAGTATGGATGTTTCTATCTAGTTACCAGAGCATGTCAAATGAAAACTATTGCAGTTAGAGAGGTGAGGTTAGCAAGTATTGTATATAGCTGGTTATATTTAAAAGAAAATATTCTCCTTTTTTTTTTTTTTTTTTGGAAAAGCCTCAGTGACTCATACTAAACTATTTCTTAATTAAATGTAATTGATATATTTGGTATTGTTTCAAATTTTAGTGAGATATGCAAGTGCCTGATTTTTATTAGAAATTGTGAAGCATGCTTCAAAGTATGTGTAGAAAGCAGTCATTTCAGTACTGAACAGTAGTCTGTACTTGGGCAGTTATATCTGTATTACTCAGGGTTGTCATATTTACAGCAAACATTTGCTAGTGATCTTGGAACGTAATTTCTATACCTTTGTATAAAACTATAATCTGATATCATATGCCATGAGAATGATTCCTACTATGCTTAAAGGTAGAGAAATATCAGGCATGCTACGTTTCATATCATATGTGAATCAATATGGTTTTCCTTAACAGTTTTCTACCTATCTTAGTGCTTTAGAAAATAAATCTTCCATGCTATGTGTAAAGATATGCTATTTTGTGAGGTAAGAATATTCTGATATGGTAGCTATTAGTCTGCAGCTGTTCCTGTACCGTATAGAAGAATGCTTTTGCATATCTTAAGATGACATTGAAAGAGAAACAGTTGCATTTCTTCATCTTTTCAAGTTTCACTTTAACAACTTAAAAAAGGCCCAGGTAGCCTTGTGTAAATCCATTAAAGTCAGTGCATGAATTACTGGGTCAGTTTTGAACTGATTCTATATAAGGCTGTACCTTGAACATCAGTGAGAATTGACAGTGTTCAGGAATCAGTAGCATTATGTCTAATATTGTTATATAGGCCTATTTAAAAAAAAAAAAAAAAAAAAAAGTGGGACATTGCAGCTACTTTAATACTAAGCAAAACACCATTGTAGTCAGTAGGTAATTTTCCCTAGTAACTATTCGTAGTCACTTGAAATATCCTGGATTGCTTATCACTTTTTATTTTTATTTTTTTCTTTTGGACTAAGTGTGATAAAATTTGGTATCTTGTGTAGAGAAAACAAAAGAGTGGAAATGAAGATACAACTCTGATAACAGATCAGCATATGATAATTCTTTTCACAAAATGGGAAATAACTAATATTAGTTATTAAAGATTTTTTTGTTTGGTTGTTTTTTAAATGGTGATGATTTTATAATCTCAAAGTAGATTATTAGGTCAGAGTGCTTTTGCTATTGTGTGTGGTCGGGGAATATTTTTACTTCCTGGCAAACTGATGTATATATGCATCCATGAGAGTACGCATTTCCATTTTTCTAACAGCAGAGCACAGATCTTTATGTGCATGGGTGTACTGGGTCTGGCTGGAACGGCATTAATTGTCTTCGCACCTGCCTGTATGGTGCTGTGTTTTGAATTTATGACTAAAACAGTGTTTGCAATAACAGGTAAAATGTTGCTGTGTTGAACAGTGTTTGCGCAGCATCAAGGCTTGCTCATTTTCCCACCCTGCACCCCAGGGAGTAGGCAAGGTGTGAACAAGAGGCTGGGAGGGGACAAAGCTGGGAGAGCTGAACCAGTCTGAACAATGGGATATTCCATGCCATATAACAATATGCTCAACAATAAAAACGGGGTTGCCATTCCAAAGTAGCTGTACCTTCAATAAGCATGGGCTTCGGTCTGCTCATGGGAGATTGTGAGTGATTGCCATTGCAGCACTTATGTGGTGGTGGGTTTCTTTGTTTTTCTGTTGTTGTTGTTGTTGTTGTTGTTGTTGTTTTCCTTTTTTTTTTTTTCTTTTGCTTTTATTGGATTGTTAAACTCCTTTTATCTTGACCCAGAAGTTTTTTTCACTTTTGCCCTTCCTATTCTCTCCCTCGATCCGCTGCAGGAAGGAGGAGTGAGTGAGCAACTGGGTCGCTATTTAGTTGCTGGCCAGGTTCAAAGTTCTAAAGGAATACATAAGATATTTATGAGATCATGAAGAAAATAATCAGCATGCATATTATCTAAATTTAATATGGAAACAGAAAATTTTATATTGAATTACTGAATTCCATTCAAAAATATACTATGGTTTTATACAGAATTAAAGTAGGTAGCTTCTTTTTTAATCTTGAATATTTGATTTCTGATAGAATAAAGCAGAAGCATTTAAAAGCACGGTTTATCCCCTGAAGTTGATCAAAAAGAAATAGAAATGATAAACTGGAGCATCTATAGCAACTATCTGAGTTTCAGCCTTACTCATGGTAAAGCAAAATCTTTATTTTTGTATTTCTGTTTTTTCACTGTACAATAGGTATTGGATTACAGAGTTTTGGGTTATGTTCAAAATGGACTCTAAACTATCTGCAACTATGGAGGAATTTCAAGAACTGGTTAAAGCTAATGGTGAGGAGTTACACTGTCGTCTAATTGACACAACTCAAATGTGAGTGCAGAAGTTTCAGTATGCTTAGAAAACAAGCTTTTGTTCTCAATTTCCTTTATTCAAATATAATATCTTTCCAGTACAACAGGGTCATGATCCTACAGTGGGTTAGGTTTAGTCTGTAATAAGATAAGTTGACTGTTATTTATCCTGGAAGAATTTATACCTTATTATAGTCAGAATATACATTACATAGAAGAATAGAATGCCTTTCAAGAATGGCTGACGTTCAATTTAACTGTTGTGTAGACTTTTGTGCTCTGTGCTAGATAAATTTTATTCTATCTAGGGAACTTAGAAAATTTGTAGAGGCCTAATGATTTTGAAAGGTCTTGCTGACTGAGTTGATGAAAAAGGAAAGTACACTTTGATTGGGTAATAAAGGAGGTAAAATGTGTTCGCATTTTAAAGGCAAAGGTAAGATACAGTTTATTACATTGTCAGACTCTGTTTTGTGTGATTTCTAGCTATAAGATGACTTATACTGTCACAAACAAACCCTACAGCTATACAGAAAACCCTACAGTATAGTTCTGTCTTGGGAAGGGAATCTTCCTTGTTATGTTAGAGTAAGATAACTCTGTGGAACTACCTAACTATAAATTCGTACTTTGGAAATGCACTTTTTTGGAAAAGCAAAGCAGAACTTGGCATGCATTTTATATCTGTTTATGAAAGATGATACTTAGTTTTTCATACTCAGGTAAATTTTGTTACTCTGCAGACAACTATCATTGGAGGAATAATTCTTTTTCAGATGCAGGTCAATGAAATCTGTTAAGACTTATTAAATGGAAGAACACTGTATGTGTTCCATAAAGCCAAAGTTAGGGACAGCAATTCTGAAAGTGCAGTATATGATCTTGTTTTGTTTAGTAATGTAGTTGTACTGTACTTATGTGCTTCATTAATATAATACTTAGACTAAATAATGTATTATCAGATAATCTGTAATATGTGACAGAAACTTGCTGTTTAGAAATTCAGGTAATTAACTTTTTAATGCAGTAAAACATGAAAACAATGTAAATTTTATATTATGAAGAGAAGAAAAAAATTATCTTCAGAAGATAAGTCAGGGTAATCCTGTTTTAAAATTTCTCTAAAAGAAATTCCAGGGACTGGTCTAGAAAGCTGACACAGCGTGTAAAGGCTAACACCAGTAAGAAACGGAAAGTTTCACTTCTTTTTGATCACCTTGAGCCAGAAGAGCTGTCAGACCACCTTACCTATCTGGAATTTAAGTCTTTCAGAAGAATATCAGTAAGTGATTTATTTTGTTTCATTTTTTAAAACAAAAGCAGGAAGGATGTAGAAAAGATGGGAGAGGAATAGTATTACAAGATTAACCCTGCAGTGCAAGTAAAATGGTTTTGCTGGAGAGCTAGCAACATCAAGGTCAATTACAGAACCAGCCGGGAAAACTGTTATCTGTGTATCAGTACAACTAAATGAAGCAGATAAGGCCTGTTCCCTGGCCCTGAAATCAAGCAGAATGATCACAGCTCAACTTGCATCTGCAGGGCTAAACTATTATGCCTTCTAGAGAAGGATACTGATGCATGATGTGTGTTGAGAATATTCCTGTCCGTATCCATACAGACATATCCATGACCAACTGTTGAGAGAGTGTTAGTGGCATGAGTTGAAATTTTATCAAGTTTATGCTAACAATTATATGTATGGATGAATATATGCCCATGTCTGTGTCCAGGCTCTTCTTGTTTTACTGAATTGAATTGGCCAGTGATACTTATTCTGAGTACCTTTCTTTTCCCTGCAGTCAGAGGGAGGGAGAGTAGAACCTTTTAAGTAGCTATGCAACAGAGTCAGGGCAGAGTCTGTTGGAAGGAAGAGGAATAAACAATCTTCTTCCAAATAATCTGTTCCTATTAGAACAAGTAGTGTAATTGGGCACAGAAACAAGCCGCATCCTTTGACTCAAATAATCAGTCAAGCTGAAAAGGTATGAAGGAAACTTGGAAAGCTTCCAGAATGTTAATTTCCTGTGGCAGTAGGAAACAATGCATCATTCTCATGCAGTGGCTAAGGGCTTTTCTGCATAAAGAGGTCACTGGACTCACTGGACTGTGCTTGCCTTTTTTTTTTTCCTTTTTTTTTTTTTTTTTTTTTTTGTGTGTGTGTAACAAAATAAAAACAGGATAAGTAAGCACTTGAGAAAACAGCGTTTTAAGATACTAACTCCCCTACACACTTTGGCCTCACTTGCAACCTTTTATGCTACATTACTTCTATTCAAACATGGTAGAGTTCACACATGAAACAGAATAGTGAACATTAGACACCAAAATCTAATTGAGTTGCAAAGTCAGTGTGATAACACTGAAGCAGAGAAAAAATAAGTCTCTCTTTTCTCAAAATAGCAGAATTTGAAAATGAGGTCTAGCAAGGAAGTTGACTCTCAGTAGATTGCAAATTTCAGTCATGTATTAGTGTAGTTTATGTGTAGTTTATTTTAGGCTGACTGTACATGAGTCTTCAAGTATTGTGCTAAGTTCAAAGAGCTGTGCAACCAAAGTCATGCACAGACTGCTATCTGATGGCAGTACTAATACTTAAAGGTTATACAAGTCTTAACGCTTTCAATGCTTTCTGCAGACATAAAATAATTAGTGATTAATGAGCATAAAAAGTATGATTGCAGTCAGAGTCTTGGATTTGTCATAGTATTCCATGTTACAGTTACATATCTGCATGCATTTTGGTATAAATTCAGCTTACTGAAACCTCAAATCAGGAAAAAAATGTGTAATTAAGAAATAGCTCTAATCATTAACTCTTTGCAGAATGTATTCACGATATGCTAAGACACAGAATCCTTTTCTAACTTGCCAGAATATAGCAGGAAAGAGACTGCAAATGACCTGTTATGTTATCAGTCATTGGCATAACTACTTACAGACTCAGTCATTTGAAAGTGAGAAAGGAATACTTGATCCCCTACACATACACAGCACATAGCAAAATCTTCCAGGAGACACCTTGTATCTTGCAGCAAAGAAAAATGCAGGGAGTGGTATTCACGAAGTAATGACTGCAGGTATGCTTGCAATCGGAAATCATTTTAATGTATAGCTATAAAATACAGGGATCCTATGCTCTCTTATAAGAACCTAGATTATGCTTTACTGTTGAGGCTCTTTAATTAGTCATTACAATACCAGACCCTTGCATTATTTAAGTACCTGGACTTCTTTACTGTATATGCCACTTAGAATTCTTTTACAGCTATCTTGAGTCTTTAAGTAGTATTAGATATAAACTTGTTCAGCATTTAAAAAAAAAATCATTTTCTGAAGGAGAGAGCTGCTGACAACAAAATATAAATTAATCAAACTGATTTATAATTGCACTGAAACTGCTATGAAGTTGATAATTATGTAGTCAGATATTGAAAAATTAATTATCAGTACAGAGTAGTTGCTTAAATTTCAACATCCAGCCAAATCTGGCTATGGTTCAACATTCAAACAATAACCGTGTGTGCTATGAAATCTTAGAGACAGCTCTACTTATTACTCATAGTATTTCTTCCATTTTTAATTTAGTAAGAAGATGAATCCAGGTGTCTGCTGTTGTCTCTGCTTTTTATTGTTAATAGTTCTCATTAAATGGGTGGGGGGAAAAAAGTTAAAAAAGCAGAGAGTGAGCAAGAAACATATAGCAGTATTACAATTTATGACCTTTCCTTAAGGATCAGTGCCATTCAGTATATATTCCTTTGACCTTAAGAAAGGAAAATGTATCTACTATGGCTACGAACGTTTTTGGTAAGATGTCAGTATTAGTGCCCATAGTAAAGAATGAGTATATAAATCTCCTGTCAAATCTTCTGATTACTCACATTTTTGAGCATTCCTATTAATGGATATATCAAGAGAACAGATAAATGTTGTATCAACAAAAACAAATGATTGCTTCTTTTTCATCTTAATGGGAAGAATGGCTTCAAAGACAATTTTAACTGTTTGTCACATACAGATGTCCCCTAAACAATTTTGGATCGCTTTGGTTAAAGAAGACGATCTCACAAGCCATATCAAAATATTAAGGAGTCCCTAGCCTTCTTTCTTAATGGGTTTAATCACAGTTTTATGTAAATATGTTTGAACTTGCTTCTTTATATTTGTTTTAGTATAGCTTAATTCAGAAGTGTGCTGTAGATACATAATTTGAACATAAACCATTACTGAATTCCTAGATTGGTACATTACATTTAACTAACATTTGCCATAGAAACCTAGATTCAATCAATCTGTGGAGCCCCTGGAGAGGAAAACCCCAACTTTTATCATCCTAGGGTTTATAAGAGCCAAGGCTTGTGGGATATACATGATGCAAGTGATGTGATAATATTTTTATCAAGAAAAGATACTTTCAGTTAATTTCATTACTGCAGGTCTTCTGCTTTGAATAAAGCTGAACATAGCTTTGACAAAGTAGAGTGTTCAGTCTTATGGATATTTAAAGTGCAAGATAGATCTTGTTCTTTAGTATTTAATTTGTAAAGCAGACTTTTTTTTTGCAAACATCATGATGTTTATGAAATGGAAGATGAATTTTAATTTACTTTTTTTTTTAAGTTCTCAGATTATCAAAACTACATTGTGAATAGTTGTGTGAAGGAGAATCCAACGATGGAAAGATCAATTGCTCTTTGCAATGGTATCTCTCAGTGGGTGCAGCTAATGGTTCTCAGTAGACCAACACCACAGCTTCGAGCTGAAGTATTCATCAAGTTCATCCATGTTGCACAGGTCAGTTAAATTTTGACACGTGTTATTTATTCTGTCTTTCTCTGAAACAGCCTTTTAGTTGCTCTTCCCACACTACTAGTGTGGGGTCAGCTAGGAAAGAGATGTTGGCAGTGGTCTCCTCGTTCTTATATATAGTGTGCACATGTGTGGGTTCACACCAGGTATTCAGTTACATTATCTTCAATGACACTATGGCTTTCTCGTATCTATTCTGAAGAAACTGCACTGAGAAACTAAAATTTCTTTTCAATCAGCTGGTGAGATCCCAAGCTGAAACTGCCCATCTTTCCACTGTATGAACCACTATGATGCTTTTGACCATAACTAGAAGCATTTGTACCGGATATGCTTTACCTGATAGAAACAAAACTATGGCCCTGTTGATATTTTTTTGCATGCTAATCCAATTGCAGTCATAACCAAGACAATGGTCAGTGTTTCCTAGGTGTGGCATACTGCAGGAAAAGGGAGAAGTACTAAGGAGCCCTTTGAAGTCTTATTCTATCTGCAGAATTATTATCTTATTTAATAACAGTAAAACAAGTAAATGTTACACCAGTAAAATCGCAATTTCAATACCGAAATTAATGAAGTCAGATGGATGGCACAAAACTTTTAAGAACAATATTAAACTTATCCCTGAACAATAGAAGAAATGTAGAATTTAGGTATTCATGTTGAACAATTTCACCCTTTAATAACAAATACCAATTGTTTTTATGTCAACACAGAAGCTTCACCAGTTGCAGAATTTCAATACGTTAATGGCAGTGATAGGAGGTCTCTGTCACAGTTCCATTTCCAGACTCAAGGAAACAAGCTCATGTGTTCCTCACGATGTAACTAAGGTTGGTATTGTTTTATAAATAACTTTAAAACTTTTTTTGTCATTGCCTATGCATACACGCACAAAACCAAGCTTACTTTGTTAAATCTGACCGATAGAAAAAGAGAAAAAATAAAAGAAAAGGGAAGACTTCCTCTGTTCTTTTTTTTTTTTTTTTTTTTTTTTTTTTTTTTTTTTTTTT
>NC_048897.1:15469107-15585114 GCF_011077185.1 Oxyura jamaicensis | reverse complement strand
TTTTTTTTTTTTTTTTTTTTTTTTTTTTTTTTTTTTTTTTGTCATTTCATCTTTACAAACACCAGTTACTCCTACACATTTAACCCTCTCTTGGAGATTTGTAGAGCTTTCTCAAATTTTTTGTTTGGGTATGAGAAGATGCATTTTCATTTACATGCAGTAGCACAGAATAGTGTTCAAACACAAAAGCAGACAATTAGATCCGAGGATATTTGAGAACAAAGTTTAGCTATCCATAGCAATGCTGACCAGCCTGAGTCTATAAATGCTAGCATAAATGTCTGCATTTTAAAACTGAAAAGACAAGTTTTGTTCATCTGATCTTTCCCTATGACAGATTTTATCTAGTTGAGAGTTGAACAAACTTAACTCGAAGACACATATATACACATATACAGTGGAACATTAGGAATTATTTGAAATTTTCATTTTAATTCATGTGAATTGTAGAATGGACATATTTTTGCTGTGATTCCAGCTACTAAAACTGTGAAGGTTTTTTGTTTGTTTGTGTTTTTTTTTTGTTTGGTTTGTGTGTTTTTGTTTGTTTGTTTGTTTTAGCTTTGAAATGGCTTTAGTCAATTGGTCTTAAGAGACTAATAAACTTTATTTTATCTTATTTGGGTCCTGAAAGATTTCATAAGGGTATCTAAAGAATTTGTTTTGATCACAGTATATTTAAACAGCTTTAATGAACAATGCATACCTGGAGAATAGGCCAGAAATATGACTTCCCACTGATAACAATTGCAGATCTCAGGATCTGTAGATCCAGTTTAGCAAGCTTATTTTAGAAGCATGTTGTTTTACAAATTTCCTCATTATGAGGAGGGGACTACACATGTGCCTATGATTTTAATAACTTTTTGCATCAAGAAACTGTATATAAGCACTAATAAAAAACTAAGTAAATAAAGATTGGTAATTAGTGACTTTACTAGTTTAAAGTTTAACTAAAAAGATTAACTTGTGAAGGTTAAAAATCAAGTGGTTAGACAGGAACTTCCACAAAAATAAAATAAACCAACCAACCAAAACAAAACAAAACAAAAAACATTGCTCCATTGACTTTATAATATTAAAAGTCAGCTTTGTGCCTGTACAGTTTTAAGCAAGTAAGGTGTTTATATGGCTAGACTTGAGTTTCGTTTGGCCTTTGCAACAAGTTATATGTTCCTTATCAAGGAAGAAAGCCTTCTTAAAAGCACAGATGCACCACCTTGAACTGTAAGAGTTCTGGTCATGTTGTGATAGAACCATAGCACAGTGTAAGGTTTCCCTGCCAGTCCATTCCAGCTGGTGACCTGGAAGTTGGAGAATTGCATTCCACATTGTAAGGTAAAGATGCTTGCTTTTAGGAAGGTCAGAGACATAACAGATAGCTTATACATTACCTGCAGAAGCATCCCCGTGATTTGAGAGGATTCTTTCTTCTAATTGACTTAATAGGGAATGTAGGAAGGCTGGCATTATAGATGAGGCACATAAGATGTATTATTAATTTAAACAAGGTGAATAACGAGATTTCATTTGGAGCCTAGAGACTTACATTTTTAAATCGATGTTGACAGTCACAGTGAGCAAACCACTTAAGAATAGTATGGAAAATTCTTGTGATATATGGCCAGAACAGAAGGAGGAACCACTTTTGATTATTTGTTTTCTTTTTCTTTTTAGGTGTTTAATGAAATGACAGAATTGCTTTCATCTTACAAAAACTATGACAGTTATCGACGTGCTTATAATGAGTGCACTAACTTTAAGATCCCAATCCTTGGGGTCCATCTGAAAGATTTGATATCGCTTCATGAGGCCATGCCAGACTACTTAGAAGACAAGAAAATTAACATATACAAACTGTACTCTCTGTATAACCACATAAATGAGCTGATACAACTCCAGGAAATGCCACTTCCCCTGGAGGCTAATATGGACCTTGTTCATTTGCTTACAGTAAGTTTATTGGATGAGACAAATACCTCCACTTAAAAAATGATTTTCAAGTACCTCTCAAATTAAACTAAGTAGAGAATTCCATTAATTATAAATACTTAACACTGTAAGACTTTTTTTTTCCTTAAAGAAGTGTACAATAACAGAAGAGGAGAAAAAGTTAGTGATGCTGGTTTATCTGGCAGCAAGGGTAGAGGTGCCTCGTGAACACTTTCTTATTTTAAAGTTTATTGGAATTTTCTCCTAATTACTTCCACAAGGGAAGGAAACATTTATTTACATTTCACTGTGGTAGTATACATTGTGTGTGTACTTTCCCTGTGGAAGCACCCGGACTCCTCTGCTGATTAAGCCTAAATAGGGAGAAAGGTAGAAAGCTTCCTTAGGGTGCACCTTGGAGGCAGAAGATAGCATATAAGGCTTGCTCGTGTTGAACATATAAACTTGCACATGAAAAGGGTTTCTCAAGATGTGTAGGGTTAAATATACCACATTTCTAGCCAACTTTCTTCTGGTACTAATAAAACTGTTTGACATAAAGATCAGTCAAGTGTAGTTGTATTGTGCTTCTAGTAATCTCTAGTCAGTACATGTTACAAACAAAATTAATATTACCTAGCACATTTCTTGTTTCTCAGTTTTGTTTGGCCCTAACAAGTCTCACAGATTGGAAAACCTGGATAGCCTGCTGACTCTTCCTGGTTATGTGCCCTGTTTCAGGAAAACCTGATAGGTAAAATGCTCATGTGCTTAGGGTTATTTGTTCTCTCTGGCAGTGCTTGTGTAAGGTCTTGTGCCCAAGGGCTGAAACAGGCTATTCAGCTCTTCCCATAGAGCTACGTAAAGTGGTGAATTTCTTCCTGTAAAATGTTTTAAATGCTTTGTCTCAAACAATTAGAAGTTGATGTTTTTCACTAACATTTTATAAAAGTGCCTATTATGAGCTTGTAGAACTTCGGCCACAAGTTCATGTAACTATATATTACAGGACATAACATAAAAGAAATACTACTTTTCAAAGCAGGGTTTCTCAACTGATAATATTCCAGGGTATATGATTTTCTTGTTTGTTCCCTGTTGTTTTTTTTTCCTCAAGTCTTTTTCCTTTGTGTTCCTATCAACAGCCAAATTAGTTTGAAGAGGTAGTAGCGATTACATACATGAGTCAATAATTGATAGAAATATCCTTACATTTGCACTAGTTTTTGAGTGTCAGAAACTACTTCAAGATTTCCCCAGGAATCAAAAATTATTCACTACTTTTACTACAACAGCAATCTTTTAGTTGTTCACAAGAAATTTGTTGCACATTTGAAATTTAAGCCACGTTATTCAGCTTTAGTTTGATGTGTTATTTGCATTAAGCAGTATATTTTGCTTTCTTATGTTATATATATGTGACTGCCACCATATTGATTTACACACTAGGATAATTTGAAACTAATTTTGTGATGGAGAGAGTATTTCAACATTATATTTTCTTCAGACCTGCCTTGAATGGAGCCTCGTAACACAGTTACCTGTGGCTTTTCTGATCATGTTTCTAATGTGAATATTTTCATATAGTCAAAAAGTGTCATGTTGCCAGTCTTAAATGTTAACTTGAAATTGTTTCCAATTATTTGCTATACCATTTTCCAGGGTACACCCATAAGCAAAGATATAAATTTGGTAACTTTTTCAAATTCCTTTATCTATCCAGGTGTAAAGTTTCTCACTTTGCTTAACTGCAGTTGACAGCTAAGTTCTCACTAAATATATGTGAGTCCATCTTTTAGCCTCATCATGTATTTGTTGGTTCAGTGTGGCCCCTGACATGTTTAAACAAGAATTTTCTGAGAATTATGGTTGACAGACAGTTTCATGGGAATGGTGCTTAGTTGCTTGGTAGACTATCTGTATATCAGGGGAGTTAACAGTTTTTTTCAGGTTACTTATTAACACAGGGCTAGTTATGCTTTCAGTCACTTGCGTGTTAATGGCTGTGTGATGTTACAGATTTCCAGATAACAGCAGCAACAGACTGGAATTTAGAAATGCACCTATTTCAAATCATAGTCAACGCCTACACAGCTCAAATGCATTTTTTTTTTTCCTGTGGTGCAACCTAAATTAAAAAAATAGTCCATCAAAATCTACTAATTCATGCCAGGAAGAAATGAATCAAGTAGTATCAACTGCTTTGGGATTAAGCTAATATTATGTTTGTTTTCAGCTGTCCCTTGATCTGTATTACACAGAAGATGAAATTTACGAGCTTTCATATGCACGAGAGCCAAGAAGTCACCGAGCTGCGGTAAGAGCCTTTCCAGATTCTTAACCAAAAAAAAAAAAAAAATTATGAGCAATTTAACTTTTATCCCTTTCATTCATTTTATTTTGTATGTTTTTGGTTTAGCATAAGCTTCATAAACTGAACAAAATCTGTTAAAGCATATATAGTTTGATGGCTGAATAGGTTGATGATGAAGCATAAATGAGAGTATATGCGAGACTTGATACCAATGTCAGGTATCACAGTACAAACACAAATGCAGTTACTTTTATAGAGACATCAGGCTCAACCTTGACAAATGATCCCAGTTCTTTTAAGTTAAGAATTCATACGTGACTCACATGATCAAACCCATGACTGCAGTTTCTGTTCCTGTTCTATAAACATGGAAAAGATAGTGAATTGGTGCCAGTGAAACATGAGAATTTAAACCATTGTTTTAGACTGTTCAGGGAAGAGCTTTCTCTGAAGTAGCACATAATTATCAAAAGTATGATGTTGGGTCAGATAGGCCATTTCTGCAGTCCTGTATCACACAGTTCATCATCACAAATTGAGGAAGCATTATACTGAAAATATTTTAACATGGTACTAATAAAGTTCCATTCAATTTATTGTAGCCTTTGACACCTTCCAGACCACCAGTAGTTGCAGACTGGGCCTCAGGAGTAGCCCCAAAACCTGATCCAAAAACCATCAGCAAACATGTTCAGAGGATGGTGGATGTAAGTATGGTTGGACTATCTACCTTACATCTCAGTTATAGTCTTAACGTTTAGGTATGAAAAGATACAAAGAAGGGAAAAAATAGGGCCAGACACAAGTGGAAATAGGTCTGTTACACAGCTGCTTCTCACATAACGTTAACCTGGCCAAATAACCCAGGCAGCTGCACGGATTTGGCTAGAGAGATCATCACTGACAGCATTAACTGAGTGCATTAGTACAAGTTGTGCCTTAATGATGATCTTAGAGTGATGAAATAAGAGCTAGTGTTGTGAAGCATTCAGTCCATTTTATGTTGGCTTATCTGTATCTTCCTATAAATTAAGAAATCATAATGCTTCTTCAGACTTAAGCAAGAAAAACAATTAGAAAAAACTGTTGTACTGTTGAATAGATATTGAGGGAAAGTGGGAGAGGAATCCTCTGAATTTTGTGAAGACTTTCTGAAGTGGTAATTCAGTAGTTCCTATCCACGTTATAAACTATTCTACTATTGTCTTACAGTCTGTCTTCAAAAATTATGATCATGATCAGGATGGATACATTTCTCAAGAAGAATTTGAAAAGATAGCAGCCAGTTTTCCATTCTCATTTTGTGTAATGGCTAAAGACTGGTAAGTACTTACAAATCTCTTTTAACCTAGTTCTGCTTATCAACTTTGTAGGACCTGTGTGTGTTATTTCTGTTGTTTTGTTAGTGGTAGTTTTGTTTCCCTTTTTTTTTCTTCTGTCACTAGGATGGTAAAATCATCCTCGTCACCAACAAATGGAAGTGAAAACATAACTGACAAAAGCACCTTTTAAGTGTTTTGTGAATAACCTCTTCGTGAGCTTACAGAAATGATAACCAGGCTGATGTAGGAGTAAGAACAGAGATAATAGAAGAAGAAATATTTTTATAATGCTATGTAGTATATACTACTAAGGAACTTTCCAAAGATGACCTGTTCCTGAAAAATAGAGAATTGTCAAATGTCTATTTTGGCCAAATTAAAAATATTTCTCTCAACACATTAAAACATGGAAAAATACAAACATGGTTATTCCAAAGTTTTGAAATAGTTTTGAGGTTGCATCTCATACAGGTAGTTCATTCATACTTACAAGCTGCAATTGTAATGTGTAGAGAAGCTTCTGTAGACTTTGGGAACTGTTGACAAAATTACTGGTATCACTAGTTCTTGGCCAATTAAAGTATTGCCAGTATAAATTGTGAAGGTATGTTTAGTTCTCCTTATTGGTATGTTTAATTCTCCTTATTGCTTTTAAAAAAAGAGGTGCCTCACAAACAACTTTTCTTGTTTATTTGCAGGGAAGGTCTGATTAGCAGGGATGAAATAACCGCTTACTTTATGAGGGCTAGCTCAATCTATTCCAAATTAGGACTTGGGTTTGCTCACAACTTCCAAGAGACCACTTACCTAAGGCCTACTTTCTGCGACAACTGTGCTGGATTTGTAAGTTCACTTTTTAGTAAATTATGTTAATATTGTCTGGAAAAATGCCTATTTTTTAATCTCGTAACTACTTTGCGTCACATACAGTAATGAATCTGTTTAAAACACCAGTGAAACTACAAACATCAGACTACTGCCTGTGTAGCTATTTAATGTACCCTTTGTAGCCCACTTGGCAGTGCTATTATCTGTTTAAACACGGCTCCTACCTTGTGGTGTTTGGCTGTGTCACTCTCAGAGAAGACTTTCCAAATCCAGAGGCTTCCGCTCCACTGGGCTGTTAGAACTAGGGTGTCCAAAGGAGGGCTACAAAGATGGTGAAGGGTCTGGAGAGCAAGATGTACGAGGAGTGGCTGAGGTCTCCTGGTTTGTTCAGCCCAGAGCAGAGGAAGCTGAGGGGAGGCCTCATGGTGGTCTGCAGCTTCCTCATAAGGAAAGCAGAGGGGCAGGCGCTGAGCTCTGCTCTCTGGGGACAGCGACAGGACCTGAGGGAACAGCATGGAGCTGGGAGAGGGGAGGGTCAGGCTGGGGGTTAGGGAAAGGTTCTTCACCAAGATGGTGGTTGGGCACTGGAGCAGATTCCCCAGGAAAGTGGCACTGAGAATATCTGTATGTATGTATAATCTGTCAATATTCATGGCTCTGAGCCTGCTGAAGTTTAATAAGCATTTTGAAAATGCTCTCAGAAATATGCTTTTATTTTTGGGTGGTCATGTGCAGAGCCAGGAGTCGGACTTGATCCTTGTGGGTCCCTTCCAACTTGAGATATTCTATGATTATATGAACTCATGTCCTGGTACAGACAAGCCCCGTGCCTGGCACAGGAAGATTTAGTAAAACTGACTCCAACCACTCCCTAGCTTAGCTGGGATCAAATGAGTGCTGTTGCACAATTCTACATCTACTCTAGTTCTACACCTTCACTGGGAGCTGTTAGATCTGCTGATGTATTCATTAGAAACTAGGTCAAGCTATTTTGTTTGTGATTAAGGAACATGCATACACATATTCTGTTTACCTTACTCTAAAGATGTGTAGGTATTTCATATTTTGATTTTTTTACCATTAAAAGGATATGAAAATGAGGTACTCTGCAGGTGCTGAAATCTCAGAAGTGAGTATTTGGTGAATATTTTTATCTAGAGGTATCAAATGTGTACAGAACTATTTTAATATATATTCTTTTTGTTTGAATTTCAGCTTTGGGGAGTCATAAAACAAGGATACAGATGCAAAGGTAAGATACTTTATTCTTTGTTAATTTTAATCTATAACTAATGGTTATAGCAAATAATAGCAAAACAACCAAACACCTTGATTTTTCCAAGATCCATTGCTATGTCTGTCGACTTATTTAATCTGGCCTCTCAGAGAGAAGGCTGACTCAAGAATAGGATGACAGACATGCTCCAAAGGAAATGTGAAGGTAAAGGAACTGATAGCCTAACCTTTTGCAAATCTTCACTGAATCCAGAGGGCTGATAAACAGACCCTTCTAGTCTGATGAGTGCAATACAAATTCTCTGAAAACTACGTAACAGATTCACAAGTATTTTGCGGTTTTCCACCTCATACATGTATGTATCTGCTTTCTCTGCAACTCCTACAGTCAGAACTGTTACAACCATATGTTGCTATTTGATATTTTTAATATTGAAAAGGGGGTTGAGGTGTATATAGCAAGGGGATATAGTTGATTTGTTCCTAAGTGTAGGTTGTTTCAGGTAAGGCACGTAGAGAACCTTAAAGAAACTTTCCTGCTTCTTTTGGAAGCAACACAGTGTGAGAGCTGACCTGAAATACTACAACAGAGCCACTGAATCATTTAAAGTTTGTTTTGTTTACAGATTGTGGAATGAATTGCCACAAGCAATGCAAAGACCTGGTTGTGATAGAGTGCAAGAGAAGACCCAAAACTTCAGTTCCAGACAGCAGCCCAACATCTGCTCTTGCTTCAAGCCTCTGCACATTAGGGGTCAAAGAGCAATTCCACGGTGAGGAAAGGTCACGTTAAAAAGATCAAAAGACCTACATAATTTTTGTTTTGTTCCTTTTTCTTTTAAAGATGAGTTGTACAGTAGTGTTTAGGGTTTGGTTAGTTAATTGCAGAGTTTTACCAACACAGTAACTAGAACCAGCAGACCTCCAGTCCAAGCAGTAAGATCAATAGTCTGTATAAAACTTATTAATATATAAATTATCTGGAGGCTTTTCTCTGAGTTCAATGGTAGGTATGCTGTGATGGTGATGGAAGACTTCTGTTTTTCTCTTAATAAACCATATTTAGGCTACTGAGATAGGGCACAGCATTGTTCCAAGACACATGATATTGAAAAGTGTCCTATGACACCAATTTTACACTTACCAATGTAAAAATAAAGAATAGTTTTATTTATTCATTAAAATCATGTTTAATTACTGTACCTGCTGGTTCTCTATTCTTGGCATAAAATCTTGACTCAATTTATGATGCATGTTCTATAGGACAAGAAGAAGGACCATTCACGTTTTCTAATGGAGAAGTAGTGGAACACAATGAAGGCAGCAAGGACCGAACCATTATGCTGATGGGTTCCTCAGCTCAGAAAATCTCAGTAAGACTGAAACCAGCTGTGGTTCATAAAGGTACACAGACTGATTCTGTACTGCAAGTTGGTGATGTATCTCATAGGCAGACGGAGAAGAAAGAAAGGATAACAGAAAATCCTTATCTCCAGCCTACCCCACCATCCCCATGTCCAAGCCCAATACTAAGCCGAAAAAAGGCTTATGTTAAATGGGAAAACAAGGACTCCAGCCAGAAAATGAAGGAGGAGCATCACAGCTATAAACCCTCATACCACGAACTTGAGCAGGTATGTACATAGCAAAACAAATCTGGCTTTGTACAACAGTACTGTGAAGTGGTTAGAGGGGGGTGGCTGAGTGGGAAGATGTCACACTACCACTGTACTCCAGTATAATTGCCAGAACAATCCATGAGAGGTATCATGAATTCTTAGCTGCTTTAACTTCATCAGTGATGTTTCACTTCAAATGTAAATTTTAGTAGTGGTACAGGGCTTAGGGAATACATTTTGAAGCCTTTGTTATGGTTACATTCATCCCTGTAGCCTTATAAGTGACAAGCAAGAATGTGACTGTAATCTGACTGCTTAGGACAGCACGTTACACCACAAAATAACTTATTTTAAGGAACAGTCTTCTGCACATGGAATGCAAGACTGAGAAACTCAAATTAACGTTTTAACGTAACTTTGACAGCATACTATTTACATAAGGCATTATGTTGAAACCAGTTTAACACTTACCTTAACAAAAATATTTATGGCTGAAGAAAATCTGACTTCTAATACAACTTTAAGACAACAATGTTAGTCAAAAAAAAAGTTTCTAGAAGTACAGAGAATACAGAAGAACCAAAAAGCATACAGTGAGATGCACATTAGCCATTACTAAACAAGGAATTAGAAATCTGTTCAAAGATTTAACATTTTCTTAAAAGTTAAAAAAAAAAAAAATAAAAAAAAATGTAAATATCCCAGCCTGCCTTGGAGACAACTGTTCTGAACAATGCATAGAGTAGTTCTGTTATTTCTTTCCTCACGGATTACAATGCTATTAAATCAGCTCTGTGTACAAGCTCCAAACTTCATAGAATATAGTATCTACTGTTATGTCTTGCATGTCTTGATTCTCACCATGTAATCAAGCACTGTAAAGAGACACATTTCTACAACGTGTCTTCATTTAGACTCTGCTTTGGATTGTAAGAGGAACTTCTTGTTAATGACTGATAAGACATTTTATAGATAGCTTTGTGTATTCATATAAAACATATATAATTTGCAAATGATTAAGTCTTAATACATTAACTGCTTGTTAGCTAAAAGGTCTCATCCTTTTAATGTTACTGCGTGTAAGCTAGTATCTTTTCTACTGTTAAGAGACATCTCCAACTTATGTTTAAGCCAATCAACCTAAATAGACAACCAGACAATACTGAAACAAATTTAAAATCAAATCCCATTCTCTATTTTTTTTTTGTTTGTCTAGGAAAGAAATATTCTAAAAGCAGACAATGAAGGTTTAAAGATCCAGCTGGAGCAAGCACATAAAACAATCGAATCTCTTACAATCCAGAGAAGAAATCATGTAGTTGATGACCTACAGCACAGAGACTGCTCCTAGCAGGAAAGGGGAAGATCCCCATGGAAGAATGGAAGACTGAAGGCATGACAAAGCTGCTTTACCAAGTGATCTGGAGAGCTAGTCCAAAGCATTTTAAACAGAAATGCTCTCCTTATTTTGTGTACTTCTGTATTAGAAATACACTCTTAAGTGTATCAGTTAATTCCTTTAACCTTTTTAAGGTAATTTAGCATCATCTGCATGATGAAAATCGTATCTTCTGGGATTGCTTTTAAAAGGAGTGACACTGTTCCTGAAGTTTATGTTCATGACGGATTCCACAGTGAGTTGGCTGCAGGCAGCACACATTACTCTACAAATGTTCTGACAACATAGCTATTCATAAGACTGTCACCTCAGATTTGGTCCAAATTCAGGTTTGTAGAAACATGGTCAATAAAGCTAAGCATTTAAGTAAAACTGCAGAAATATTCCATTAAGAGAGAGAGTTCCTTCGCATTGTATCTGAAAACAATTAAAATAATTAAGTCAACTGTGACCTTTATTTCTGAAGTTTAGCAAAAATATTAAAATAAGTAAAGCTAATGATATTTGATTACTTGATTCTTAGGCTTTGTTAGGATAAACTGACAAATATTCTAAAACTCCTTCAGAGCTTTGTAGTCCTGCTGCTCAAATGCTTACCTTTGTTAAGGTAAAATATGAGACTTGAGAGTTTAGAGTGAACACTGCTTCCCTTTTTGTGGAAATGAGCCCTACTTATTGAGCTTAAAGGATAGCTTGCTGTTCCTTTACCATAAATATGGGACAAAGTTGATTATTTTTTGTAATGTCAAATGACACCAGTGTTGCGACATCTGAGTACAACCTTAAAGGTTGTATTATGAGGGAAACTGTACTGTTTCCCAGTGCAACAGATGTATTTCAGAGCTTTGTATTTCAGAGCTTCTAACATCTTACAGCTCTAACCAGGATTTCTCCATTATCTTTATCATAGCTTTCACATGCACTTTAGATAAAGAGTCAAGATGACCATGCTCTCATGTGTACAAATTTTGTATAGTGAAAGGTGCTAGGGAGGTAACTTAGTTTTCTTAATGCTACTAAGTGTTCATACTGGCAAAAGATGACAAAACAGTCTTTCAAGTTACTGGTATATTTGTCAGAATAGTCAATTTTAAAATTGACTTTGCGTTTCAAGGTAATTCTTACACTTACAGTTGTATAAAACTCACTTGCATTTATCAAGCAGGCATTTCTCATCATACATGTAAACAGCAGGAAGTTAAGATTTGACATATTTATTAATAACATATACTTAATGCTCTTCAAAACTTGCAAGTTACCATTATAGATTGAATTTTTAGTTGACCCATTATAATAGCATGCGTGCTTTATGTTCAAAGTGGCGTAAAGACTATGTTCTATCTCTAGTTTACAGTCATTAATTGTCAAGTATATGAATGCTTTACTTACTGTTTAAAAAAAGAAAAGGACCATTGGAAACTACTTAGCAATTTACTGGTTCTAAATTCTTGTTTAGCCTTTGGATTGTGCTTGTACCTCCATGACTGGAAGGAGACAGTAGTAGTAGTACTAGTAGTAGTAATGGAATTTGTTATTTACTGTAAATAAATATGGTATGTAAAGAATTGAAATGCGTATGACAAAAATAGCAGCTGTGAAGATTGTGCAACTCTTGTTCCTCATACACTAAACCTGAATTATTAACAGTTAATATGTAATTGCACTTTGATTAGTGAAGCAGTCAAAATGGCTTTCAGGTCATGTTTGTAAACTTGCTTTGCCAATTTTCTGTAAGCTTCTTGATATTTGTCCTCTATGCAGGACTACAGCAAGGAGAATTTTTGATATGCATTTAGCAAACAAAAATCTATTTCTGCAACAACTAAAACAAACAGGATAAATACTGAATATATTTTCATGTATTTGGAAAATACCTTAAAAGAGCAACAGACTGGTAAATCCTGTTGTGCAGCTAACTGCTTGCTTATGCTCTGAACTCTGGATTCTAATAGAATTTCTGTATGTGTATATACATATATATCCTTGTTCATTTCCTTCCCTCCCTCTCCAAAGTAGACAAACTAATATCAACAGCTGGCCCAAAGGCCAGCATTACTATGTTACAGAGTACTAAGGTTTAGTACTTAATGCTTAAAATTGAGTTAAGACCCTATTTTTACAGGCGTAAATGTTAACTTAACATTTCTCTCTGTCATCCTCTTGTTCCTACAAACAATTTGGATTACTTACAACACCTATTTGCAGGAACATCCTACAGAACCAGTATGTGGTGCTTCATGTCTGCTGAAAGCTTCCTGCTTCAAATGACTTGGTTGATACCTGGAAAACTTGAGAGCTCTTCAACTACCTTCAGGTTCTTTGTTTGCCAACATCTCTTTACAATGTTTTTTTTTTTTTTTTTTTTTTTTTTCCTTTTTTGTTCTGTTTAGTGATAGTCCCTTCTTATTACTCTTGGGACTTTGATTTTGATGCATGAAAGACTTGTGCTAATAGCAAAGATGGACTGTACTGGGATACTGCTGAAACCTACCGAGCTATGAGCAAACACCAAATGCATCTCTGTTAATCTTAATGTTCCTCTATGCTAGGAAAAAAAGATAAACTACCAAGTGCTGTTTAAGTCTTATCAGCAAACAATGACATTGAACACCACTTACAGTTTATCTTGTTAATAAAAGTGAAAAGCACTTACCTTTTATGCTTTCTCCAGGCTCAGCTGTGTTTCATGTACATACAGGAAGGAAAAAAAATGAACACACCCACCCCAACTACTGTTTATTTTTAAGAAAAAAATCCGATTCTCTAAAGATAAAGTAGCTCTGCCATTTTACTTTTTATATTATTCAGTCTACTTTTAATATTCAAATTTAAGAAAACTGCATTTAAAGTAGCTTAGAAATGCCTTTGAAAATACCAAAACTACCTTTTGGAATTCTTTGTTATAGCAGTCGTCTGTTATTCTGTTGTAAGTGATCTCTACAGCAACTTGAAAAGTTTTTGTTTTAATGCTATTAAAGAAGATTGAAAAAGTGTACAGATTGTAAAGATTTATATAAAAGTGTAAGATTTTGGTTTAATATTTATAATAGAAAAAAATATTAAAATTGCACATTGACTCTGTGTTTCTATCTGAAAAATCTTAACAACCTAAATTCATTTTCCTCGATTCTGTTATCTGGGACACTTTTGGGACTAACCTAGTGTCTGAGCCTCTTCTCTCTCTCTTGCACCTGAGAACATTGAGAACACTTGGGAAGCTAGGCCTGTGCAGATTATTCTTTCAGTATTTTAGTGGCTGAGACGCTACAGACACTTGTTTCTGCCACTCTAATATTCCAAGTATAGCAAAGCACAATCTACTAATTCTGAAAACATTTACCAGCATGATGAAGTTTAAACAAGTCTTCTGCAATTTCTAATAAGGCTGGCTATTACAAAGACAGCATCACAGCACCCTGAAGATCTGCTATTTACCTTACAGCAAAACTCAAAATACTGTATCTCAAAGGTGTTTATGTGAGGTATTGAACATCAAAATATCTGAAAGAGGGGAGGCAAGAACAAGTTGTGTTTTGTTTCAGAATTACAGAAATTAAAAATTGAAAGCTTAACAAGTAATGAGAAGTTACTTCCTTAATTTACATGAAGACCATAGTAGCAATCATGTAGACCTATGCTTTTTGTCCTATTCATTTGGACACTGACACTTTCAAATGAGACAATACAATTGGGATGGATCTAGAATCTGTCCTGCCTGGTGAAATTTTCCTGTACTGTTATCTACTGCCTTGTCTATTTTGGTCACAATCATAAAAAATAAGTTTCATCATTACTGCAAATCACCAGCTGGAATTCTTGCTTACAAACACAGGAGCACTATGAGATAGAGAATCGAAATCAGACTACAGTGATGCAAGTAACTTTAAATACAGTACTTTATTCCTCACTGTTTACAGCTGTTAACAAAAGTCTCTCAAATCCTGACACGAAAATCTTTTTTTTTCTAATTCTCAAGCAACCAAAACCATTCACTAAGTCTTAATAAACACAAAAATGCTCACAAACATATATATGAAAAAAAAATTACAACAGAATTTTTGAAAAATACTTTTTGTCAGGACTAAAACAGAAAAATTTGAGAAGAGGTTTAAATCGATGATTTTAATGTTATTATTGCATCTTTTGATAAATTAAAAACATACATTCTGACAGTAAAGAAAACTGATAAAACGATAGCTCTATGAAATATGGTGGTGCTTACTTTACTTTTCTACTACTGCCTTTGCATTTTGGAATTATTCAAGAAAAAATGATATGGCCTGAGTAAAATAAAATCTCCAACTAAACTTCCTCCTATTTAAACTCTTGTCTTCTATGTGGTCTACATCAGTACAATTGAACTATGACATTGGAATACTTAACTGTTAGAATTGGATGTGGGCACACAGCTGGTTTACTTGATGGTCTACTTCATTCCGAACTGCCCTGCCTGTTACAAACTACATAAACTGGTGAGTGTAAAAGCACCAAGGCACATCCACAGTTAAAACAGTTCAGCTAAGCCAGTGCAACTTCAGATCTTGACTGATGAAATTTTTATGCAGAGACAAACCTTCCGAATTTCCTTGGTGTTACTAAATGTTCGGCTGCTATTCAGAAATTACTTGTAGCAAAAATAACATAATTCGGATGAGGAAATAAAATTACAGCTTTGTTTGTTAAAACTTACTCTTTCTACTCCACTGCTGACCAATACTTCTCAGTTCCAAGGCCAGTAGTCTCACAAAGAATGTCATGAACTGAGCTGTTCTATAGCACTAGACAAAAATCAAGCTCAAAAGCAAGAAAACCAGTGCAATGCTCCCACATGACCCATGAGCACCTCTGCAATGACAGCAGACACTGACAACAGAAATGAGCATGGAAAAAAGCGATAGAGACCATACTGCTAGCAGGTGGTGAAGTTAAGCCAGCAGAGTCAACTCATTGTACCGAGTTTACATCCAAGCCAATGTGTTCAAGCAAGGAAAACTCCTGCCCTTCTTTGTTAGGCACCTGCTGGGACCCCAAGTGTGGATAAGATTCTATCAGTCCCATCATAAAGCAACATACTTGAACAAACAACAATCATACAGGGACGTTACAGGAGGGAAACTTTTCAAGTTTATCTAGACTAAGATTTCAAATGAATGCATCGGTGGTGACTAATTAATAACATCTTACACAGGCTTTTAAAGGATGTGATAGATAATCCTGATTTTAAACAGAACTTTACATTCAGGCACAGATCTGCCTCTGTAACTGGAGACACAATGCACGTGTCCCTGAAGACAGAGTAACAACTTGAAAGCAGACCAAATACAGACACCAACAGCAGATTCATGGAAAAAAAAAAAAAACAAAACATACCTCATAACTGTGGAACATGAACTACAATCAGATCTTAAAATTTCAACCTGCAGTTAAGACTAAGCTATATATTCAGTGGAAGTGCTGGAAGGTTTCTGTGCTATGCCATCAACACACATGCCCAGGTTTTTCAGATGCCTTCCTGAATCTCTCTGCAGTAATGTGACCCTGATAAATACCGTCACAAATATACACTTGGGCATTGTCTCCCTGTTCCACCTCTACACACAGGTGGCATCATAACAGGGGAGGTCTCAAGAAACTGGACAACAGAAATTGCCTTCTTTAACTGACAGCTGTGAACATGCCTGTATGTATTTACAGCCATAATTATACAAAATCTAACTCCTCACCTAGATGCTCTTCTTCTAGAGTAGCACTATGTGTGAAGGAGAAGATACCCATATCATATCAAGACAGAATTTCTTTTAAGTTATCAGACCAATTGGTTGGCAGAATAAGAGAAGAAAAATCTTTGAAAATTGCCTTTGCACTTTTTCCAGAGAACTCAATGGGGAAGAACAACTTTTGTATGAGATACCTTATCAAGCAGGAGGGAAAAAAGAAAAAAAAAGAAGAAATGGCACGTTCTTTCTCAGGAAGCTCAGCTTTACCCAACCTTTATTTTTAAAGGCTGATGCAACAGGAATGAATGCCCACTGGACATGATGGTTGCACAAGTTTCCAACTCAATCTGATCTTAAAATACTTTTATGAAACCTCAATAACATGGAAAGCAGGTAAAATTATAATAAACATTTAAAAAAAAGTCACAACAATTCTGATTTTATGGTACACACTCTGACCTTCAATTAGTCTCCAATATATTTATGAATGCACAAAACTACCTAATTTTATTAGTTTCTGTAGAGTAGTAATTCAAAATATTACTTTTATGATAAGCTTTGGAAGAATAAGTAACCTAACTGAATAATTCTGATCAAAGCATTAAGGGTTTTAACATCAAAATTCTTCTACACGTCTGATAAGAAAACTGGATGAAGAGAAAAGCCTGAAAGTAGCATTCTTCTGAAAGTGTTTCCCTCTGGTTCTTAGGCCTTTTTTTTTTCCTCTCTCTCCCTTCTATACAGCCTTAGGAGCAGGGGAATGGACATGCAACATGCAATAATTAGAGAGGCCTGAACATCAAAAAATTATTTTTTCTTTAAAAATGTTTTTATTCAGTTTTCTGAGGCTTATTTTAAATAAGAGGACATAATAAAAAAACATGACCAGTACGAAAAACAAGTATTCTAGTCGTAATATTTTAGTATAAAACTTCTGTTCAGTTAACTAAAATAATTCAATGACAACATCAGTTGGTCTAATGCGATGGTTCATATGGTCATACATAAAACTAACCTAAACCAAAGGTACCATAGCTAAATTCCTGATTACCAGTAAACACCACCACTATATTTTGCCAGTTACTCTTAGTATTTACAGTTTTTTTTTTTTTTTTTTTTTTTTTTTTTTTAGTATCGCCGGTATCCTCCACCTCCTCTTCCACCATATGGATCCCCGTAACCTCCCCGGCCACCATAGCCTCCCCTGCCACCATAATCACCCCTGCCACCTTGGAAGCCACCTCCACCTCTTCCACCACCTCGGAAACCCCCACCTCCAAAACCACCACCACCACCTCCTCCTCCTCCCCCTCCTCGACCCCCTCCGCCACCCCAGCCGCCCCTTCCACCACCACCTCCACCACCTCCCCAGCCACCTCTTCCACCACCTTCTTGTCTTTTCTGCCAAGGAGGCATTTCAGGAGGAGGTGGTTCAATCTCTGTTGGTCTGCCTCCACGATCAGGTACTCTCCCCATAAGAACCTGTATGGTAAAATACATAATTTTTAGTTTTTAAATAGTAATTACTTAAAGGGAGACAGGGTAATTCTCTCATGGAAAAAATATGCTGACTGCCCTATAGAGGAAATATGGTTCCTTCACTGTGGAGCTTGAAATTAGGATTCCTATTTCCTACCTTTGTAACTTGCAGCATGACAACAGGAGACAAGAACTCAAAGTGATCCTCTAAGACTTAAATAATTGCAGCTACCTAGCTCATAGTACTGTTGTGAAATCATTATGAAGAAAACTGCATGCAAAATACTGCAACAAAGCAATATATCATTCATACATGTATATACATAATTTCTTATGATGCTGCTGCTGTTCTACTTCATTTTCAAGAAGAATTTCAAACCTAATCAGCCAGCAAAAAAAAAATTGCCAAACTGATGTTCAGCTCTTAAAAGGAACACCAGTATGCCTTACATTAGAAAGTACTGATGCTGAGCAGAGAGCTGGAAAAGGCAAAAATACATAACGCCCTGCAATAACACTTTCAAGAAAAAAAAAAAAAAAGAACTTCTTAGGTATTACCCAGTGTACCAAAAGGGAGATTGTACTGTACAAAGTTACACAAAACGTCAAGTTGAAGAATAAAGTAGGTCTTTTTGTTGCTGTTTTCAGATTTCCTACGCACACTACATGAAAAATATTAACATACTTGACTCAGTCTCAGGCACTCCAGTTAAAGACCTCTTACTAAAAATAAAAACCAACCAAACATAACAATATAACGTAGTTACTTGCAAGCTTCAACTTTTGTTATAGTCCAGAAGGCAGTACTATGTTTATTTATTACAAGTAGCCAGACCAAACAATTTTACCAAATAATTAAACATCACTTCCACAGAAACATCTGTGGTTTGTACTGAAACACTAAAAGATGCCTGTTAACAACAACAACAACAACAAAAACAAAGGAAACTAAAAAAAACCTTGTGTTTTACTTTTTTGTTACTGTGCTGGACAATACATAGCCCAGGCACCAATACCAGAAAGACTAACATGTAACCTTAACTTGAGGTGTACAATTCCACTGAACTCAAGGACCTAAATTTGTAACCCAAATATAGAAACAAACAAAAAGAACAACAACAAAAAATTATCAATAATTAATCGAATTGTATTAAGTATTGTATGTACTCACTAGTCCTAATCCAACTTGAAGCAGCCCTTCTTCCTCCTTTCCCCTATTTTACCAAGTATACTCTACCTGCTCTCTAGTAGCTGTAAGGAAAATTAACAGTTCTCAGGTGAGAACTGTTTCTGTGTTGAGTAAGAAAAAGAAACAACTACTACTATAATTTTATGCTGAATGGAGTCCCTTTCCTATGAAAATACAGATACCAAAGCAAATGGATGATTCTTATCTTTCTTATCTTATTTGTGAATGGTGCATTTGACCCTGCTGGAGGGCAGATTAAAGCTAAGCAGATTCTGCTGTGAAAAGGCTGGACAGGCCAAGCTGTCCAGAAAGATAAAGCATTGACTCTTCCTGAGAACTGGCTAGTGTAGCCCTGCTTTCTGAGACTGCTGTTCAAAAAGAACAACTCAGTAGGAAGGGAAAAGTAACTTCTGAACTATGCCTACTTCCTCCAGTGTTCTTTCTCATCTAGATTACTATTTAATCTGGTTGTGTGACCGTGTAGTAAGATAAAAAAGAAGTTGATGCAGTGTTTATTGGAATGCTGCAAACTTTTCTTGCTAAAAGCATCAGCTATAACCATCTTGCAAAAAGGAACAAAAATATCAAACAAAGAGTATAATTCCAGAATTACTTTTGATGGGTCTGTAAACTCTCATGTCCTTTTATCATACCCCAAGAAGAAACATTACCTTGTTGATAGCACAGACTGTATTTTCCCGTGTTGATCCACTACTTGTTCTTATGATCTTTGATAAATCCTCTCGAGCAGCAAGAAGATGAGCTAATGTTATCGTTGACTTTGGAGATAATGCGTAGCGCTTGGGCTGATAGATGCGTGCTATGTCATCTGTCTTTACCTAAACAATAAAATTCAGCCATTACTTACTTGTGAGGCATACAAACGCAAACACACACTGTAAGCCACACAGTGGTCTCAGTACATTGGAGTCTGAGCATGAGGTGTGATGTATGAAAAATTTGGTGCCAGTTCTTACCAGTTCTGTTCTCTGATGATGTGCAAGGAAATGCTGATTATGTTTGACTCATGCTGAACTTAGCACTTTTACAACAGAAGCCCTCCTATCCACTGGCAACATATCTAAATTTTAGGCTCCATGCTTCTCTCTGAAGCAGTGCTTTAAATAGCCATATTTAACACCACTCCAAAATGTGATGAAAACAGAATAGCTTTAAATGCAGGTCAATTTGTGCAAATCTACATCAATGAAGCAGAACACTTGTGCAAGCCATGAAAAAGTGAAACTGAGAAGGGGAAAAAATAAGATTTTTTTCCAAATCCACTTTGATGTTTACTTGTTTAACAAAAGATGAAAAATAAATACACCTCCTGTGAACAACTATGATGATCTTCAGAGTAAACAAACATTTGATTTTGGATGGACCAGGCAACAGGTGCTGTTCTTTGTCATTGCTATTTTGCTAGGCAATTGCAACATCATTTATGGATCCATTTCAATCTGCAAAACTACCCCCGGGGGACAGAAAAAACTAACAAAAAATACACTACCACCACTCCTCAAAAAACAAACAAACAAACAAAAACCTCACACTCCAAAACACACCATCAAAAACAGAGACAGATATCAATACTTATTTAATGGAGAGGGAGAGGAAGGCAAGCTAGCTAATTAATTATAAAAGGGTAAGAGCTTGCTTCATCGCTTAAAAAAAAAATCAAAATTATTTCAATGCCAAAACATTTTGAATCCCCCCCCAAATTTTTGGAGACATTCTAAACAAGTATTTTACAAGAAAAATGAGGGGAAAAAGTATTAAAAATCATATGCAATTTTAAATGAAGTTCAATTTGTGTAAATCTTCATCACAGATTTAATATGTAATGGAGTTATTTCTAACTGCACGCTATTTTGCATTAACAGTCTTTCTAAGACAGGAAATGGAATCATCTTACTGCTTTGGCATCATTAAAAATCTCATTAAACTTATCATGAAAGTATTCATTGTTTTTAATGTCATTTGTAACATCGGCTATGTCTTAGAAGTACACCTTAAATTTGAAAATTTATAGTTGCATTGGTTCAGCTGTAAGAGAGATACATACAGCGAAATCTCCTGATAATTTTGAGGTAAATACCCTCTCTTGTACCATAAAAGCACTCATAACCTCTGCAGAAATTAAAGTGGGCTATTCTGAAGAGCAAAGCAGAATCTAGAGTCATGTCTTTCAGTGATATTTAGTGAGCCTCACAAAGCAGATTCTGTCTGCACGTCTGTGCCAAACTATAATATCACCTTCAGAAAGCTTCTGAAGTTTTAAGGCTTGTCAATCTTAAGACTTCTACACAAACCTCCTAGAAGTTGATCTTGCAGCTCATGAGCAAAAATATCTGCCTTCAGCTTACCACACATATATTCATCAAGTTACAAACTTTCAGTATCTTATCTTCTTACTTTGCTGGATGGAAACAATATGCATTTCTAGCTCAGAAATATCAGGCTGGTTAAGTCGTGTCTATTTTCTAACATACAGAGTGCTAGAAAATAGTACAAATGAAATTACTGTGATTAAAACAATACCAGCAGACAAAATCCCCAAGAATAGTTTGGATGTTTTAGCCACCTGAAGGCTTTTCTCACACCAGCTGTTCAGTTGACTGTTTGTTTATTCGGTTGCTTTGCACCCAAGATAGGTAGCAGTCGCTGTAATAATCTCACTGACCTTGTGGGAAGATGCTCTCTGCACCCAATCTCTGTTAAGGCCTAGTGTTTGTCTTCCTCTTGCATCTCCAGAGAAATGCTGAGGTTTTCTCCTACTTTACTTGATTGGAGGGGTGGATACAGGAAAGAAAAAGGGAGGTATGGACTTAAAGTGAAAAACCCCAACAGAGGATGCTACAGTATATATATTTATGAAACTATAGACAGTCACACGACATGGACTGTGTCACCTACTCAAATCCTTCCCTTTTCTCAATACCTACAACTTGGATGTAACAATCCAGGATGAAAAACTGCTGGGAAAGAAGACAGCAGTAAGGGAAGTGTATTTACACAGTATGTATATTTGGTAACAAGACCTATGGAACTGTAGCAGACTCCCACCTACAGGAAGCAAAAAATACAGCAACCTTACCTTTGCTCTATCAGACCAGCCAAAAGACTGCACTGTCACATCTAGCCTCTTCATTAACATACGACGACGACATTCATACTCACTGCGAAGAGCATCATTGATTTTTTCCAATCTTTCCTGCAGTGTTACAATAAAAAGTCCAAATGTCCAAATATTCGATTCAATAAAGATATACAAGTCAATTGAAAGTTAACCCCATTCAGCAAATAAGATGACTATTCTCTGCTGACTGCTACAAACTACATAAAATTAGGGGTGCAGCTGTGTAGTGCTGCAATAGCATGTATTTATGAAGTATTTTTAAAGTATGTACATATATCAAGACAACGTCTATTAATAACATTCATTCTGGAAGTATCTGATTAGCATTACTAATATTTAGTAATTTAATATTAACTAATAGAAGAGTGACTGTAAAATAGACAGATGAAGCCATAAGCATTAATTTTGACCATCCCATGAAATACAGAAAACAAAATAGAGGGATATTTTTTTTTTTTACCACTTGATCAGAATTCAGAGGTTTTGTTAGCAGTGATTTCCCCACATGGTTTTTTTGAACTTTTGAGAGAACGTCCTTTATCTGTAACAAGACACATAATTATTCTCAGAACACAAATTATATTTACATATATTTCAGCAAAATTTGCTGCAATCACAATTTGCTACAATTCTAAGATCAAATATAGCACATTTGTTTTAGCAGACTCATAAAAACATATGTCTTCTGCCTTATTATTATCCATTACAAAAAGAAGAGTTCTTGAATACTTCCACTACATGATCAACCTCTATATAAGAAGACTATATGGCATAGCATTTCTCCTCCCAATCATAGTTGAAAAATATCTGTATGTCAAATTTATCAAGTGCATACAGGCAATACAACTAGTTAAATCTACTCGGTTTACTCATCATTAAGCACTGTAATTACATCTAAGGAAATTAACAATTGAAAGCTAGGAGTTCACTGACAAATAATGGACCTAGCTACAGAAAGCTGACGATGAGTGCTAGTAAGGAAGGCAGGAGGTATGATAGGTATGAGGTCATTCTCTCTTACTTTTTTCCTTCTAATCCTATTATTGGTTCCAATTAACATTAAGACTTTTGCACTCACTCCAAACCAGCTTCGCTTTTACTTCTTCATTAGTTTTGCCTTCAGTATTTGGGAATGAAGTGTGCCCTCTCTTTCTGACTTCCAAACTCCGCTGCATCCCCCCTCTCTCCTTACAAAAAGCTTCTACCAAGGAACTTCTTTCAGCACACACGTTCTTTTCACACACTCTTCTACAAACCTAACCACAAATGATCACAACACTCCTACGTAACTTTCAGGCCAACTGATTTTTAAGCAGGAGTAGATTGCAAGCATATTGCTGTTCCTGACACGGTCCAACTGGAAGAAGTTTTGGACATGGTCTGATTGGCAGAACTACATCTTCATTTACTTTAATGTGGAATCAAGTCAAATAAGACTAAAACTACATACATATTTTTCTTTTTTAACCATTTCACAAGGAAGGCCTAAGGCAGTCCATGACCTACAATAAAACCTATAGCTGAAGAGAGACATTAGATACATTTGCCAGGGTTATAAGACTTCATGTAGGCATACAGGCATTTACATTAATATTTATAATAGAGGTCGGGTCCAATGCTAACTCCTTTAGTATTACCTTTTCATTTTATCAGAGTTTTGAGTTCTACACATTACAGGAATATCATCTGCAGTGATCACTGTGAAGTAACTGCAGGAGACAAATCAACTTGCTCAAATTCTAGAGCACGTAGTTAATCAATTACAGAAAATTACTTAAATGAATAGTTGATAAATTGACTCTCACATTTCAGGGTTTTTGTAACAGTTCCCCCTTTTTTTTTAGGATATACCAAGGGGTCTACATATAATGACAAATTCTGTGTGAAAACCAAGATGTGTATTTTTTCTTTTCTTTATGTCACCTTTGGACAGCACTGTGGCAAGATAAAAATGCAATTTCCCCCAGAAAAACATTTAGGTGAAAAACATCGTGCAGTAAGCAAACTATTTCAAAACAGTCTTTTGACTGTTTTGCAGTCAATAGGCCTCCAGCATACCTGAGAAGTGCCCACGTAGAACTGTGGTAGCCAACAAACAGTAATCAATATAAGATCAGCACGACAGCAAGAGATGAAGAAATCAGCAATTAATATAGAAGAAGGAACAAATGGCATGAATTGATGAATTAAAAGTACCACCTGGGCTGTTAGAAGAAGTACCACCTGTGCTATTAGATCCAATCCATATAAAATAAGTGATTATGATAAGGTTTGAAATTCTGTTTCATGTACCCTATTGCTCCCCACACTATTCTTTCTCTTAAATTCTTGTACCATTGCAACCGTTATTTACAAAAAGCCCTCCAGGGCTGACTGACTTGTCTATCCTGTAAATCTAGACAACCTGTTGATTCTAATGAAGCATGTACACGATGCCTCTCAATCTACTCCAAAATTCAAATGTACTTAAGCACAAACTATGCTTGATTTTAAATAAATGCCTGAAGAGTCAAGAAAAAAAATGTAATTGACAACATAAGATCAGCATGACAGAAAAAGATGTAGAAATCAGCAATTATTACAGAACTTCCATACTAATAAACAACACATGAATTAAAAGCTCTATTAGGGAAGAGGTTTGTAGCCATTAAAATTAGAAATATATTATCCTCAAAGGTCCTAATGAGTTGAAAGGATAAGAATCTAACAAAATGAGACTGACTTCTGGGAAAAGACAAAAGATGCAAGCCAAAAAACACAACAACATAACACCTCAATAGCCTGTAGCTATAGATTGAAAGAAAACCTGGAAAGTACAGATGCTGAAGATGCTCTGGAGATTAGAATTATTACAAGCTTGCAGCCGCCAGGGCAGCTAAGAAGTAAATACAACACTGGGCTCCACATACAAAAACAATACATTCTGCCATGACAAGTGAATCACAATTGAAAGACCTAACTCAGCACCATCTACCCCTGGTTTCTGTATGCTGAAATATGAAAGAAAGTTCAGAGGAACAATAAAGGAAAAAAATCAGCGAAACTCACAATCAGAAGAAGCAGGAGCAGCTAAATGCAACAACCCTTTACTGGCTAGGAAACTGCAAATTTCTGCAAACTTTTTTTTTCCAAGTTAAAAAAACACATTGATAATAAAATTGTCACTGGATAAAATGAATCAAGCAACAGTTAAGGAGAAACTTGTTCCACAGATAATCTGATCTACTTTCATGTCTGTAACACTCTGCAAAGTCATATCCAGATTTCTGAATCTCCATTAATACTTTACTCCCTCACTTGCATTAGCAGTACTCTGAGTTTATACAGGTACAAGTACAAGTACAAAATTCTGCTGCCTTACAGTTGCAGAATATGTTGTCCAACCTTGACCAACAGAGCTATGAGCATAAGATCTCTGACACATACCCTGTCTGCCAGGGGACAAGAATACAACTGATACAAGAATCTATGCTGTAACTCACATTCCTAGACATGATAGTTACCCTGCATTAAGGAGAACAAGCAGAAGTTCAGGGGAAGAAAAATAAAAAATTAAGTTTGCTTTTTGTATTGCTCTTGCTTACACATGTAGCGTCCAGATAAAAGGGCAGTGAAAACATTCACAGAAATGTAAAACAAATTGTGCCAGCCAAGTCATCCTATAAGTCACACACTCAGTTATGAGAAGCAAACCAATTAATTAAAAGCTAAAGGCAGATGCATATATTTGACTATTCAATATATATTGTAATCAAACTCCTTGATAACATTAAGTATTTACAAGTTTGATTTGGAAGTTCATATACTCAAAAAATAGGATGTTTGAGACAAAAGTATTAGGATTTGACTCTAAACTCTGTTGTATAAAAATATACACTTATTCTATTTTTTACCAAATACCTTTATGTATCGAACATTTCTCATTTGTTTTATAAGTCTATGCTCCTTTAAAAAAACAAAACTTTAGCTCACAATTCAGGCTCCATGTTCCACGTAAGTATCTTTACTCTCTGTCAAAATAAACCTATAGTTTTTATGCTTAACACTATTTGCACAGAGAAACAATAAATGCACACAACTGCAGGGTTTCTCAGATTTCAAAAAAACTAACCCGGAAAGAGGTGTCATTAAAGGAATTGATGTTAAACACTATCAACACACAGGAAGGAACATTTCCTTAACTAGCCATAAGGCGTACTGCGCATTTGCAGAAAGATGACCTAAATTTTTGAGCACAGAGTATGTTAATCCAAACAATGCCCCTCTTCCATTTACTTATATGCCTTTTTATTTTCAATACTTATCTAATTTTAAAGATGTCTTTGTTTGAGCTTTATGTCTGGTGAATGCCTACAAGTTTAGGCACAAAGACTTCAAACCAGACAACTTTCCTGACTTGTTCCCTGAAGCTATATTGACGTTTAATGCACAGGCACCATTATGGCTATACAATTTCAGAGCACAAATTACACTATTAATTTGAAGTCAGAGAAGATGAATGAACTGGTTTTGCCACCTTTCTACACTCTGAAGTGCGTACAAGTTGTATAACCACTGTGGAATTGACAGACCTAGAAAACACTGAAAAACAGCTCAAGGCAGTTTGTGATATGAGAGAGAGGGTAGAGAGGGGCAGGGAGGGAGAGAACACGATTAGATTTTGCTGCTTCAGGACATATGAAACTGTTAACAGTTTATGTAAACAGTTTAACAGTAACACCCTACACACCAGTGCAAGCATGTGACCCTATCTGAAAGAAGTCTTGGACTTTGCAAAACCTTGTAATGCAAAGACAACTTTCTAGGCGTGTGTGTGAAAAGCTGGCCTACCATGTCTGCTATTGCAGCACTAGACAGTTATTCCTTTACCATGGCATTCCTTTAACATGGCATGAAACTAAACCTGTATCCAAGAAGTGAAGCCAAGAAGTGTGCAAGGAAGGCCATTGTCCATGGTTGGAGCCTACAAGCCCCTTGGTTGTACACACCCACAGGGGGAGATCAACAGTACCAGGCAGCTTTAATCAACTAGTTACTAGCTGGAACTCTGACATTTTAATCCTCAGGAAACAGCAATAGAATTGTTTCTCCATCCCCTCAAAGATATTTAATGGAAAGAATAGATTTAAAAATTCCATATGAGCTAAGCAGATCAAGCACAGGGACACTTTGGGGATGCAGACATTTTCACTGCCACCTGGATATTGCTTTTTATATGTATGTATATCTATTGAAGGTTCTGTCTTGCCACAATAAAATCCACATCTGTAAGAAAATCATGGAAAAAACAGGCTCCCTCCCCCAAACCTCTGAATGTTCAACTTCCCATTGAGCAATGAGGAGAAAAATAAAAAAAGATCCATCATCATGCAAAAATTAGTAAATTCAAAGATTCAGAGAGCAGCCGAGGGAAATTAATTCCATGCATCTCTTGTAACTCAGGAGGGGACCAATTCTCTTCCCAAATACTAGGGAGAAATGAAGAGCCAAACTTTTAACAGAGAAGATGGTTCGTGGCACTTAAAATCTGCAGTGAGGAATCTAAATTAAACATCACACCAATGAAACGAGTTAGAATCTGGTGGGATACAACTGAAAGAACTGAAAGAACTTGAAGGTTGAATAAGGTATGAGGCTGCATATTGACTAGCTAACTTAGTAGATAGTTTTAATGCAGGCATTTTTCAACCTAAGGAAATTGAACCAACAAATCAATACTTGCCATTAAGGTATTCATAAACCAACGAGCAAAAAGATAAGTTTTGCACATTAAATTTGAATACATCTCAGAATTGACAACGATAGGTATGTAAACGTGCAATCAAAGTTTTGTGCAGCATATTTGAATAGGTAAGAGGAAAGCATTCCCACAACTCATACCCTAAGGTTGCATGGCAAAGTGTCTCATCAGGTACATCCCATCCTGAGGGAAGCACTCAAATATTTTATGTCATAACTAAAAGTAGTTTAAAAACTAAAATAGTTTAACCTGTACACTAAACTGGTTTCCAGAATAAAAATCCCTTTGCACTTGTTGTATAGGGCCTTCACGAATCATATTGTTAGGCCCTCAACTAAGATGAATGCTCACAGAACTAAGAGTTCACAAGAGAGAAAACATAAAACACATACCTTTTGTTCCACATTGGTTAACAAGGGAGGAATATCAGATGATGAGTTTGGCAGGCCCAGTGCATCACAAATAGCTTGTACTTCCCGATAAATTTCATTGTGCTTTTCCAAAGGAGAACCTTTACTTTTCTTGCTGTGCAATATCTTCAAAGCTTGGAGTTCTGTACTTAGAAATACTAGAAAGAAAAGTGACAGATAATAGCAGATTTAGGGACTCAAAAATTTTTGCATCCACATTCTCATAATACAGATAAGAAGACAACGATAGAGCAGACTCTCAGTCCTCTTCTAGACAGGCCAGTATCATTTTCCTGTTCATTACCTGAACTGACTTCCACCTAATTTCCTGTCTGTACACCATACTTAACTGCTTAACATACTTCCTTCCCCAGGCCCCTAGTTCTTTGACTAGTTTCATATCGTCACACTGGTCCCTGATGTTATTCCATTCTTTTCCTATCAAATTCCAAGTGTTTGCCACCACCATTTTCTCAATGTAATCTCTTTCCAGACTTAGTCTCAGCTGGTGCTCCTTTGTCCAAGTCTAGCTTAAAACTAGACTTCACTCCTCTGAGTCCTGCTTTCAGCACCTTCAAATCATGTCGCATGTTCTTTCAAGATGCCCCCAAACCTCTCAGGAACAAGAGAAGGAAGGTCTCAGTTTCAGCTGAGCTGGAATCGGATCAAGAAATTGTTAGGAGGCCTCAGTATGTTGAACTGTACATCACAAAGAAATATTAGTTTTACCATTTCCATCTCTCCACGAGAGAGCTGATGCATGCTCAGGTAGGTTGTAGTGATTGTAGAGAGATGCTAAAACACACACAAAGAACTATTTAATGTAAATTGTAGAATAATAATAAAAGATGCATGTAAAATAATAATATAGTAAGTGGCAAAAATGGTCTTAACTTACAGAGGAGTTTAAGACAATCTTCTTTCTCTTTTAATCTGTCCTTTATGTCTCCAGATATAAGTGATGAATACGGACAAGCCATTTCTCTCAGAAAGCCACTAATCTCAAGCTGGAAGCTCTCTATGTCTTTATCACCTATGGAAATAAAGAAATAAATGCAAAGTTAATGGCCCTTTTTTGTTGTTACTTTTACAGAAACATCAAACTATAATCTATTTTTTTTTAATTTACACCTTTAGATTGCAGGTTTCAAGACTCCACACAAATATTTACCACCTACCACTCATAACATTTTTTTTCTTCTTAAAGAAGTCCTACATCCCAGCAGACACTCCTTTTTAATAGTTAAAGCAATACTGAATTCATGCTTTAAACATAACTTGATGCTACAACAGCTTGAAAACATGGATATTTGGAATGAACCAGCAGTTAGTTTACACCAAGAAGAGGAACAGACAGTGCTTATTCCTTCTTCAGATCACAGGATCATCACTATCATGTGAACAGCTTATGTCACAAAACAGTGGATCAATGTAATTAACTTTCTGATGAACAAGTTACAGGAATCAAATTAACCAAACCACATGTATGAGCCCATTTTTATTTTCAATGTTTGGCTGATTTTTTTCTTTTCTTTTGAAAATTATCTTCACAAGGTACAACTTTAATCTAACGGCTGCATACACACAAACATCAGCCCCTCTTTGGCTACCTTTCGGTTATCTTTTCAATTTCAACACTAATTTTACTGCTAGCTAAAAATACAAGTCTAAATCCACTGAATCCACTAAATACTAAATAGCTTCAACAAACTGGCATCCATTTACCATCTGTTGGCGTGATGCTTTCTTCCATGTTACAAAGTGGCTTTATTTGGGAACCTAACCAAACACAAAGGTCAAAAAACTCTGGTGAAGACAATCCATTTTCCACTGCTTTGTTCAGGGCTTCCTCCTCCAAAAGAGGACCTGTGTACCTGTGCAGACAGATAAACATTAGTAATAAGGAAGCAGGTTTAACATAAAATGTGCGTACTTCTAAATAATTTTAGCATAAACTGGTTAGGAATTATACTGAGACAAATGAATACTTGTGAATTACTTTTGCGAATTAATAATTCAGACTTTTTTAAACATGCCAAAAACGAGAGGTAATTTATAAACAAAATGGTTTGAGAAAAATAGGAAACAGCCATTTTCACGTATGACAGGTATATGAGAACAGAGCTCCATGTTTCAATACACGCTAAACATGCGAAATCCAGCATTAACTCAAGTCAAGCAATTCTCCTTCCAACACTTTTAACTCGCTGCCCGAGAGCCTCAATACTAAGAGGTAACTGATAATTGAACTGCATTTTGTACTATTTTTACTCCGCCGCACCCGTTATTCTCCAAACAAAGAAAACGCGTCTTATCCGTACAAACCCAAAGCCACCCACCACCCCAGCGAGCCGGGGCACCTCCCAGCCCCAGGCAGCGACCAGACACCTCCTCGGGGCAGCCCCCAGCGCCAGGCCCCCCCGCAGCACGGCCACGGCAGTCCCAGCGCGGGCGACAAGACCCCGGCCCCCGCTCCGTCCCGAGCCGCTCCCCGCCCGAGCAGGGCCGGCCCGGGCCGCTGCGGCCGCCAGGAGCCTCCCCTCGCCCCCCGAGCCCCGGCAGCCCCCCGCTCACCCCAGGGCCTCCAGCGCGTCCAAGATGTCGCCCTCCATCTTCAGGCCCGCCGCCAGCTCCCTCATGCCGCCCCGGCGGCTCGCCGCGCCGCGCCGTGCTGTGCCCGCCTCAAAGCGGCCCGCCGCAACCTGGGCTCGCCGCTGCGTTCCGCCGGCCGCGGGCACCGGGCCCGGCAGGGGGCCCCCGGCAGCCCCCGGCCGCTGTCAGCCCCTCGGCGGGGCCCGGCCGGCTGCCCCGGCCTATTCTGGCCCGGCCCGGCCCGCGGGCACGTCGGGCCTCCACTGGCTGCGGGTCGCGTTGTTCTGCCACGGGTCTCTTGAAATCCCTTTTCAGCGACGTTGAGAGAGAGAAATAAACCAAAAAACATTTTTTTTTTTCTCTTTTTCTGCTTGGCAGCAAGCTATTCCATAGGCTTGCTCAGCCACTTCTGCTGAAGCATCACGGAATCTCCTCTAAAACGCTACTGCCACATCAGCTCTCCAAAGATACTCATTACGTGAAGGAATATTCTGCCTTTTTTTTTTTCTTTTTCTTTTTTTTTCTTTTTTTTTTTTTAACGAGTCATGTCTTACATGTACCTTCAGAAACCACAAACCCACAGCTAAACCTGTGATGAAGGCCTGTAAAGGTGTTCTCTCATTCCCAACGAGTGAAATTGCTGTAATTTTGGAAGCAACTATTTTGAACAGCCATGAGACCCTCCCACACAGATGAACATAAATCTAGAAAGTAAAAATAATATTTATGGCAGTCAGTGGAAAAGAGAGCACGCTAATGTCAGGCAGGCTTATGTCAACCATATGATGTACAGCAGTGCCAGTAGCTCCGTGGCCTTTTTCACAGCTCTCATCTGCCTCTCCATCTAACAGTAGAGCTTTAAGAGGACTTTTGTTTCAGAGGGGTTTATCCTAACCCAGGAGCATGTCTCTGGGAGTGGAGAATCTGAAAATAAGATCTCTTACTCCTGCTAAAACAACATTAGTTAGTACCACATAGTGGTAGACACAAACTTCCCTGCATCATCGGGCAGTGAGAAGCTTGTACTGAGTAGTGCTAGTATTGATGCAATAGATAAGATTTCATGATAACTTCAAGGAGAATGATGAAAGCCATGGAAAATATGAAATAAGAAGGAAGTTTGAGCATTGCCTGCTTTACAAGAAGAGAGGGTCACAGGGAATTTCCTTATCCTTTTGTCTCCCACTTGAGAAATGAAACCAACCCCAAAAGTATTTTAATCTTTATTTGTTCCGAAAGTCCCATTTGTTCTTGCTGATTGAAATAGAACTAGGATATTCCTTCAGGGACTTGAATGGGAAAACACTGTGAATTTTATTCAAGGGTGCTGAAATTAGTAGACCAGTGTCCTCTGTTTTAGTCAGAAAACATTTTTGCTGGAGGCTTGTAGGCCTACAGTAATGTCTTCCCCAGTCTGCTGAAAAATAACATTTCAATGAAGTTTTCTTGTCTGTCCATTTTAAAGTCCTGAAACTCCAGGATTTTGCCACTTTAGCAGAATTCTACTCCAATTTTTGGATTTAAATAAATGCCTAGTTAAGAGCGAGAAAGCAAAATGTGCAGAAAAAGTCTTCTTTCTTATTCTTTCCTGATATTTTCATATCACCCAGTAGTGCATGCTAAGAAAAAGGACTGGCAACAACTGAAAGTGAAACTGTCATAACATTATAAAAACTAGAAAGAAATCTGGTAAGGTAAGAAGTACTGCATGGTACAAGTAGGTGGCAGCATTATTCCCTGGGTTTCTCTGTAAGTTTTGTCATATGCCCTAACTGGTTTGCTATGTTACAGGACAATACACAAAAAAAAATAATTTCTCCTACTGTCATTTGATAATATTGCACATGTAATATTGCCCAACACCTTCTTACAACTTTGCCATTCATACAGTCCACAGCTTTGTCCATGTCCATTCCTCTGTCTCCCGTCCCTGGTGAGTGAAAAAAAGAAATCATGATAATGCTGGCTAAATAATATTTTGTAGCAGCTTACTCTCAAGAGAATGGATTTTGCCTTTGCTGCATGCACCATGTAAAACACAAACAACAACACCAAGGGCGGGGTGCCAGCATACAGCCCTTACCTTCATGTGAAAGGTGTATGTGGCTTCCTTGCTGTCAGCTCTGTCATTAGAGCCCTAAATATTTGAAACTGGAAATATATATATATATATATTATTTTTTTTTTTTTCAGAATTTCTTTCTTATTAGTCTAGCAGTTAGCTATCATGATCAGCAGTCAGGTATGTCTGCACGTGGACAGGGCAGAAATGCACAGATTGGGTTAGGAAATGGAGTGAGGACTGATCAGCACTGACTTGAATCCCTGTAAACTGATACGAAATGGCATCTTAATGGAGTGTGCAGCTGCAGCTGTCTACACCTCTCTTAAATATATTGGAAAGTACCCTGAGTTGAAAGCAAGGTGAAGACAGGAATCTGGGGCTAGGTCTTCTGTCAATTCATATTAAATCTCTACAATTACAAGGTGTCTGTAATCTTATTTTTATTTTTTAAAGGAAAACAAAACAAACAAACAAAGAATTAAATTTTCTACTGAAGTTAATCTCAACCACTTATTAAACTACTTGTACGACTATGACAAACCGTCGTTACACTATTCAAAACTGCTCGAGGAGTGCTCCTACTTCCAGACTCACAAATGGGCACCAGGCATTCTCACTCAGCCCAATGGGCATGGTGGGGAGAAAGGGCTCTGCTTACTGCTGCAGCAGGGCAGTCACCTCCTGGCTTGTGATGTGCGAAAACATTCTTGCTTGTGCATTACATGTGCCACATATCTCTTGCTAGTAAAGAAAGTGAACATTTGTTCACAGATATAGCAGATGCATGTTTGGAAAGATTCAGTTGCTTTGTCCTTCTAAAATGTGGCACAGGAATTTAAAAAAAAATAATAATAAATTGAATTCAAGTGAGGAGGAGACAGCCTCTATTTTAACACCAAAGATGTACAAGAAATTCATAGTACTAAGAAACATTTAGCAGGCAATTATTGACCACTAGAGGGGATCATAGACGTAGAGAAGGAATTGAATATGCCGCATAATAAATCTTTTCCCCTAACATAAACTTACCTGCATGCAATGTTTTACTCTGTTCACAGTTTTAAAATGATTGAAAAAAGACAGCATTATGCATGCTTAAGTCAATATAAAAAGCTTATATTAATTGAGTTTAAAACAGATCAATAGCAGTTTTAATTGTTAAAGTGAAATAACTTCTTTACATAATATTTTTTTGCATCAGTTTAAAATGATACAGGTTGAACTTGTTCAACTTCCATCTGTTGAAAAGCACTAGCCTATTAGGAAAAAAAAAAAAAAAAAAAACAAACTAGGTACCATTCTTTAGACTTGCTGACATTTAAACAAGAGCAACTTGCTAGTTTAAAACCTAATATTAAACTGCTCTTAATCCTTCAATAAACTCGTTGCTGTCTTTAAGGATGATTTGGGAGCACCCACCGCAAGCATTACCAACTTCATTAGAACGTTATAGAACCAGACTGCAAGGTAAAATCTGTCTATTTATAAATTAAATCAGTCTTGCAAATAAAGTAGACGTGAATGATAGGTCTGCTGACTCCACTGAACCTGAATGGATTTATGCAAGAATCCTGCCTATCGGTTTAAGAGCCACCCTAATAAAGTTGAAGCTGACCTGACATTATAAACATTTGATTTAGAGATCATGCTTCTAACATATTCTAAACCAAATCAAGCCTCACAAAGTAATGACATGGAAGTTCTCAATCCAAAATGAATTTCTGCTAGAAATTATATACGTGATGATCTATCTAGTGGGAGGTGTCCCTGCCCCTGGCAGGGAGGTTGGAATTAGATGATCTTTAACGTCCCTTCCAACCCAAACCATTCTATGAATTCTAATGAAAATGTCAATTTCTTGAAAGTGGACTGATCTCAAAGTACTTTCCTGGGGCTCACACCTTTGCACAGATGGTAGGGGAGAGGTCGGGAGCAGGCAGCCATCAACAGACGTTGCAGACTGACTGCAACATATTGACCATTCCTCTTTTACCAGTGCCTGTCTAAGGAGGCAGTGGTTCTTCACTATCCGCAACTTGGAACAGAGTCAATAATGCACAGTCTAGCTCTGTAACGTTATAAACTTAAAAGCACATAGTTGAAGTTACTGAGATTTTTGTCATTTACTTTAGAAGGAGTAGGTGTGCAGCCTAAAGTATTTCAGTGAGATGTGCTTGTACCTTTTGGTACCACTCTTAACAAAAAAACAGTTCTTTGCAGCCCCAGCGTACGCATTTGTTTGCTTCAGTTTTATTTATTTTTTTCCCAGTGGTGCATTGCGAGAAAAGAGTTATGACTATAGAAAGAACCTAATTTTTATTGCTAGATTTTGTTTTGCTTAAATGGAATCTCATGTTGAATATACTGATATATCACAGCATGTCAAGAAAAGTGTTGACCATAAGTAGCCTTACAAAAGGGGAAGACGAGTGACTCATGGAATCACCAGCACCTTTTGCCTCTGTCAGGGGACTGAATTTAATTGGCTTCTCACTACCGAGATAGTCACTACCCTGCAAGGACTGTTTGCTTGTGAAGTTCTCATAGATTTTTTTAAGAGATAGTGAGAAGACAATTTAATCTCTGGGTACCCAGTGAACACCTGTTTGCAGAAGTCTTCTGAGTATTGGTCATAGTTTTGTAGACATTATTCCATTATGAATGAGACTAAAGCCTCAAACTACTGCAACATATGCTATTAAGTGAGCAAAAAAGACAGACCTGCAGTAGGTCTGGCCCATGCTGCAGCAAATGTTCAGCCTGGCAGGACAAAGCAATGAATATTCCAAGTTCATATTTCTCATTCTTTTAAAAATAAACTGTGCCCATTTTGCTCTTCAGACCATATGGCATGAATCATTTCAGTGAAGCATTCATCACATCATGATTTACACTGACATTATTTCTTAGAAGTTAAGTGGTAGGGCCTCACTGTGAGGAGCTGTGTGTATTGCAGTCTTTTTCTGTTGTTTCACTTGCTTCACTGAAAGGTAATTTTACTAATCTTAGCTTGGAGTTACAGGTGTGAAAAAACAATCATACAGAATTCCTGCTTTTAGTTTTTTCTGATTGAAAATGAATCTCTTAATGAATGCACACAAACTTATTTTAAGCTTTTATAATCATGTATGATGCATTCAGAGGTGCCTGCTTAATACTTACCCCATCCTCCTTACAAGAAAGAGAAAAAGTCTCATGATAACAACAGAGAAAAGTCTTATGATAGTTGTTATGCAAGTACCAATTGAATTAAAATATGATGAATATTTGAATGGATGAATGAGGTATGTGGCCAAGTGTGTGAGCTACCTGAAGGGGATTCTCTGAGGTCAGAAAGCTGCTGCTGAATTCCCACAGCCTGTGTCAGAAGCACTGGGAGCCTGAAGTTTTCCAGGAATGCATGTGTGGTGGGGCACCACAGACTTCATGCTGCCTCCATAGAGAAACCAAACATATAGAATTGCAAAAGATCTCTCTCAGCTCGCTACTGATTTTTTCTTTCACTACTGATTTCTTTATTCTATGGATTTGCCACAGCTAAATTAATTTTCTTGTTCTTTTTATTATTTTTTTATTATTATTATTATTATTTTTTTGGAAATTTGCTTTTTTCTAGTGAGGGGAACAAAAATCAGAGAAAGGAAGGTCTTTTTCAAATTGTAAGACAAAATGATTTCTCTCCTAGTCACACACAGTGTTACCCTGAGAAAACACTGAAAAGTCTCTGTGCTTCATGTGTAAAAGATAGTGTTATCTGCATGGTAGAAATGCTACCAGAGCTTAAAGAATTTAAGAAATAATAGTAATGATCATACTCTCCTCAAGTGACAAAATGCAAAGTATCAGAGTATCTGTCCTAGTTGAAAGAAAAACAAAACAAAACAAACAAACAAACAAACAGGAAATGTGGGGTAGCTATTAAATGATGGGAATAGTTGATCTCAAAAAAAAAAAAAAAAAAAGCAACACAGGAAAACAACAGCAACAAACAAATCAAAGCATTATAAAGTGGCAAATGTTAGGTCTTGAATGTAAAGCTGAGAGTTTCAAACTATGAGACATCCGTTCCACTGGGGCTTGACTCACAAGTCATACTTCACAATTTGTAGCAAAACTGGATTCTTAACATATTGGAATAAAGATTTTTAACAAGCTTCCATCTGTTAAACCAGCAAGTTGGCTTGGTCTGATCATGCTTGCTGTTTTAATAAATAGCCAGCATCATTTTTCAAACCACAGCTTTCAAATTATTTTGGAGAATTTCAACATGCACCACTTGTGGCCAGTCCTGAAAGATTTACATTGCTTGTACATTTGGAAAAGACTGCACCACAAAGAGGACCCAACCTCATGGCTGGTGGCTTGGAAGAAAGGCCTACCAGTGCCATTTAGGAAGGGTGGGCTAAGAAGTGACCTCAGGATAGCCACTTCCTTGACTAATGGTATTGCAAATGAGACGTAATTGGTTTCAAACAGGAAGGGAGTGAACCACTAAAGTCCGAAAGCAACTCCCTGTCTGGAAGGTGTGTTTGCCACAGAAAAAAAGCGACTCTGTTAGCATGGGAAAATGAACTGAGGGCATGTTTGTCTTTTTTTTTCAACAGCACAAACGAAAATGTCAACAAAAGAAGTGTGCATGAAATAAAATTTTTGCTTTTTCCCCCTCTAAAAGCAGACACATTTCTAGTTTAAAGGTTTCAGTGGTGCTACACAAACAGTTTTCAGGGAGTCTGGTAATGGAAAGGCTTAACCAAGCAAGATTAGAAACCTATATTTTGCATTTTCTAACAGAAATTTCATTTCTGGGAGGGAATTATGCTCCGAATCAAAGTGTGACCTGAATGTAAATCAGCATAATCTTGTAGTTCTGAAACAGTAAACAGGCTATGTACCTCTGTGCATACTAACTCTGAAAGTTAGCAATGGTAATGGCTACTTATTGATAACCATGCTATGATGAAAACAAACAAACAAACAAAACAAAAACAAACAAACAAACAAAGAAACAACAACAACAAAACAACAACAACAACAAAAAAAACTTATCTGGCTAACATGTTTATCCCAGCACTCACAACTGCCAAATTGCCTTTCCTTTCTACTCACTGTATGTGTGATTAGAGAAAATTAATTCATTATGCTAAGTGGTTTTCTCTGGACAGCAGACATCAAATTAATAACCTGTGTCAAATTAATAACATGCTCATTGAAAATGAAAACCATCAGAATTGTTGAGAGATACCTATTCAATTCTTTTCTGTGTGTGGATATTTAACTGAAAGCATCTGAAGAAGAGAGAGACAACACAAGGTTCCTAGAGGGTAGGAGGAGGGACATTTATGGCATGCACATATATTGATCAGTTTATATATTAGTATTGAAGGCAAAGCATCAAGAAAGTTAAGACAAATGCTTGCGGCCCAGAGTAAAGCACTCAAAAGGCCATCAAGCTGAAATTATAATGGGAGAGGTGATTAAAAAAAGCATCAAGGAAATTACTAAATATGTGCAACTAAAAGGATAACACTGTCTAGAAAGACTGGGCATGCTTCTTTTATGCCCCATGCCTCGCAAGACCTGAGTGTGAGGAGTATCCAAATTGGGAAGAGGTGAGGTTTTATTATCTGGCCTTGGACCCATGTATGTTTTCTTAAGAAATAATAACAACAATAATGGAATTGTTCAATCTGTTGTCTCTTCTCCCTCTTTGTTTCTTCATCCTAGCTTATCGGTTCCTCAGACATGCCTTCCTGGGGTGTTTGATCCACACTTTTTATCCTCTCCTCTTCAATCTTGTCCTTGTTCCACTTCCTCTGACAAATCTCAAAAGAGTACTACAAAGCCTGGGAAGTACTGAAGGTTCAGTGGCATGGCTGCTTAAACAACCTACATGAAGCAGCTGAGCTGACATTGGTGAAGTAATAATAATAATAATGAAAAAGCATAAATTAAAAGAGCACGAAGCATTTGAGCTCAAATGATTGAAGTCTGACAACATTAGAAGCAACTCAAAAATGTGTGGCCTTTACTGCATACATTCTTCCTTGTGGAATATGGAAATTAATTCACATACACAAGTTAGCAAGTGGCTAACATATGTTTGAGATTGGGGGTAGGTTTGGTTCTCATGCTTTCTCTTTCAGATGATTCACCTGTGTATTTTTTTTTGTTTAAAATTCTTAACCTAATTCTGATGGACTCTCCTAGAAAAAGAAGTAAGGTATTTTTAGAAAGCTTATTTTGCCCCCCCCCCCCCACAGATCGGTAGAGCGTCGTTTTTTTTTCCCCTTAACTGTAGGACTTTTTAAATAGTAACTCAGCCTTTTGATTTTCTTTCACCCCTCTCACCTCCTCTGTTGCTATTCCTTGAGAACTGTGGGTGGCCGATGAAGCAGCGAGCATCACATGATGTCACTTAGCAACCTGATGTTCATAAATAGCAACAATCATTTTTTCTAATGGCTATTTTTCCCCACCAGGAAAAATGCTTAGACCCATTCCATTCTGACAGCGCTAAATTCTTTCTCTGACCTTCCAGCATATTTATTGCTTTTGTTTCCTTTTTGGGCGTCTGATTCCAATGGTAACATCATGTCTAATGCAGCTTGAAGGCATCTAATATATTTCTGAGCTTACTATTAACATATAATAACAATAATTACCAGCACCCTTGCAGCTCTTTAAGAAAAGTCCCTTCCTCCTTTTCCCAAATGTCTGCATTGCATAAATTTCAGATGACCTCAACATAATCTTGGTAAGATGAAATCAGAAGGGTTATCCACATTTTTTTTTAAGTCTTTTGGGAATACTCAGGAAACTCAGACACTTTTTGGTTCTTTCAGAAAGAATCTGGCAGTATTTTTGTGTGTCCTCTTAACATTAGTGTAGCTCTTTAAAATATCAGCTATGCTGCCAAGGACTGCCTTTGTTAAATGACAGAATTTTGCCAATAGCATACCTTCACAAGAGTTATTAAGAGAGAAACAAAAAGATAATATTATAAACTAAGAAAAGTAGGCTTGTGCAAGCCTTTGAAAAGGATCTTGCAAAAATTGCTTAGGAAATACAACAAAGTTATGCAATAACCTAAGCCTAGCTTGTCCCTGAGGAGATCACTGAGAACACATTAAAATAAGAAAACAAAAAGTCCTGGCTGTGAAGCACCAGTTCCCCTCTTCCTAACCATATGGTTGCTCCTCGAAGAGGTCTGTAACCGAGATGAGGGAGTAATTTGGGTGAAACCAAGACAGTCTCATGAAGCGAGCATGACAGCTTCCTCCAGATACACTGTAAATACTCGTTTCCCTCTCACTATTTGCATTGGTAATTCCTAGGCAAACTAACTGGTGGCTAAACTACACAGATGGGGGAAAACACCTGGATTTCTTGCTCCCTTATTGGCTTTGCTATTTGATTAAAATAATAATAATATACTATGGAACAGAGAAGTAGGGAAGACATTTTTTTATTATTATTATTATTTCTGAAGCATTATTTGTCATTTATGTCTACATTCTGTGGAGCTGCATTAGATTTCTATAAACTGGAAAAAAAATATACATCAGCTCACATTTAGCTTTCACAACTCTCATATAGCTATATACCACTCACTGGCTCATATCAACAAACTATTGCTATCTGAGCCACTTCAGGGATATCCGGAGAGTGACAGCAGTAAACCCACAAAGAGCAGTCTTGAAAGGTCACGTTCAGTTTGTCTGGTGGAAGCCAGAGGACAGGGACCTGTGGAATACAGCCCTTCCTCACACCTGGCTGAGGGAAGGAGAGATGGCAGTCCTTAATCAACAGCTCTCAAAAGGCAGACTAAAACCTTAAAACTCAACAGGAGAGGCAGATACAGTGATCCCTGTCATATAATACCTGCTACTGGCTCTTCCTACAAGCAAGCAAAGTTAATGCTGCTGTTACTGAAAGAGCTGATCAGCCAGGCAGGGATTTGGTGTGAGTTATGCATGCAGACTGAGAAGATGAATGGCCTGTACAAATGCCTGTTTTACTCCCTGCCAATGCAAGAAGATATCTATAAATATATATTTTAAAATAGTGTTTTTTATTACTATAAACATAATTACTGTTAGAAGTCATCACATTCAGGACAAAGCATGTGCTGGTTTGAGATACCGGATGAGAAACTCCTCAGCCTGATTACTTCCCAGCATATTTCCTTTTGCCTTATACTCTTTCTACATGAGTTGGAGTTAGAAAGCAAGCGAAATGAAGGACAGACAGTGCATTGTAACAAAACTAAAATCACAGTTACTGGGAGTAGTAAAAATGCTTTAGGAAGGAAGAATGCTTCATACTCTTTGCATGCCAGTAGATGGTGCTCTGTATGCTGTCTACATACACACCGTATGTGCACCGAGTAGTTTTACAGGAAATAATTGTTATATAGCCTTCCCTTAAATGGAACAGCAAGGACTTTGGGGAAGAAAAAGTACATTTTAATTAAAATTATTTATCACTTTAGTTATATTAACTTAAAAATACACGTTTTGTCTCTTATTTTCTTTCTAACTCCTTTCACTTGACGTACTGTCTTAGGCAGGTTCTGCTTCAGTGGATCTTCTGGCTTCTGCATCAGCATATAAGGTAGTAAATGAAAACTAATAAGTAAATAAGCTTGTTTCCCAACTGAACTGATTTTCAGTGTCAACCCCTACATGTAGCTCCATATGCATACCTGTTTAGGTCCTTATTTGAGAATTATATTCTTTAATAGTCCTTCCAAAACAAACAAACAAACAAACAACAACAACAACAAAACAACACATTTTAGCAATAAACTTACCTTTAATACATATTTTATTAGTCCTTTATGCTGATTGTCATGCATTATTGTTCTGATTATTTTGTTCTCATCATTAAATGACACCTATACATATGCCAGAATTATTTAAGAGCACTCTTGTAGGAACATTTGCTTATCCTTATTTTATTCTTTTAACATATAGACATCCACACCAGACTACCCATAATAATTCCAATCATAAATACAAATTAAAAAAATAAATAGTGTTGAGGCACGACTGAACCTTGAAGTGTATTGTTTTCTACTGGCTTTACTGAGATGAAGAGTCCATCATCTTGCAAGACAGGAGGCTCTTTGTTTGGGAACAGTTACAAATCACAGCATGTACAAAGTATACAAGTTGACAATGGCTCACTCACAATCCCACAATGTCAGTGGAAAAGCTCCTTTCCTCCATGACAAATTAAGCATGCTACATGTGCACCTTAGATCTTTTCACCACTCTTTTCTCACATAGGGTTGCTGCTCTCCTTGCTGTCTTTCTGAAGATAAGGATAAAAAGTAGTGAGATAGTTTTTTTTTTTTTTTTTTTTTTTTTTTTTTTAAGGAAAAAACTAATTTATAGTTTGCAATGCCACTGAGACTGAGATGCTGCTGTGTTTCAAGAATAAAAATGCAATAGACAGCAGGGAAAATTGGGATAACATGCAGGAGCAGATTTTCCAGGTTAGTTTTCACCTCTGTCAAACTTGCCTGCAAGGTGGTGGTAGTGCTTGACTCTTTGGCTGGGTCCTGCATTTTTCTAGCTACCATCTGCAATGCACATCCTGATATAAGTGCCCAGCATTCTCCCCATTAAGTAAGGGCTTAGATGCTGAAGGCTGAAGTTCATAAGACAGAGTGATCTGAGCAGGAGACAGCATGGTTGTCCAGGGGGATGATGGAGGGGTGAGCAATGATCAGTGTCACTGCTCTTCTAAGCAGTGGTCAAGTTCTTTTATCAAGAGCTAAGAAAAGAGAGACGGAGGAGGTATACTTCAACCCAGTATACCAGCATTCTGGGTATTGTGGGAGAGCCAATCTCAAACCTCTACTCTGAAGATCACCAGTTATGAATGAACTGGTTATACAGAGAAATTTCTAGAACCCGTCCCTTCCCTGCCTATCTGCTTGTCAAGCAAATATACCTTTGTCACACAGCCAATATGTGTTTTACAGAAAGCAAACTCCACTGCAGTAAGTCACCAGAGCACCTGGTAGATGGAGCAATCACCTAGGAGCTGGGGGTGAGGATTCACACACACACTGATGGGGCCCAAGCCAGGACCCTGAGCCCAAGGCAATACTCAAGCTGAACCACTGGGACCACCTTGTATGTCTGTCTTCCTGTAAAATTTATACTCCCGATTTAGGCAGTGAACCAAGTTTCACGGATAAAAAGCAGACAAGGAACTTCTCTTTTGGGAATCCCAACAGAGCTCAGGAACTGCCCAGAAGCTAGCTACATTGATATGGTTGCAACCTGATGAACCTGCACATAATATTTTTTATGATTATTTGCCCCATCCCTGGAAGTATTCAAGGCCATGTTGCATGGGGCCTTGGACAACCTGATCTAATGGGAAGGTGTCCCTGCTCATGGCACGGATTTGGAACTGGACAGGCTTTAAGTCCCTTCCAACCCAAACTATTCTATGATTCTTTGAGAGGTCCAACAGATAATACAACTTCACAAATGAAATATTAGATATTGACTTTAGGTGCCTTTCAGCACTGAGTAAGAGAACTGAACATATATGTAAGTGCTCACAGAGACAGTGCATTTCTGGAAAAAATCCTTGCTCTCAATTTAGCCCACAATCCCTATGAGACTCAGCTGGCTGTCCCTTAAATGGGAATACTATCACATCCTTACTTCCTGGAAGCATGTTGAAGAAAATCTCTTGGAAATACTGAGAAAGTGTACAGTTGGGGGAAGGGAAAAAGGCAAACATATTGGATAGAATACAACACTTGAGATACACATTTCAGGAAGATAATTTATATTTTCAGCCAAAAATGCTAAATAATTTTCTTCCTAGATACTACAACTGTAGTAAACATTCATAAAGAAATGACCTACTGTAGAACCAAAAGGAAGATTAACAGTGTTAGTTTTATATGCTGGTAGCCAAATTCTTTTCTCACTTAGTGGAATTTTTCCAGGCTTCTCCTTTAACTTTAGTGAGTTACTCCAGATTTAAACCAGTGTAAGCAACAGCAAGTTAAAAATACTTGTGCCACAATTGGCCTTGGAAAATACGTTTCTCCATGATAGACATTAAACTGACTGTTGAGGCAGACAGTGTGTCTTGCCCATAATCATTTAGTATTTGCTTCTTTTCCTCAGTCCTTAAAATGAGTTCATGACTACATGACTCTGAGAGTAAATATATTATATAATGAATATACATTTTATTCAGTATTTGGGGGAAATTAAAGTAAATGCTGTATGAAATAATACTGCATGGAAAAAGCAATGATAATTATTTGATGAGAGAGTTAATACGGAGAGCGCTCAGTTAATCCTGTGGTCTGAGGTAAATGGCAGACATTCAAGTAAACCTAATTAACATCATAAAACAAAGACAAACTGAGCCCACGAGCTCTTGCCTAATCTAGTATTTTCTTCAGAATACCATTGCATAAAAAGGTTAGGATGCATACTCTCAAACCCAGTTCTGTTCTATAAATGAATTGTCACATTGTACTAATGAAAGAGTACCAGTCAAGGTCTTTTGCTCCATTTCTAGTATGTTCCTTATTTCTTTTTCATTTGAAGTGAGAAATTGAGTGTTCTGTTGTTGCTGTAAATGAAACTATCGTGCTTTAGCAGAACATGACCCACACTGTCAATTCACAATCTTGCAAGGATGTCCTTACTCATGCAGACAGACCTTTGGACATGAGTTTTGCCTGGTGGTGTTTCTTCCCCATTGTTCCTTTAGATGAGCACAAGGAGAGGGGAACTATGCTTGGTGAGAATGGTGGTAACTGAAAAGATTAGTGAGGAGAGAGAGGAATCATACAACCATTGCAAAAATAATGATATTATTTTTCAGTGCAGATGATTAAATAAGAGCAACTTTGTTGCTTTAGGTACACTGCACCATTTTTGCCAGTAGTCATAGAATCATCAGTACCTGAACCAGTAGCTGGTGGATTATATTTTTATTTTGGGAGGGTAGGAGGGGAATCTGTGGCCCTTCTGGTTGTTTTTGTTGCTTTTTAAAGAAAATAAAGCTAATATAAGTAATACATTATTAGATTGATGTTTTATTATCCTGTTTGTTCCTTCTGCTGTTCATTCTTTACATCACACATAGTCTTTCCATGACTATAGCACTGTGAATAAACATCATATAAGGTTTTTTGGACATAACAATATGATCTTCATACATTTATACACAAATACATGCACACTGTGACAGAACATCAGAGGATGGATAATATGAAAACTTTAAAAAACCTGTCCATTTAACAAAATTTATGTCATAATGCAGTGAACGGGACTTAAAGTTTTTGAATAGCAAACATTTCTTCTCCTCTACACATGCCACTGAGGCAACCAGAGTTTCACCTTTCAGATGAGGCAGATAAAAAAAAAATCTACCAATATGATGAACTAGCATGTTTTTCCTAGGGAATAAGGTAGTGGAATAAGGACTTTTTTTTTTTTTTCTCATTCACATATGTTGCCCAAGAACAAGCAGTTCAGTTATTTCATTATTTCAGTTATTAAAGAGTAAAAAGAATAAAATAAGGTGCCAGCCCTGAACTCCTGTCCCTCTTATATCCTGAGCTGACAGTGGCCTTTCCAGGGACTGTCAGCAGGGATTTTGCCACATGTATTAGGAGAGACTGGGAAGGTGCACAGAATAGCAATTGTTAATCCTCCAGAAACCTCTGGTGCTTTATTCTGCATATAATCCAGAATAATACTATCTAGCCCTGTTTTTACATGGGTTTCTTCATCTACAAGAATGAAGAAGACTGGAATAGAGAGCTTTTTTTTTTTTTTTTTTTTTTTCTACTCTAAACTCAGTATTTGTGAAAAATACTGGTTACTTGACCATGATTTATTATGTTCAATGATCATTGACTATAAACTTCAGAATCTTTAGTTTTGCTTCATGTAAATGTATATATGATGCACCCTGATTAAGCTTTCTGTGTCTTTCGGACTGTCATACTTTGTTAAATGTACTACCCTTTTCCTGTTAATCCTGCATGTTTTTTTTTTTTTTTTTCCTCCTTATGATAAAGTATCAACTATCTAGATTTATATAAATCTTATCCAATGATTAGTCATTATTGGGAACTAATGGAGTGGAGAACTCACTATTAAGAAATAGAGTCAGAAGTGATACGTGCATGTAGTAAAGAGGTGGCATGGAATGACAGGAACAGGGCAGCAGCTTTAAATTAAGAAAGGAAAATGATGTAATAATGATTAAACCACAAAACAGAACTCCAACACAGAGAATGAGCAATGAAAATAAGGTAATAAAAAGGAGTACTGAACTAGCTCATAAGACATGTTATTACAGCGAACATTATGCTAGCACTATTTATTTTGCTTAGCATTATGGCCACCTTCAAGGTTGCTATGACAAATGTGTGTGAGCATTTAATGGAAAGTGAATTTTTTTTTTTTTTTTTTTTTTTTTTTGGTTAAAAAGGCATCCACCAGCTCTCTACCTACTCAATTTCCTAAATTACATGCCACATAAATTTAACTTTATTGGCACTAGACAAATGTTAACATTAACCACTTATGGGTTAAAACAATTTTGGAAATATTCAGTGCGCTCCTTTGCTTACATTCCTCAACCTGTACAATGAAACCCATACATTATCCAGTTATGCAGTTTTCCTTGGAAAAAAAAGTAATCACTTAAGACGTATATCGCAATAAGAGCACCCACATAAGTTCTAACAGCTAAAGACCTGATCCAGAGATAAAATTAATATGTACAGCTTCTACTGGATTTAAGGGAAATTGAGGTTGTTTTCATAACTGGCCTTTCAATGACATTTTTTTTTCACGGCATTGAAAGAGTCTTATTCATCTCTGACTAAGTGACGCTAAAATTTATGCAGGCTTCTCAAAGCAGAGGGAGTAAAGGAGGAAAAGCACAACAGGGTTTCTCCATGCAACTTATAAAAACATTATCAATGTGGTTCATTCACTGAGCAATGACAGACTCAGAGCCCTGCTACCAGCTGGAATGGATATACTGGACAAAACAAAGAGAGAAAGTGAAATCGGGACAGCCACAGCTTGAAAATGAGCTACAATAGAGCACAAAGCCATTGGAAGGCTACACACAGGAGGGTCACTGCTTGCCAGGTGGCTTTGTAGTGATTCAACTTAACAAAATGAGGGATTTGGGAGCTTTGGTGGGCTAGGAAGGAGGTGAGGGGCTCCCCCCGGCCTATGAGGACCTGTTTTTAGGAGAGGGAGGGAACAGTAGAAGGCTAGATTAGAATCGTAGAATCACAGGATCATTTAGGTTGGAAAAGATCTCTAAGATCATTTGAGCTGTGCAGGTAACACTTAGCAGTGTACATAAATAAACAGTAATAAAAACAACATCACTAAATGGCAACAGAGCGTGAGCACAGTGGAAGTTCTGAGACAGGAAAAAAAGCTGGTGTAAAAAGAGCTTGAGATCAGGCAGCTGGCGTAATCAGATCTCATCATTTCAAAAGGAATGGAGCAATTTCCTCTGCAGAGACCTCAAGCTGAAGGTACTGTGCCCTCTAACCTGCTAACAAAAGAATGACATTATATTATTTTTGGAAACCTTGATATAAGCTGTATAAGCTTTCTTTTTCCAGAAACTTTGCTTAGGAGGTGCTCCCCATCCCCCATGTTTTCCTCTTTATTTCTAGGCGATGGTTGAAAACTATCACAGTCTGTACATCCTGGCACAAGACTGTATTTCCATTGTCTCTGATGAAATGCAATGCTGTGACTGCTGTTATAGCAGTGAGCCTAACTAAAAGCATGAAGAAGCTTTGAGTCACACCACAGGAACCTGAAAGACCACAAGTGATATTGATCATGTTGCTGTCTGGTGTTTGTTGTCAAAGATTCAAACTCGTAACAGACCTCCTGAAGAGCTGGCCCTGACTCTGTCAGTAGGAATCTAAAGCAGCGTGCATATAGAAGAGAGACTTGTATAAACACTTCCATACTGATGCCACAGGTGGCAGATAACATAAGAAAGACCCTAACCATGTACATTTGCTGCTCAGGGTACAGTGTATGTAAGCAAATAAGCAACTGAGAAAACCACATTTCTGTGATGTATTTAGTGACAGGAGAGGAGAAGAACGACCTGACTGTAAACATTTTGCTTGGGATACCATATTCTGCTTCAGCATCAACACATGAGCTGACATTTTGTCTGTTCCTGGGGATGTTTTCTGGCTCACTAAGCTCTGCCCCACTGGAAAGAAACTTCTTATGATATGTCTCCACAGAACAGTTCTTCCAAGTCAGAGATATAACAGTTAAGCCCTAACCATACCATGTAGTGGAAATGGGCAAAGAAAATTGTAAGATTGACTGCTGCTGATGAGGTGCCATCTGATCACCCATGTAAATGTGCAAACTGGAAGTCCTCTTAGGCTGACCACAGATGTCCAAGTTCCACCAAGCCTTGGCAGTGTAGTGTGGCCACCAAATGCAATGACAGCCAAGACTTTCATCTCCAGTGATGTTGTGATACTATGTCAGTCACCCTGTTTTTGCAGACATGAATCACTCATGATGTCAACCTTTCCTAAATGATCTTGGCAACACGTGGGAGCAGTTTCACTTACATGTTCTTATGCCCAGTTACCACACACAATATTTTGAACTGGGCATGCTTCAAGATCTTTTCTACAATATTGTCATTAATTACACAAAGTGTGATTTTTCACACATACAAATTTTTCTCAAGGGATGCAATCTCAGAGAAGATCCCCACACATAGCAGGCTGTAGTTTCACTGTTTAGAAGCCTACTTTGCTTTTGTATCTTGCAAAGAACAGTTCTTTAACCAAAAGCCTGATAAGGAAACTTAAATCTGTTAAAGGTTCATTTGTGGATAAATGATGGCAACACAAACCATTACTGATTTAGTACTTGCCATTTGTGAATCGAAGAGGAAATCCATATGGTGTTCTGTACTCATCTACAGAAAAATCTCCACTCCTTAGATGATTTAATATATATTGTCAGGTGCAGGTGCTTAGAAAGAATGAAAAAAATGCAAATCAAGGGATCTGTTGCCAACTGCAGATAGCTTTGTACTCAAGATATAACTGAAGCCTAAACCCCAGGAGTATATTAAAGGTAACTTCTGGACCATGCCTCACTGGCTACATAGAAGATTATAAATACTTGCACTGAACAAAGTACATTGTAAAGATTAGTTTGGAAAATCTGAAACTACTGCAGATGATCTAGAACTATGAAGCTCAACAGGTTGTGCCCATTTTCCAACTTTTTCTAAATAGTAAGTGTCCTGTTATGATAAAAATCTGCAGGCATTCTCATTCTATTTTAGCATCAAAATGTAAGTTTAAATATAAATGTATATTTTAAAGAAATGGAAAGCTAGAAAAAGGGAAGGTGAAAAGAGAGAGAGCTAACCTGTGGTGAAGGAGTTTCAGCAGATACTTATGGACCACGTGCCCAGATAGGGTTAGCTTTAGGCACTAGTAAGATAGGCAGTTCAGGAAGACAAAGTCATGCTGATAATGATATGCCCATCAGCTACCAGCCTGCCTAAGAGGCTAATGGTGTGAAGTCAGAGCCTCAGCTGCAGTGTGCGAGGATCATAACTCTACTGCCTGTGTGACCTTTGTGTGTCCTTTCCAAGGACCTACTGCTGCAAGGCTGGGGAGAAATAGCATGGAAAATACAACATATATATCTTCTCCTCCCTCTCCTCAGCTTGCTTCCCATCTTGCTGGAAGGAGAGACTGAGATTCTTTAATATTTTTTTTTTTGTTCATCTTGGGGGGATCCTCCACACTACTTTACTAAAAGTATTGTTAAGCCTCAAGGCAGTGGTTACCAAGAGATGAGATCTGCAGTTAATAGGTGCAGGCAGACAACGCTGTTGGTGGACAGACAGTACTGTATGGTCAAGACTGCTGCCACATTACAAATATTTGAGTCTGTTCAGAGGTATCAGGCTGAACAAACGAGTACTGAGAGGAAAACAAAGTTTTTTGAACCCTCCTGTCCAAAGGGAAGAGAAACTTCAGCAAATAATTGAGCACTTTCTGGAAAGACTGGTAGATCGATGGAGAGGAAAGCTGTGGAGAAAAGTCGAGAAGTGAGGAAGGGCTTGAGTCATGATTATGAATAAACTGGTGAGCTGGAGCTGCCCCTTCAGAACAGGCTGGAGATAAGCTAGCAGACATCCACAGACAACCAGATAAATGACAAGCACATGATGAAGTTCAGGCACTTTGGAATTTTCTAAAACCAAAGAAAGAGACAAAGATTTTCGAATATTTTATAATTCTAAACATTGTAAGAGACAAATGTGACCAAGAACTGTGAGCTGGCCATTATTCCATGAACCATTTGAGAGAAATGTCTGTCTGAAGACAGGATGGATGTTTGTGTGCAGAAACATTACTTAGATTTTTCAGGAGAGGCATGAAAATGAATGACTCAAACTTCTCAAGTACCCACCCGTCCTTTGACTCTGGCCACTGAGCACAACATCAGTTGTGAAGTAGGTGCAGGGTCCCAGAGATACAGCCACTACTAGGCTGCCAACTCTCCATGAATTGGGAAACCAGTGTCCAGTCTCACCCCCCTGCTGCTGCTCCAATCTGAGCATATGTGTGCCTTCCAAGCACAGTCTGCTCAGGCTTTTTTCCTGTCTTCACTCAGCAAACTTACCTCAGATTCCAGCCAGATTTTAGAGAAGCTTTTAAACTAGATTGGTAATCTGGAAAAGATTTGGAGGACCTAATTTTTGTTTTTATTTAAATTGAACTATCTTAAAATTAGCTAGCAATTCTGGGAAAACATTTTCTGTGCCAAAAGAGCATTTCAAGCAGCTGTTCAGTAATGCAAACACCTGTGCATATTTTTAAACTTACTAACAGTTAGAATAGTTTCCCCCCCCCCCTCACCTCAACGCTATGCTAATATCTATTACTTACGTTGAAGCCTTTGTTCATGAAATGCATTCATATTTTAATAATTGTGTCAGTGAAAAATATTGAGATATAGTGAAGACAAGACTAAAGACAATCCTTCTACGGTACACAAAATTCTTAAGCAGTTAACAGTAGAATCTGCCTCCAAATCAGGAACCAAATTTTTCTGGTACAAAATCACCTAACTTTTCTGAGACTGTTGTCTTCCTTCTCCAAAATCTTTATGTTCTTGAAAAATGAGTCACGGAATCACTGATATTATAAGGGACTTCTGGAGATCACCAAGTCCAACCCCACTTGCTCAAAGTATGGTCAATTGGAGCAGGTTGCTCAGGGACATGCATAGGTGAGTTTTTAATGTCTCCAAGGATGGAGACTCTACCACCCCCTCTGGGCAACCAGCTCCAAATGCACTGAAGTTTTCTGTATACTACTTTTATAACCCAGACATAACCCAAACATAAGTTTACATTATTAGCATTGTAAGCCTGCCACAAGCTAAAAATATTCAGAAGTCAAACACCATCAATTTAGAACAGGGTATTAAAATGTCTGAAAAGCAGTCAACCTTCAATATCAATCAATTATTAATCTTTGCAAATCACAGACAAGCTTTTACAAAAGGGAGTCTCTGTGCTATAACTTGGTGGATTTCAAAGATGGTGTCTATTATAGGACATGGACTCTAACAGACTTTACAGATTTATTCAAGTATATAGTGATGCTCAAGAGACCATGGGGAAGTCAGAAGCTGTACAGCTGTAACTAGAAAGCTTGAAATTGCTTCTGATTCCTGTATCATTTTGACGACTCATCCTGAAGAAGTTCATTTTGTGAACCAGGGCCCAGATGGTGGTACCCTCCCTCCACTCTCCCTCTCCATTCCCATTATTCTACGTGCACAAACATATACACACAAAATGTAGCCTCTGACCCACACTGTACCTCTTCAGCCTGAGCATCTCATTCTCATATCTTGCACCTCCACCAGTTTCCAGTCTTCTAAGAACACACTGAAGACAACCAAAGCCCAGGGAGGAAGGAATAGTCATTTCATCAGTCTTATGACAGAAGTAACAGGGATCTTGAGTTCATAAGCAGTGTTTTCAATGCATTGCTGTAACATCATCATGAAAAACAAGCACAGCGGATCCTGCACAGCAGATGTCTCAACGGTATTTCTGAAAGCCAGCAGTGAAAACCCTCCCAGACTTATTGGTTTCACCATGTTGTTTTCAACATACTTTCAACAACTGTTAAAATTATGAACTGTATTAGTGATGTAGTTGTTGGGACAAAAGAGCACACTAGCAGTTGTTAAGAACTTCACTTTTTTTTTTTTTTTCTCTGCTTAGAAAGTGTTGTCCAATCATCTACTGTAAAGATAATATCAGATTACTTATCTCATAGACAGTTATATGCAACTAAGCAAAAGACAAATGAAAAATTAGGTAATACCATAACAGACTCAAAAACCTACTCTTTGAATTGGTCAGCATGTGGCTGGATGCCCACATGAAAGAGAACTTCTAAGCATTACCATATTCAAGATAAATGCAGTATTTCATGTCCTTCTAGCCATTGTAATAAAATATGAAAATATTTATAACAGGGATGCAGTAAGCAGCAGCTGTAGCCATCAGATACACACCTGTACCAACTATGTAACAATGGAGAAAGCTGAAAAAAACACAAAGGAAAAAAAAAGGATGAATAATGGCAAAAACATGGGAAAGGTCAGCCTGTTATAATACTATCATCACAAGTAATATTATGCAGCAATAAAAATGCACCTAAGCACATTGGTATGAATGGACAGTCTGCTCTGGCTAAGGGACAGTGATAGCTGCCAAGAGCAGTAACATATTTTCATGACCCCCTTTTACTTCAGAAATACTGATTTAGTCTCATATCATCAGTTTGAAAGAAATAGCTCGCTACTCCCTGTTTACATGGAATACAAAATGGCAAATTACCTACATACTTGGAAGTTAGGAAGCCTTTAATGCATGTAAGCTGCTTTGTTTTCTACAAACAAAGTAGTAGGAGACAGCTGATCCAAGAAAAGCTCAGCAGACTGCAGTACTTGGAGTAGCCTGATCAACCCACAGTTCAAGGCCAGTTTTGTATGCATTAGGAAGTTTATTCATCTTAACAGACTTTCTTACAGCTAATTGTAGCACTGACTGGAAACAGACTTGACAGAATAGGAATCATCCTTTCAAACATAGACCCAGTCTTAATCTTTCAAACAGTTATTGTTAATCCTGCTAAATAAGGTTCTGCTGTCACAAAAAGCAGTATTTTCCAGGGTTAGCAAACTCAACATCTGCATGTTTTCCTTCATGCTGCTCAGAACTCTCTCAGGTCAATATGACAAGCCACTAGGCTAAAATCTGTCTTTCTATAAAGTCTCGAGTTTTAGAGAGCAGGTCCTATGGCAACAGCCTTAGTTTTGCCATGACTGTTTTCCTTTCCACCCATCCTCCCACCAAATATTGAGCTTTTTGGTCATCTTACCTTATCCTGTTACATATTAATCAATATCCAGAACACAGGAGAGATTTTCCTTTGTGGTTTTAAAGCAAATTCTAAGTGCCAAATATAATTGTTCCTTTTCATTACTTCAAGCTGACATATAAATAACTGTACGCTGCTAAAAATGCACCAGATATAGCTTGGTGGGTACTAAGATGTGCTTGGAGTTTGCCAAATCCCTCCTTAACTGAATTCACAATCCATCTAAGAGACTTGCTCAATCAGAGAAATTAATTAACTTGAACTTTATGAAGTATTCCTAAAATTCTCAAATCAAGCATGAACACTATACAGATATTAGCTTCTTGAAGAATTTGACTTCCCTCTTCCTTTCTTTTCCTCCCATGTAAAACCAAATATTCCTAGTCATTTACACTGTGCTGTACTCAAAGCATAATTTAGCAAGAGCCCATTGTGTGTGTATGCATATACCCTCCAATCTCAAGTTTAAGGTATGAAATGCAGGAATATTTTTTATTCCCATCCATTTACTTGTTAAATCTCTTTCTAAACTATTGAATTTCATTACATAGTTCAGCATTCCCAAATGATGCAAGTATTGACATAAAACCACAGCCTAAGGTCTCCACTCTGGTATATAAACGCATATTGATCCATGACAAAGTCAAAAGGTTCAAGAAATGGTGATACACAAGTACAATGTTAATACATTAATTGGAATACAGCAAAGACTAATTGGGATACTATTATGACCTCTCCTTATAAACTGGCCACTATGTCTGTGTGCCATAGCCAGTTTGGGATTTAATTTATAAAACCCAGCAGGCAAGTTTGACTTAGCTGCCACACTACTCTCCTTCTCCAAAAAAATGAAAAAGGACCCTCTTACCTGTCCTTCTCTCTCATTCAAAACCAGAAGGTTGTGTATTATCCATAACATTAAGGGGGATTTGACAGAGATCTTACAATTAGGTTTTTAATTCTTATAAAGCCACATTTAACACTGAGACACTTTCTTATATGTGCTCCTCAATAGTTCTATAATATTGCTTATTAACCCCTCCCTTGGTTGTCCCTTAAATAATTTGCTTCTTTCCTTTCTCTGGCAGAGCTGCACTTTCAAATCACCAGTTAAAAGCTCAAGTATCAACAGTTAATTGTCCACCTAATGATTACCCCCAGCAACCAAAGTTCACATTAGAAACTGATCAGCTGAACACTAAGAATTACTTTATCAGTTGTAATAAGCAAGAAAACATTTACAAAAGCTAGAGGCAAGTAAGAATCAGTTTAGAATAAATCCATCCTAAATCCTGACCACTGAGCTTTCAAAACCAAAGTCTCTCAGATTTCTACATTAATCTTCAGCTCCATTTTCCTTCATGAATGGATGGAGTTTTCCTTCATTTTTTGGTGTACATCTAAGTGCATTATAATTTAACTTTCACAAAGCTTAAAATTGTATCTAAACATACACATATTTTGTGATGGGGGTTGAGAGGAAGCTTGAATAGATATGATTTATATAAAGGAATCTTGACCTGCATAGCATGAAGGCAAGAACAAGCCAAGAACACATACTGCTGGAGACAAAGCAAGGACATCTTTGTATAAAACATTGTAGCAACTCTTATAAACAGTTCTTACAGTGAAAGATGTGAGACCTTGAAGGTAATACAATATTTAGGTTTGATCAGTCTTAAAAATCAGAAAATGATCTGATTTTGTTTAACCAGTAAATAGAATACTATGGCAAAACGTTACCTGTATTGAAATTGTTTTACTCTGTTCTTGAGCTGCAATGCTTCACTTCATATGCACTGTTCTGAGTAACCTCAACACAGAATGGAAAAACATCAACCGTTTCATTTCAAGATCATTTTAATTAGGTAGTTACAGGGAAAAAAAACAAACAAAAAAACAAAAACAACAAAAAACAACAACATTTAAACAATTTTTATGGTGTTATCTGCTATGTCAACTTACAAGGATATGATGTAACAAACCAGTTACAAATTTAAAGGCATATTTACATTATATACTCAAAGTAATAAGCTATATTCATGTACATAAAAGAAACACCTATGGGATGAGTTAACTAAATTATACATCATTTAGTAGAAATAGCAGTTGAGGTTTAATGGAAGCAATATACACATGAGGCACTTCGAGGTCATTGGGGTGCAAAGCAAATGGCACCAAGGAAAAGGAGAAAAATTCTGTACAGATTATACCTCAGCTTTGATCATGAAGGCTTCTTCTCCATCAAATGCATTTATTTCTTGAACTAATCATGAAGTTTGCAATTAAGAGAGGCTTTCATAAAAAAAAGAAAAAAGAAAAAAGAAAGCTTCCTCACCCCTCAAACCCACTCCTCCTTCTATTCACCAGTGCACCAAAGGAAAAGGAAATTTTATCCACGCAGCTGCTAGGCTAAGAGTACCATAAGGCATCTTTTAAAAAATTATTTTGCTGCCAGCCATCACCTTGATTTTTATTAAGATGAATGTATCACTCTACTGGCTGCATACTGTGCCATAAGCTCTGAAAAGATTTTAAGTCTAATTTGAACCTGTGCATTATTTACGTGGGAGTTGAACATTACCCTCCAGGTACACATGAACAGACCATTCTAAAGAGAACACATCTAAAGTGGGAATGTTATATTCCAACATGCAAAATTAAGACATCCTTCAAAATACCTCTTTCCTTGGAGGCAATTGGTTAAGCCTGCCTAGAACATCCCTTACTTAAGCTTTAGAAAGACATCTGAGTTTTATGCCATCATTTGCTGCTATTTACTAAGCTGTTACCATAGTAATTGTAGATTATTTTCAGAATATTGCTTTAATCTTGCACACAGCTGTAGGTGTACCCTCATAACTACTGAACTGCATGTGCAAGTGCACAGACACACCTGTGCATATTCAAACGTAATTCACATCACAAAGCAAAAAGCCAGATTTCTTCTGCATGAATATACATATGCCTTCACTTGCTACTGGAAGTAACTCCAGGAGAAAGTAAAACTCTTACATCTACTGACAGAACCCAAAGAATTTTTGTTTCATTCCTGATTCTTAGGCTCTTATGTAATAGATTTAAAATAGTTCCAACAGCCTAACAAGGCGTATTATTAAATAATTTTTACTTTCAATTAATACTGTAAAATTTCATAGGAAATTGAATAGGAACGATGAAATAAAGAATCCCTGTAAGATTCCAGGATACTATTTTATGTTCATAGTTATAAGCTCAAAAATAAGTTGAGTGCTGCACCAACAGCCTGTTAAATTACCTCGCAATCAGAGCTTGTGCCTGGATAAAGCCTGAATGTTTCTCCACCAGTAGATGGTGCACGAGTGCCGCTGTCATTTGGCTTCTTCCTTCACTTCCTTTCAAGGGGAAATATTTAATTTTCATGGTAACTGAGGCTTTCAGTAAGCGAGGGACTTAATATGCAGTGATGGTTTCCCAAGGCTTAGGTCTCCCTTCTAAGCAACACAATGCGCTGCTACTACATGCCTGACAAGCTACAGTTCTGATGTCCAGGGAGAGGGAAGGAGTAAGGGTTGGGGAAGGCAGTTCTCTTTTCCCAAATGCTTAAGAAAGTAGTTCATAAAAGGAAAAATAAATTTTACTTGCTGTCAAAAACAAAAGATGCACGGATTTAAGAGCCAGTTCTGGACTGGGTTTGCTGCATGTCCACCTTTCATTACCCTTCTCATACCTGCAAACATGAATAAGATCCCTAACACCAGAAAAAGAAGTATGTGTGCATCATTCTAAAACCATACCCTTCCATAACTGTATTTTTGCACTTTTCTTCATTGATCTTAAAAAGGGGCAGACTGCAAATTCCATCACAAGAAGGAAAGGTGAACATGACATGTCATTAACTTTTTTTTTTAAGATGGATCAAGCCTTTAAAGAGGAAAGCAAAAAATGAAAACATTTTTAGCAGCGAAGTGGTTAAAAATGCAAGATGAAAATATTAATGCACACACTAATAAAAATATTAAATCATATATCATATAAAATACAGTACAGGACCAGGAGTTTCACTATGTTATATAGTGCTCAGAGGAAATTGTTAACCTCATTTCTTTCTGAAGTATATACAGAACAGGATTCTACAGCATTTACCTATATACAGCCAGCAAGTTCTTTTCTTAGGTTGCTCATAGCTCTCTTCACCTTGAGTTAGGAACCTAGCACTTACAAATATTCAATTTCTCTCATTCACAAGAAAGACTTTACCATTTTATTTATTTATTTTAAAGTTAACAGTCTATTCCAGGCAACCAAGTTAAGTTGAAAATGTGTGAAGCATGAAGATCAACCAGAGTAGCAGCTTTCAAATATATAAACAGTAAAAACCAAGACTGCTGCTACAGTGTCATATTCTTGGACTTAATTCATCCAATCTTAATACAAAACTAGAAGCTCTTTCGTAACTTCTACAGTTATCAATATATGTTTCTTCTTTTCAATGTGAAATAATACTTTGAGATGAGCTATGTACACAATGTGGTTGATTCAAGCTGTAATATAAATATAAATGTTTTCTTTTAAAAAGTATCTTACAGACAGATGATATACATTTCCTTCTTTTACTTCTGGGCTACAAAGGAAAATTCAGGGCACTGATACATGCAGAACAAAAAGCTACAGAAAATATACTGAAAATGCATAGGAAGAGAGAAAAGTAAGTCATGTTATTTTTATTATTATTATTATTATTTTTAACAAGAAGGGTACTCTGAGGACAATCTGCCCACTCCAGCCATGATAGCAAATAGGCACTTTCCCTAATGAACTATTTTTAGTGTTTCACATATCTTCAATGAGAAGTAACTGTTTCTTACTTCACGACAGCAAAACATGAAATGTTCTTAAAAAAAAAAAAAAACTCTAAGGGTTAACTGGTTAATTCTTATTTGAAAGTTAAACACTTCGTAAATACAAAGCCATAACAAATGCTGTGCACACTATCGCATGTGCTTACACACACGTGCACGCGCACACACACACTCTCACCCCCTTCCCACTCCCCATGCTCCCTCCAAATTCACTCAATTAAGTTCACTCCGATTTTGCCTGGGCTGTAATTTATTTCTCAAGTCTTCTGTTGTCTTTTGCTGTTGTTCAAATAAACAGTTGTTTTGTTCAAGTAAGAAAAAGTTGCAATTCAAAATAATGAAAACAATTTCAATTTTGTTATTAATCTTGTTTTAATCATAGTACTTGATAAACAGCTGAACAGGATCCTAGTTTAACAGAAGGATAAACAAGAACACTGATGACAACTTGTTACAACTGTCTTAATGTACCTTTTGCTTAATGAACATCTGTATATGTAATAAAAGTATTTTTGGAGGACACCCCAAAAGAAAACAACTTGCTGGTTGAGCAACAGAAACAACTTCCTTTTTGCTATTATGTTGAAATCAAAGTCATTTATATATAAAAATAAATGTTATGTTCTAACAAGAACATTTTAGACAATTACATCTGTGCTTAACAAAAAATATTGGTCACTCAAGACTAGAATAATTAATATTTTAAAGGTTTTTAGATTATCAGAATGTATGGATACAACTCAACACAAACTGTAGCTGAAGGGAAACAGGACTGAAAATATCAATTTGTCCATCTGGAATAAAAATGCAACTAAATTAACTAATTAAATATTTAAAATACTACCATGGAATGTGACAGTAGATATGGTCCATACCTACTAGATCAGAGGGAAGGGAAGTATAACATGTAATAATTCGTACCTTACACATTTAGTTAAATATAAACATTTGTTATTTATACATAAAGTTGCTTCCAAAAAACTATTAATAAGTGATTTAGTTGCACTTAAAATCAGTTTCATTTCTCATTTGCTGAGTATTAACTTTTCTTAATCTTAATCAACTGTCACTAGTGCACTTTTAGTTAAAATTTCCCCTCAGATAAGTTTTAATCCTTTTAAAAGAGCCCCCTCACCTAAACCATGAATGTACAAAGTGGCAAAAGTTAATCCCTTTTAGTATAATCATAGTTTATATACTCATTTTATAGCCAATAATAAGAACAGGCTTTCCTTTGCAAAATCTCCTTCACAACTTGCAACAAATGCCACGCACTTAAAGGAAATAGGCATGGCTAGCACTTGTAAAATGCCAAGGTCTGACAAGTCTCCTTGCTTCTTCCACATCAAGCATCTCTCTTACATGAAAGAAGATTCCCTTCAGCTTGCCAAAAAGCTTCTACAAATCCAAGTTAGATGCTTCCTGGAAACAAAGATTTTTCAGCTCTGTTTGGCACAAGACTGATTCATCCTGCAGCTTTATGCTTCCCTCCACAGCACCCACATACCTCACCGCAGTGATGGCATGCTCTCAAGGGGAGGTAGCAGCACATACACGGAGCAATGAATGACAGTGCTACCAGTGCTAACCAGCGTAAGCAGAACTTGTCATCACTAGTGTCACATGAGCAAGGATCAGAGAAATCTCCTTCAGAGTCCGACATGCAGTGATACAGCATGCTCTCTGCACAAAGCATGCAACTAACTTGGTAGATACATCTTTTAATAGGATCTGGAGCATCTTGACATTTTCCTCTGCCGTTATCTTCATGATTAAACCTTTCCTGGCAGTATATACAGCGGGAGCGCTCACCATCCTCTTTTCTTCTTTTCGAGTTTTTAAATTTTGATGAGGAAGGCTGAGTTTTAAATACCACAGAACTCTTTGAGTCTTTCAGGGAATTCAGCTTAGTTCCATCCCCACATGGGTATAAATAGTCAGATTTTTTACTGTCTGATTTAGAAAATGGTATATTTGAGTCTGCATCATCCCTCTCCAGGTCGTTCTTCCACATGTCAGGATGCCTGTAGTCTGCATAACGACGTATCAAAATATCACGAGGGTTTATTCTTACGATTTCATCTTCATCCTGAAAGCTAACGTGTCTGATGGACTTCGGTGGTACCTGAAACGGCAAAGGCAAGATTAGTTTACTATAGCGAAGTTCTAGATTAACGTCCACCTACAATGTAATAATTGGAGTGCAGGATTTTTTCCTTGCCTCACGAAGATAAGTTTTTTGGTTTATTGCCAATACAATTTACAGACTTCCTCATGATATTGGCACCATGAGGTTTTATATTCCTTCCTGACTTTTTACTCTGTATATTTTGGCATCCACATAAAATTTGATGCTGTTCTGTGTTATGCTCAAAATTTGGGTTTTAACATCTTACAGTAGCAATTAATTCCACAGATCAATGATGCGTTATGTGGCTTTGCTGGTTTCGTGTGTCAGTGACAATCTTTAGGATTAACTCCCTGATACATTCACGTTGAGTTGCTCATGCTATCTAAGGAGAAGCTTTCCTTAGCCTTTATTCCTGCTCTGAATTTTCAAACTTCCTCCACTTTTGCTACTATAGTACTGAATATAGGTTACTATAACTATAGATTTTGCCATATGAAGAATAATATTCTGTAAGGTTCGGTAGTATGATCAGACAAATTTATTGTGTTCAACAACAGTGGCTTCTAAATGCATCTCACCCTTACAAACAAATACATACAATACTTTACTGAGATTGGTTCGTTTAGGACACCAGTGGACAAAGGAATAAGTACTTTTAAAATTCTCAACTTGTAAGGAACTGACCATAATTTAAGACTTTTTACCTTAATGGGCAAGTAACAAGGAATGTGCAATGGGGTATGAAAAAGTTTTTGAAGGTGATGAATTTGAAACATCAGAATTGAAATATTGCAGATCTTAGATACAAATGTAAGATAGCAGGCTGCCATGGAATGTCACTGAAATCACATTACAAGTAACTTCTAAGAAAATGTGCAAATAACGACAAACAGGATAAAAATTTAGCACATGTATGGAAGAAGCTTCTGAAAACAGCAGATAGTCCAGCAAAACAGCAAAAGTCTCAGTATGTCCCAGTATGCCTGCCTTACAGACAGGCAATTATTTTCCTACACTGTAGGGCTATTATAATCAGAGCCAGAATATAACTGAGCTTCAAGTCTAATTCCGCCTTTTTTTTTTTTTTTTCCTCCTGTCAAGTGCACAGTCTGCAAAACATCTCACAAAAAAGACTGAAAAGCACTCCCTAACCCATTAGCCTGAAAAATTCTCCCAGATTCAGGAATTACTTGGGAACGCATCTTTGGCATCCATATCATAGCTTTATTAGTACTGATGAACTTAATGAGAATTAGCATGTCCCTAATCTGCTGCAGTGTGAAACAAAGCTTTACTGAAGATGATGTTTTAAGTTTACACTACAGTTTCACTTTGCATGTATCTATGCTCCTACTGCATGGAAGTCTGCATGTCTCAATATTGCGGTAGAAGGCAGAAGAGGACGGAATAGCTTCTTAAAAAATTCTTACATAATCAGAAGTTGGCATATCTGTAGCCTGTTCTAACCACCACTTCCCTGCTCGGTAATCCTTGTGTGATATACATTAATTACAGAATTGTGATTAGAGCTGCTTTGCCCTATGAGCTTCAACTGCAGTATGCTAACAAGAACAATTTTTGTCTTGGCTCCAAGCCACTTAGTTGGATTTCCACGAGATCTAGAGGATATGGTGTGAAGAAAGGCCATATCCTATTCAGCTGACATCACTGATCGTCCTTATTTTCCCAGGCTCTGATGCAAGCTGGCCAACCCTTTACTTATGAAAACAGACTGCTTCCAAACTCTAGTCTGTTTTCAAAAAGGAGAAAGTTATCGATGCTAAAACAATAGGCTATGGATAATTGTCTTTTTTGAACCATTAACAGCATAAATTTAATGGGAAAGAAGTATCAAAAATATCACTGCATGTGTTACAAGCACAAAGGATCCTTACCCCACTACTCAAACAGAGCACTAAGCATGCAAGATAAAAAATGAATTATAAAAAATGAATTGTTTAAATGAAAAAATAAAAACAAAAAAAATTAAAAAATCCACCCTCGACCTCACATTTCCCATACATTAAATAGCCACTAAAAATCACTACAAATACCAACAACTCTAAAATCTGATCTCTCCTCAGTCTTTCTTATTTGTTTGAGCATAACACATGCACAACTGATTTCTTTTAAATCTCCAGCCAAACACCTACTAAAATGCTAAAAGTCTGACATATTACAACTGTATGTAGGCAACTAATAACAAGAAATCATTAATTAAGAAAGGAAGTGATAAATGCTGGAAAACTTGTGATAAATGCAGGAAAAAAATTGGAAGAGCTTTATTTATAAGATACTTACATGTTGGGTATTTAATGGGACCTATCTGAAAGCATAAGATACATAAACTTACAAACTGTATGAAGCCCAGATTATATTTGGCATAGCTACAAGCAAAACTCAATGAAAATAACCAACCTAGTCCTCGAGATGAATATCTCAGTACAGGTACAAACTATGTGTAACAGTTGAAGCAGGAAGTGAGGAAGAATATTACAGCCAAACTCCACAGAGAAGCTCATTATGAACATAATTAGCCAACTGGAAATCAGGGAGAAATTGTTGACATGGCTGAACTTACTAGTACTACTCCTTACTTGAAGGGTTTCACCTTTACACAAGGCATGGACACCTTCTCAGTACTGCAGCCTTCACTGAGTTCCCTCAAACAAATGGATGCACCTGACTGCTCTAGTTGAAACTCTACTATACAAGGACAACAGCAGCTGAATATAACATACCAAAGCACAGAATTTAACTGAAACACACCCAAAGATGAGGAGCTGAAGGACTTGGGTATTTTTTTTTTTTCTTAAATAACATCACTACAAGAAGAACACTGAAGTGCTGGAGAGTGTCCAAAGAAGGGCAGTGAAGCTGGTGAAAGGTCTAGAGAACAAGTTTAATGAGGAGCAGCTGAGGAAGCTGGGGTTGTTTAGCGTGGAGAAGATAAGGCTCAAGGGAGACCTTATTGTACTTTACAATTACCTTAAAGACAGTTGTAGCAAGGTGGGGAAATGGCCTCAGGTTGTGCCAGGGGAGGTTTAGGCTGGATGTTAGAAAAAAATCCTTTACTTCATTGTTGGCATTGTAATGTTGTTGGGTTGTTAGGCATTGGAATAGGCTGCCTAGGGTAGTGGTTGAATCACCATCCCTGGAGGTCTTCAAGGAACACGTAGATGTAGAACTTAATAGCATGGTTTAGTAGTGGACTTGTCAGTACTAGGTTAAAGGTTGGACTAGAGGATCTCAGAGGTCATTTTCAACCTGACTGATTTTATGATTCTTACAGTATTACAGGAAAGGATTTGAACGGTCATTAATCACTTCTTTAGTTTCAGCATGTACTATTTGACTTACAAGCACACTAAGTGTTCAGATCTATTTATAGGTAATTGAAACAAAATTGGTATTTACCTCAAAATCTGCTGTGCCACATGCACAGAGCTCAGAAGTGTGTGCATATACAGACTGGGAGGTTTTGTTGACTTGCCTTTGCTTTAACATGCACTACAGGGCTATGCAAAAAGCATGGTATGTTTTATATCACAGCTTAAATTATTTCCTCACTAGCCTATTCTGTATATGCTCTTAGAACATACATGCTGTTTAAGCTAATGCACTTTTCTTTACAATGCAATGAAGACTAACAGCATATACATCACTAGTTAGCGCAGCCAATAAATACTAGTTATGATAACCTCATCATCCATCTTGCTCAAAGAAATTCTTAAATTCTCTTTGCAAGTAAATAGGAAGAAGGAGGAATACTTATCTTGACAAACAGAACAAGCAAACATATGAAGTGATTTATACAAGAAGATAATTGGCACAGATCAACAATAAAAATCCATAATTTTAAACTTTCATTAGTTCTCCAGATATGACTGTTCCTTCTGCGTAATAAGGCAGTTAGAAAGCAGCTGATACAAGACTTTAACACAATCCTATCTTTGCAAGAATGACCCAGCACACAAAAAAGTGTTTTTTCACGGTGTAGAAATATTTTCTGATGAAGTGCTCACAACTACTTGAACTTTCATTCTGCTTTGACATGCTATTAAACTTCTTCTAAAAGCTTCCCAATCTGTTTGCTTCTAGGCATTAGACCCTCAAATTACTTATCTCTCTAATAAGTCTACCTCTACATTCTACCAAAATGATTGGCTCTGTGAGAAAAAAGCAAAATGAATATTGTTAAAGAAAAAGCTGTAACATTGCCTTTTCAATCTCATGTCATATAAACATGACATCTTTTCAAAAATGTCAGTACATCAGCCTTCTTCAAGTTAGTGGTCTTTCCTCTTTTAAGAATGTCTGCTAACTGCTTAATGCCTTTCATGCATAACCAATCTACACTTTTTCCTTCTGTACCAACACTGAATATTTTAGTTTAATAGTCAGAGAGCATAAACAAAGTTTCACTAAAAATATGCAGCAGAAGTGCCCCACTGTGTAATGCACCCTAAATACACGTTTTCAAGATACTTTAAAATACTCCTAATCAAAACACTATGATTAGTACACACGTAACTGAGATTGAGTCCATGGCCAGTTTACATTTTTTACACAAATATAAATAACTGTTCAAAGCTGCAAATACATAAGTCTGTAATACAGAAATTTGACTTTGAATAAAGAGGACTTTTTCATGTAGTCTGCTACAGGTAAAAACCTTTGCAAAGCATTACGTCTGCCATAATAATGCTGTCATGTTTCAGCTGCAAAGCTTATTGATCACTTCAAGAAGTCCAGAGTATAATACTACAAACAGGGATTTAGAATGAAAATGCTTTCTTGTCAGAAACTGCATCCTGTGCCAGTAGTACAGCAAGCAAAGAATTGCCTCTGTTGGTGGTCTTACCTGGTTAGGTTGGCTAGGAAAACAGGCTCTCCTGGTGTTGAAATCCTCAAATGCTGAAGGCCTTAAATTCAAACTGTTGTAAGGTTCACTGGTTACTACAGTTTCGTGTTGGAAAAGGTGGTCTTTCATTAATGAACCGGATGTGTTTTCTTGAGTACTCTAGAATACACAAGAACACTCCTGAAATGATTTTGCATTTACACAATAACTGTATCAAACCCACCAAGTTCATGCATAAAAGCATTAATATCCTACACAGTTTGTTAGAAGCATTTAACAGATTTTTTTTAATACATTTTTAAGTACATATAAATGTGCAAGTACTTTCTTAACCATGAGTCAGCCTTGGAAGCTGAGAGTTGACTCTCTGCAGAGTATACACAGCTTGAGGGTTAAAGACACAGGCCTTTAGCTTGCTTGCCAAATCAGACATGAGGAACGTCTTTAAGGTAGGAGGGGTTAAGTCCAGGCCCTGAGATGATGCTTTCTCTAGCTACCCACCAGGCTGACAATATTTACAAATACAGAACTGGAGAAAAACAATTCTGAGACTAATAAGGCTAAAGCTAGTCAGACCTTTTAATAAATTAGAGCAATACTGCGCTTAACAGATCAGCTGGAAAGGAACAGAGAGTCAATTTTAGCATATACTGGCTCAATTAGAATATCTAATTACAGCAAGTGTATATTAAACAACTAATGGCTGTCTCTTTGAAATCAAGGTTACATCAGGCAGTTTGATACAAACATAAGACCATGTGGCATTGTATAATGAGATATCTACAGGATGTATGCCACTCAGAATGAGGAAGAGGAAGTATGTTTGGGTGGAACATGGGCTTGTAAGATGATCCAATTTTCTGAGAAGAACAGAAAAACAAACACTTCTCATTCTTCAAGCTACTAACTGGGATATACTTAGGATACAGTGGAGCATAGTGATAAAAACCCCAATAGGTTGCCAAAAATGTTTTGTTGTACAGTGATTTGTTTGCATTGAAAGACACTCTAAAGTTAACTGGCTGTCATCATCTGATAGCACTGAGAAACCTCTGGCATCATCCTGCTTCCAGTGATAAGAGTGTTTCAGTTTTAGTATGAGGATTTCTTAATAAGGATTTGTACACATCAAGAAAACATGAATGGTGCAAACAATAAAAAAATACTGCAGAAAGCTACTGAGGAAGAGGCAAACCTGAAATTTTGGCAGGTTAAGTACTAATACTGAATTGCTAAGTCTTTGTTTATCAAAATACTTAAGGAACTTATTCTGAGATTGCATTAGCACCTGATGTAGATAAAAGTCTTCGCATCAAATAATACAACTGGATTAAGTTGAAGCAGTTGCTCTGCTGCTGATGGTTAGAAGAAAATCAACTCATCACTAAGAATTTATATAATGTTCAGAAGCACTGAGTGGAAAAAGTTGAGTACTTAATAATCAGCTTTAATTAATACCAGTGAACATCTGTCCCATGAAAGGAAAGACACTAGTTCAGTGAGGTCAAAGTTCAGCTGAAAAATGAAGACTGAAAACTCAAAAAAGAAGCACTTTTTGCAGGTCCTCAAGCATGACAACACTACGAAGCAATCACCACTGTATTTTCTGGTCAAATACTGCTGGGAAAGGAGTACAAAACAATGTTAAAATGACTAGCTAGAGTTAGATTTCAAGGAAGTATACTTATTTTTAGAGCAAAAAAGCATCAAATATTAGTGCAATACCGAACATCTTGCCAGCAAGGATGTACTCCTGCAGGTACATTCCCCAATGATATAAAAATCTTCCAAAACATTGTTTTGAACCACAGGAGACCTGCATTCAGAATGAAGAAGAAAAGCCTACAACTATTTTTGGTTTGAGCAATGTTATAAATGCTTACAAGCAGAAACTATTTAAGCTAGAAACACACTTAACAGCTAGAAGGCATTTTATAGAAACCACCGTAAAAAGCACTACCTAACCTGCAAGTTGAGTTCCCTTAAAGCTATTATCAATTTGAGTGGTCTAGCGTGAAGGATGAAGGAGGTGCAAAAACTGCTACTCCTTCCTTCCCAAGGAAAAACGGATACTTGCCCACATGACAATCATTATCCTTGGGTGAGCTGTGCAATGAACAATTCAATTCATTGTTCAAAAAAGAACAATGCTCAGCTTACCAGCCTGGACACTGCAGGTAAGTGGATATGGCCTAACTTCTGATATTTAACAAAAATGAAAAGCACGTAGGTCATTGACCATCTTTAGTCTATAAATATTTATTATGCAGAACTACAGAAATGCTAGATGAATATTCTAAACTCTGTGTTTTTAATCAAAGTGATAGTTCAGACGCAGCTAAAGCACATTTACTAGTATCAAAAAGGCTTTCTTTGGACAGACACGTTCTGCTCCAATACGATGTTTTATGACCGGGTTATAAACACCTGAAAACCCATATTTATAATGGAAATACTGATGACCTGACAGAAGAGGCCCTAGAAACAAAAATGCTATTGTTTTGGAAATGCATTCAAGTGAAAAGCAAATGTGAAGTTTTCCACAAGAACTAAACTTGGTATATTAAATATACAGAGTATTACACACAAACACAGATGCACGCATTCCCTTTTTCTACTGTCCAAAGCAATTACACCGCCCACATTCAATATCCTTCAACCACAGCCTGCAAAGTACAGTACTGGCATAGGTTATTCAGTATCATCTGTAAAGTAACCTACGCCAGTTTTTAATGCACAACGGAAATCTGGTTTGCTCCCAGCTGCTGGTATAATAATTACTGTCCTATGGTTGCTAAGAGATACTCTGAATTTTTTTTTCCAAGACTACTAAAACATTTCTGTGCGCACAGGCAAAAGGATGCTGGGTAAAGCAATAAAATGACTCCAGCTGTAGCTCTCCAGCAGAATTCAAAGCCAGATGACAGCTGTAGAGAAAATGAAAACCAGACTGAGCTTCTCTTCTTCTTCAAGTTCTCTCTCCTTACTTCTCCCAGTTTGCCAGAGTTAAGTCTGGGAGAGAATTCAACATTGTTCTGCAAACATTGTTAAAAATGTTCTGCTCTAAGTTTAATGATTACACAGAAGGATGTATGAGAGACCACATTTCCACTGCATCCCAGCTCTTGTTTTTACTTCCCTTGAGGCCTGAAAATCTGCTGTTTGATGCTAACCAACACAACAAGAGTTTACATTTTTGACTGTAACTTTTAACTGTGAATAAATGATACAGGTTTCAAAGACATTTGAGTAACGTCTTTCTGCTTTAGCCACTTCTAAGATGGAACAATTACTTCCATAGTTGGCAAAGAAATTCTATTACAAGCAGGTATGTATTTCTGACACGTTCTGAATGTTTTATGCAGTTTATAGTTAAAAAAAATACGTCATTTGACATATTTCTTCTAAGGCTGTTCTACTTGAACATATAAAGCATACTAGAGGTTATCAGGGATTCCAAGGAAGAAGCTAATAAATTAAGACACAAAGTGTAACTCTCTGAGGAAATAACAGAGGGACAGGCTGTTATAGATACTGGCAAGAAAAAAAAAAGAAATACCTCTTCTTTGAATACTACTCCACAAAAAGGTCTGATAAACCTAAGTAATTTTAGCTCCTATATTATTAGGTATTTAGCTCCTATAGTAAGTTGATAATAAATTAATATTACTTTTACTTCCAGGAATTACACCTAGTAAAATAACGTACACTGAATATTGCTAATCTTTAGTGTTCAGTCATGTAGTATGTTTTTCTCCACACAAACAATGTCAAGTGTAAGTTATTTCAGATTTCCTTACAAATTATAATGTCAAATTATATTTGTAAAATAAAATTTGTACAAACTTATTTACAGACAGAATAAATCAAATGCTCACTAAATAGTACATTTCCAAAGAGGCACATGAACCATTTAGGTCTTTCTTGCCTGCACCAAAGCCACTGAATTTTTGTTTAACTTACATGACTTTTCCCATTTGTATTGGCAAAAACATCAATATACTTATTTCTGAAAGCCAATCTTTTTTTTTTTTTTTTTTTAAAAATAACCCACAAACTTATAATTTATAAGCTTTCAGTTTTCTTCTGCCAGCAGTAAGAAACTCATGAGCTTAAGTGCTTCATTTCATTTTTATTACTTCAGAACTGTTAAAACATTGATAGCCTCTGAGTAACACCAAGGTCTGAATCAACAAACTGACAAGACTCAACTGCTATATTTTTCAGTACTCAAAAGTAAGACTTCTTCATTCTAGTTTCAAAAACCGTGCATTTAAGAATATTTTTAAATGCATGAACTCTAGATTTCATTTAGTTAGATTTACTTCTAAGAAAAAAACACCAATCCTGATTTCTTTTTTGTTTTGTTAAGCTAGATCAGTTTTAGAGTGCGAAGTTTGTATTTCGTAGAGGACAAGAATCTGAGCCAATCTCTAAGCAAACAAGCAAACTGACTTAAACAAGCTGCTTGTCTACTGCATTCAAAATAGCTGGTTTTATACCAAAAAAATCCAAGCCTCCTACCAAAACAAATTCCCTGTGTATGTTACCATATAAATACATATACATTTGCAGTATATTTACAAACACTGCAGGAAGTCAGACAGCTCTGCATTAGCTCACTTGTATGTTTCTATTTCAAATTAATCTAGTAGAACTATGAATGAGACTTATTTAATGATACAAACAATTCTTACATAGTATGTTCATTAAATAAAAGTAATTTTCATCATTTAAGCAATCTTTAAAAGCAAGTATGAACACCTTAAATGATTTTTTTTTATTATTAAGCTTTTAACATTATTTGTTAACATATCTATGAAGCTACAATGAAATTATGTCTTCTTAAAAGCTGGTTTTGATCTTCATTAAAAAGGATGCTTTCTCTGAGAGACTGTATTTCAAGTACATAAAGTCTAGTAAGCCAAGATCCAACAACATGAGCAAAATGCTAGCCTAGAAAGTGCAAGACAGGAGTTCCATCTTTTGATATACATTTAAGAGTTGCACATGTAAGTTTTGAGCAACCTGTATTTCTACCTGCTATAACTACAACATGTGATAATACCTATTACAGGTAGGTATTGGGGTAACAGCTATTTGCCTGACTAGATCAGAAGGCTATGCGTTTTGGTCTTATTTGAATCATTTCCTTTCCTTTCTGTAGCACAGATCTGTTATTCTATATACAGAAGTCTGTTATTCTTTATTCATTACTAGTAATTTTGATTTTTAAAAACTAAAACCAACAAAATACAAACAAAAACCACAAACCACTGCTAATGAAATTTACGTACAGAGTTAATACTATATTCATATTTCAAATGTATCTGCTAAATATTGGATTCCTAGAACAACATAGGCAAAACACCTTGACGGCAGATGATCTAACTGTTTAAGGACCTATTAAAAATAAAGTTTTCAAACATACCTCAATGACATACTGGGGACTTTATTTATCATGCTAACTAATGAAGTACAACTGAAACTGAAGAATACCAATAGATATGACAGTTACTACAGGGCGGAAACAGAAATAAATCCATAGACCAGGATGCTATGAAAAGTTGCTTACTTAACCCTTTTCTCTTTCTGAGAAAAATATATTCTGATGTTTGAAAAATATTAAGTAGTCATAAGCTCAACTGTTTGATCTTTTGTACTTAATTCCTCAGAGGTTACAAATGGCAGTTCTGGAGTAGTGTACTGATGAAACATTAGTGTACATGAGGGCAGCTGGGATGCTTACATGCAGGTGTAAATCTCTAACCTTCTACCCACATTCTAAAATGTCCTTCCATAAATATACTTCAAAACTCTTAATAGGACTTTTAATCAAAACTACTATAAGATACTTGGGAGAACAGCTTATAGAATAAAAGGGAAAAAAAGAAATCATTATGCTTTTAAACTGTTTGTGTATGTACGAATGTATATATGTGGGGATGGAACAAGTCAGGCTCTCCAATACATAAGTTAAACCAAATGGTCTTACCAGTCTTTCAAGTAAACAAATATATATATTATATATATATATTCACATGCACACATACACACATATAGTGGAGTAAGTTCCACTTGCAAGAGAATCATTCTTGGAAGAAGGAGGGAATTAATCACTGAGCAGAATATGTCCACTATGTAGTATTTCCCAGGAATTTGTTCTCGAAGACTAGACCTGTATTTTGTAACTAAAATTCTATGCTGACATTCATAACCCTGTGATTATGGACTAGTTAGATACATAAATTTTATTTAGATGAAGCATAGCTAAACCAGGGATGATTCAGCCTCCCCTGTATTTCTCCCCTTTCTCTCCCCCTCCCCTTCTGGTATAGCAGTAGGAAAACACTTCTAGCATTGTTTGTTTCACTTTAGTATGCAGAGATTTGGTAAAATAAATTGGCCAGCTTTCTTGCCTCTAGAAAACAGGTAATTCTTATCTACCCAGAGCATGAATCCACAATTAGGCAATGCATGTTGTGGTAAAGTCTTGAAATAAGTTTTCCTGTATAGAATGTGACACAGATAGTTTTACCAGAAGTTTGCACTAAACTGGACTGTACCCACAAATACATATAATAGATGTTGTAAATTAACTTTTTTCCACTTTTCTGAAACCAAAACTTTGTAAATATGTGAAATCACATATATTTGCTTCAACTTTGGCATCCTTATATAGAAACATTGTAACTAGGCAGCATAATCAAGAGGTAATTAGTTGCCTCTAATCTCATTAGGCCTGTAGAAATTGCTCAACGATTAATCTTTGTAATAAAGCATGTTTAAACAAGTCTTTTAAAGCTTATTAAGGATAGCATTAGCTTTGGCCCACATTCCTCCACCCTGTCAAGAACTCATTCTTACTGTAAATCCAAAATATCCAATTTTAAAGCAATTTTAAATGCCGTAAGATAAAGCACTGCAAGTAAAGAGGAACAACAGGTGGTTGAGTGGCCAACTCTTACACAAAGAAATTTCTTCCACCATAAAACAGAAGGAAATCAGGAGACACTTCTGCATTGCTACTGCATTGCAGCATCCTTTCAAAATACTCCACTGCCTTGTTAACAATTTGATTCTTCAAAATAGGCTGCTAATTTTCTGGATTTTGTGTCGCAGAGGTTCTACACTGCATCTATCCATACTGATAAAGAATTTAATATTAAATAACAGAACTATTTTCCTCAAGAAACCTTTTGGGAATATTATCAGTTTTCTGAAAATTCACTAAGACCCCTGAGCCAACTTGTTTCTCCATCAGCTTCACATTAATTTAAATATCTTCAGTCTGAAGAGTCAGTGTTTGTGTAAATAAAGAAAAGCCTTCTCTGAAACTGTGAACAGGGAAGACAAGATTACAGGCACACACAGAAACAAGTAGCTTTTACTCAGTTGTGTTACAGCTATTTACCGTATATACAAATGTCTCAATATTTGTTGATATTAGTAGCTTTTTAATTACACAGATTCTTGCACGTTACCAGGCAGTATTACAGTATTTGATATGGTATTTGTGTAAAGTATCGTAACTCTGAAGCATAATGTAAAAGTGTAAAGTAAGTTATCAACGTAAGTAAGTTATTAACTCTCCTGCTATTATGACCTCTAGAAATCAAACAGTACAAATAAGGATCTGTAAAAAAAATGAATCGCAAATGATTACTTTATATTCAGTGAATTTTTAAAAATTATCTGAACTTCTGCCTTTGTTTAGACTAGATTCCTCTACCACTATCTCAGCATCTTTTCAACCCCAATCATTCAGTGTTGGAAGCATATACCGCTGCAGAGTGAAATCTAGGAAAACAAACAGGATGTGTCTGTAAAAGAAAAAGATGATCCTGATCCCTCAAGCGAGTCTGAATAAAAACAATTTTCTCTTTACTCCAACGACGATGTAACCTAGAAGATGCATTTTAAAATGAAACTCACGATGGCTAATCATTCTATTGATTAAATATTGACTACTTAGTTTAGGACAGACAATAACACAAATCTTCTAGATCACTCTTCTGGAACTTATTTCATTAAATTTAATTTTGCTGTTGCTCTTATTTGCCTATTCACAATAATTAAACAAATTGTTCAAACATTTTCTTCAAAAAAATAACTGCACGATTAATATAAAAACTAAAATACTCACTTGAAAGCAGTCTTCTGCCACTTCAACATCATTTTGGGAGGGTGGATAGCCTACAAAAAAAGGTTTAAAAATAAAACAGAAAAAGTTATTTTATTTACTGTATACTGCTTTCAGAATCAACACCATCCTTCAATATCTACCTATGATATTGGCTTGTTTACTTTTTTAACCAGAAGATCACTGTATTTCAAGTTGATTTTAGTTAAGTATTATTAATTACTATTTTCTGTGATTTTATTACTAAATATTCCTAGCCACACTCCTATCTTCTTCACACCATTCTTATGAAGGATTTTCAAAGAGTCATTCTAAGTCTGAAGGAAGGGAATGTATCCTTGTTAATGTAGCATTATGAAAATTAAAGGCAGATATATTTGGTTAGCATGAGTGCATGTTGTGCTATGTTCTTTTGCTATAAATCAGCAGAAATAGCAACTGTGAGACCCTAAGACTGAAAAGGAGTCAGCATCTCATTATTTCTCTTGCAGGGATCAGCACAATTCAAAATCATTCTAGTATGACAAAAAGCATTTTCCTTCAAAAACACATTTTACCCTTTGCTAATACGGTAACAAACATTGAAGCCCCCCCCTAAATCCACAGCACAGATTTTTTTTTTTTTTCACAAGCCTGAAAGACATGCTTTTTCCACTCTGGATACCTGTTCTCTGCCATTCCTCTCTTCCCCCATCTAACACTATATATATACATATTTCATATTTTCAAAATATATTTTTCATATATCTCAAAATTGAGGTGTTAAAAACTTAAATTTGTTCACTAGCTTCCACAAGGTCAGTGAAGCTCTAGAGCCAATTAGGCATATCATTATTAGAGAAAATTCTTCTACAGTCCCATATAAATCTCAGAGCTACTGTGTCAACTGTTAGTACACAAATTCAACTATGAACTGAAATTATCAGTAGATAAAAAGAGATCTCAAAAGGTCTCAAGTCATTCAATTTTATAGTTTAAGAATACTGAAGCTGTAACAGCCTTCTGAGAAGATGCAAGTAAGACACTGTAACACTCCAGCTTCCTCCATTTAATCACCTCTTAAAAAAAAAAAAAGCAATCCTTTTTTATGTAGAGATGTTTTGGGAATTACCTCAGTACTTTTTGTGAAACAATTTAAGATGCTTGGATGAATGGTACTTTCAAAATGCCAGAAATACTATTTTAAAACTGTTACAATGTCAATATGTTATCAATCATTCCACGTCTTTAAATACTATTGGCACTGAAGCAAAGGACTTTGCATAGTATCATCTCCATTATTAAACACAAGAAAAAAAGAAAAAAACATCAATGCCCCTTCATCTGAATACATGCCTTGAGAAATATCCTCTACTGCTCTCCGAATACCTCTATCAAATGCTCTTGCATCAGCAGGACTCTGAAATGTGAGGCCAAACTTTTTGTCATCAATCTTCCAGTGGTAAAAAGTTGGAGTAACTTTGTTGTAAACGAGGTCCTTCTTCAACGTGCATTCCAAGACCACCTTCCAGAAATAAGACAGAAGGAAAAGGCATCACTGACTAATACAGCAAATTTGAGAACAAAATGTAGCCTTCATGAATTACCTGAAAACATGCATCAAAAGAGCAGATAAAAACCTGTTTAAATTCTTCCTATTACAAGGATGTAATTTTAACTTAGTGCATAATTTGGCCATAATGGCAACTAACAGCTACTGATAGGGCAGTATGGGTTAGGGACACTGTGTACTGAGCAAGTCTTCCCAGCCTCTGAGTTTTCTCATACCTGCAGCAAGCACTTTTGTCAGTACACAATTACTAGAAGTTCTGCAAGTGAAATAAGCTACACCTTGCAAAAAGCATTAGTGCGCTAATATCTAGTACTACTGGGAATTTTATCTGTATACTTATTCTACACGTTTTTTGAGCGCTGAACTAACTTCATGTTCATTTCAGGCATTTTTCTTACAGAAAGACAAAGAGAAAATAATACAGGAGAATTGTTTTAAAAACTGAAATTAATCAACCTACAAGCTTCTTGTCTATATTACTGTCTGTACTTAAATTTATTTATGGCTCATTTTCAACTATAAGGGAAACAGTTATTAATAACACACAGAATTATTTGGCTACAAAACCATTACAGGTATACATACACAACGTTATCAAGCAAAGTCACAGGTTTCACATCTTTTCCCCACTAAGTTAGCTGATTTTTTACATATGTTTGCATATTAAATTTCAAAAATTATTAAATGCAATATTGATGCACTGAATGTTTCTTGATACATAATCCGAGATGAACAAGAAAGTCTGAAGGTACATGCATTGATCTGTTCCTGGATCACTAGGTGTAGTTAAATGCACTGCAAGATAACCTGTATCTACATTCTATCAGATTCTGAAAACCTACACTTGGAGTGGAACAAGGAATTTTAACATTTTATCTTTTCTACATTAAAAATTAATATTCTGAAGATACAGTTAAATTTGTTATGTACACAGCTTTTTTTTGGACAGAAAAATGCAAGATTTCTTATGGCAGGTGGGAAAATTAAGTTAATTAAAAACATAACAGAAAAATCTCTAAGTTAAAAAAAAGTATGTCTGTACTTATTCTTACATATCCTTTGCATTCTTCCTCTCCTTTCCTTGTCTATTACATAGGCAAGTATTTTTTTCTTCCTGCTCTCCGTTAGTTATTCCCCCTAAATTTCAGCCCACTGCTAATCATCTCCTCTGAAGTTTTACTGCCTCTTATCCCTGTCTCTAGGAGGATGACATTCTTTCCACACATACAAACCCTTTCAGCATTAAAATCTTTTTTTTCCCCTCAACTTTGAGTTCTCTCTCTCTCTCTCTCTCTCTCTCTCTATATTACTGCCTAAAAATTCCCTACAAGGTACTGCAGCAACAAAAATCATTCTGCAGTTCTACGGTGTACTAACTGATCATTCTTTGTTATTTTTTGATGATTTTAATCTTGCCTCCTCCAAAAAGAAAAGCAGTTCAAACTGAAGACTTCTCACACCATCACATTTTCTTGATCTGTGATCACTTTGGGGAGATCTCTGCTATATTAGACACCGACTATTTTCACACTATATTTTGCATGCAGTTTCATCCAAAATCAGTAAACAGTACTATAAGGCTGACTTTTTAGTATCTCAATGAACACCTGCTCCTGGAGGAGTTGCTACAGATTTCTTTACACTGAAAATACTTATCTGGAAAATAAATATTTTTACAAGACAGTAGCACTGAAGATAAACTAATGGAGTAGAACTTTAGAGGGTATGATTTGCAAACCAAACCAAACAATCCTCACAACCCCCCAAACAAAAACCCAACCTACACAACATTCTAGGAATCAGTCATTAACAAAACAAGTAAGCATCCTATACACCAGCATAATTATTTTCAGCCTGATTTAAGGAAAGAATGGATTTGACAGGACAGCACTGATTTTACAGCACTGGAAGTGTATGAAAACATGCCAGTTAATATAGTACATATATGTTGAAAGGGGAAAAAACAGTTGCATCAAAAGCAGCATTTTTCTGACTTCTCAAATATCCCAAACTCCAATTATTTTTTACTACTTTTTTTTTATGGTTCTGATCTCTCCTGATTGTACATGCAGATAGTATCATACAGAGAGCAGTATCATGCTTTCCTGCGTGGCTACTAAAATCTGTTTTCCCAAACCTTTTTAAATAGACCATCCCTAAAATTTCCAGTGATAACCACAAGGAAAATCTGTGAAATTGTAAATTAAACTAATATGGCTCAAAACAATTGCATTTCTTAATAAACAAGGGCTACTGTTCTGATAGTTCTCTTCACTTGGAGAGTTAAAATAAGACTTCCATGCCAGTATGAAGCAGACACCTCAGCATTCACTGGGAGATGTTGCAGAATTCTCAAACTCATGATAGCAAACTCCAAAAGCACACAACTGCAAAAAAAAAAAATCTTAATTCCCAGAGCATATGTAGCACTGTTTACTACAGTATATGTAGCACTATTTACTACAATTTAATACGAAAATCATTTAATATAGCATCCAGATCTCATTAAATACAACACTAATGAGTTCATAATTATTTAAACATACTTGCCTGCTATATGTTTCTTTCCTCACCTCTACAAGCCACTTTCTTCAAAAGTATTAAATCTACTTGACTTATATAGATAAATTTCTCAAAAATCAGAAATCTTACAATTCCAAGACAAGTGTTTTCAAAGAAGTTTGAGATGAATATTAAAGATATTGACATTGCTATCTTGTTTTGGAAACAAACATGAGAAAAACTTATCATATTTGATAGAAAATTCTATTCTGGTAACAGACCCTATAACTGAACATCTCTATAAACTGGAGCCAGTTACTATTTTACTGGTCTCTAGCATTCTACACAGCTTACAACGTTACATTCAGATAGTTTCACAGTTTCTCATCTGTAGACCTAACCTAGAAACACATAAGCATATCCTTTTTGATCATATTTTTGAATACTTTTACTGCTACATAGAATCAAAGACTTTATTCTTAGGACCAAGCAGCATGACCTGACCATATTACTGTTACAAAGCATATGCCCTCAGTGCCACCATGACCCCATGACAATTATTTTTCTATGCATATTTTTTTCCCCCAATTCAGAAAGATGCGAGGACTGTACCATAGCTATCAGAATCAATCTTTTACTTTTTTTAATTGGTGTTGAAGTTTGAAATGAAGAAATTCAACAAGCAGATTTTTAGAACAGAATAGCACTTATATTCAGTTTCAGCTTTGCATCTTTCCATTTACACAAATGCTTGCTGTTCAAAAGGAAGATTTTAAACTTAGACTTGCCACCCTAACTGGTGATCCAAAATATACTAGCCACATTTTTCAGTAAAAACTTGCATAGGAAAGGACTGAAGAAGAACGTAAGGTACAACAAGAAACTCTGTTAGACTTTTCGTTCCATAACGTAAGATTCCCAAAGTCTAAAAACCTGTAAGTGTAATGTATGTTTAACACTGCTGCCATTAAGATAGAAGAGAGCTACTGTAAACACAGTAAAACAGAGCAGCAGAGTAGCAGTGACCAGGTTAGAAGGGAGTGCAATTGTTTCCAGCAGACTGGCTGGAGCCAGATCTAGGAAGGTGGGTATAATAAAAGAGGAAACATGTAATTATGTGAAGGGTATTTTGTGAAGACTTTACATTCCAACACAGATCTAAACAACCTGGGTAAACCAGCAGGGAGCATTCCCTCTTCTAAATTAATTCACTGGTGCCACCACTTTGATTTCCTTTTTGGTTGACAAGAATGCTTTTTGTCAACCCAGGAGATGTTTTAAATAGCTACATACTGCACAAATTTTGTGATGTTCTACATGTAATCTGAAGTCTGTTCATAACAGTGCTGATAGTAACCTAACTCTCAGGTATATAAAGAAATGATGAGAAAAACCCCAGGGCAACTGTGATGAGGTACTTTAATATTTTGATGTTCAGTCCCAAAGTATGATTTATATAACAATGACTAAGATCTACAGTCTTAATTAGATGCCCACATATGCTAAAACATATATGAAGAGATTTGGCACTTTAGAATGGAATTGCAATTGTCAGTAGCATCAGTTGCAGTACTTGGAGAGGAAGCAACTAAGACCAGTTTACAAGAAACTAAGATAAAAAACTCTATTATTCTTTTTTAATATAACCATTGAAGTAGCTAGATAGCTTAATCTATTATCTTACGTATGGATTTTTTTGCTTTGGAATAAATTCTTTCTTCAACATGTAGGCTTGAACAGTAATATTGTTTGTATTACTGTTCATGTTATACTGTTTATATATTGTCCATGTATCTCAGGTAAAAGCCACAGATACATAGCTAACTGTATTTGCTGAGGTATTTCAAAACTTATGTCTCCCCATCTCACAGAAAAAGTGTCCACATTTCCATGCTACAGTAGTTTTGTAGTTTATTTTTTATTATTTTTTTCCAGGATAAGGGAATTTCTACACCTTTTCTGGAAGCTGTGGCAGCTCACAAAAGAGAGACCTGCTGGTCAGAGGAAATCAAAATGTAATCCACTTAAAAAGGTATTTTAACAGTGTATAATGTGACCAAAGAGGAGAAAAAAAAAGACCATCCGTAAGGATTAGCTTTTTTCCTTTTTTTTTTTTTTTTTTTTTTGGTGTTATTCCACTGACATGTTTTCAGAAATGCCTGTGTGTGTCTTTAAAAAGACATATTGAACAAACAATTACATTTCATCTTCTTGGTGTTTAATTTGTATTTCATAACATAATCGTCTACCGTCAAATCTACTTGGACTAGAAAGCCAGTTGTTTGGCTTCATTAAAAAAAGTTATAAGCTGTGCTTTAAAAGTGAATCCATAGGAATATCACTGAGAACACATGTAGGACCACTATCTACCCAGATAAAGAGCAGAATGTTTTTTTAGAATTGATGACCTGATCCTTATCTAACAAAATTTCTCTTCCTGTCCCTGCTGTGGGGGAGGAATCTGCAAACATATTTATACTAATATGGACTGGATTTTGGACAGGAAGATGAGCAGACACATTTAAGCCTTCTGCCAGAAGCGGAAACGAAACAAGGCTTGCCCAGGGGAATTGGGAGAGAGAACACAAACAGATCAGGACACTGATGGCTGCAACTTTTTCATATGCATGCTGAAGGAACTTTAAATCAGCCTTCAGTTCTGAGCATTTTATTACCTTAGATTCTGAAGGCAAGCAGTGAATGTTGAAAGCATTAGGAATTAAGAGAAAATCATCAAGTACTTCTAAATGCAATTAAACTGCTCAAAAACAGCTTCAATATAGCTAAAAAAAAAGTTCTAAAGGGAACTACTGCAAAGTGAGGAAGGAACTGCAGGTGCACATAGCTGTGCAGGAACACAGGGTACTCTGCTAATAGCACTACGCCTCGCTGAAACAACTGAGTCAGCAGAATTTCTATTTATACGCTCTCTTCCTACAGCAGTCACAGTCAAGGCAGAAAACTCAGCAGTCCTGCCTCAAGGGAGAAATCGGTATGCTTGAGAAGAATCGGCAGCATGGCGTAGAGAAGTAATTCTATCTTTTAGGCTTACACAGCTTAAGTTCAGGGAGTTGTAAATTATTGGCAGAAAACAGTAAGCCTTTGATAGAAGTCATTAAGATAAAGATTTTGTGCTTTCCCCACTTTGTTTCCACAGTAAGACATTCCCTTCAAAAATCTATTGGCATACAAGTAACCCAGCAAATGTTAGTAAGCCAATTCTGTCTTCCATAGGTCTGCAGGTAGCAACAGCTGATACTCTACACCAGTTTTCCTTTTGGGAGGCTGACTTTCATGGTGCTATTTAAGACAAGTTTGTTACAGCTATTATTTAATGTAGTTGATAAATTAATACTGTCTATGTATTTGCCAAACGAGATGAATTTTTGGACCTGCTAGTAACTTCATGATTTCTTCCAATAGAGAAGTGAGTTTCATGTAAGACAGCTACCTTTTAAAATTGCCATAATCAAATTCCATATCTAATGGAATCATTACTGAGAAATTCCTTCTGATTTTGTGTTCTTAACAAGTTCTCATTTTCTAAATGCTGACAACACTGCTAATAAACACAGTATCATCACTGTATAAACTGTATAAACAGGTCAACAAACAGATTTGACTTTGACCCTCCATTGGAAAAAAATGAATAGCAAAGTGTTTTTGCAAATGGATGAAAATCTGCAGTGAAAAATTACGTTTTAAAGTTGCTGAAAGATCAAAGTCTTCAATTCTAGAAATGTTTGGTGTTACCTAAAATAAATAGTTGGCTGTCTCAGTATATAATCATATGAATACAAGCTCAGCAACAGCATCAGATTGAGACTGTAAATTTACTTTCCAGTCTACAAGCAACAATATGCAAGCATTAGGTTCTTTGTCGAACACTAAACAGATGTAAATTGTTACCGTTTTATCCCTGAGTCGTTCTCCATGGATAAGAAAATCAGCACAGCTATTCTCTTCCTGGGGAATGACTTTGAAGACTGTGACACAGCTTAGTCCACCCCCTCCAAGTGGTAACCATCCACCACTTGAGTCATCCCGGGTCATCACCACAGCTCGCACTCGTGCATAACTATTACTGGAAGAGATGCAAAAGAAAAAATTAGTTTTACATAAAAGCAAAACAGCTAAGTCCAGTTAAGATACAAGACAAAACAAATAAAGAGGCAAAACAAAACAAACATCACAACAAATCCACAATGAAGATCACAATAATTCATGTAGTGGAGGTTCACTGCTTTCATAACAGTCACCTAGGAGAAACCAGTCTAAGACTCTAATAAGCATTCCTCCCTAGTTTTATGCCCTCATTAGGACTACTTCACATGTATCCTCTTTTACTTGGAGCATACATGTGGTTTACTTGTAAAGAAACTTAACAAGACAGTGCAGTTCCTCAGAGTCAAAATTTATATTCTTCTAGAAACTTTGCAGTCAGTGATCTAGCTAGAGAGGGCCAGGGGCAGGAAAAGAGTAGGAATCAACTCTTGATTTATTTTAGACTAATCATGAAGCGAGTCAGCCACCATGAAATCACACAGAAAGGAGAACAAGAAAGCAGAAAGAGGTCAGGCCTTCTGCCACTGAAATCTAAACAAGAACAGGCTTCTAGCCAGAAATGCTGCTCCCTCCTCCCTCCCACATAGAGGGCCCCTCCTTTAGAAGGGGTAAGTCAGAACACACGTGCTGTGGGGTTTGACAGAAGAATTGGTTATGACTACTTAAGAATTAATATTTCTATTAGCTGGTTCTCTCCAGCGCTTGCAGCGTGTGGAAAATTACGTGAATTTTACAATTTAATGGCTTTTTCCATCATCTAGCATTTTATGAAATAAAGTAGTTATCACTTCATTCCTCAAAAGCCCAATTTCTTTTGCAGACTCCCAGAAAAATAGTTTGTGGTAATCTTCTCTCTCACCTTTTATTTATTTCTATCCAATTCAATGACACATTTTAGCTTTGAGTAGGAATTTGCTGCTACACATGCTGGAAAACCCTGTGGTTTGTCATGGAACTTATACAATCCTATCCTACATTATACATATGTTTTACTGCATGAATGAGTATCCCACCACTTCAAGAAAATAAGCTTCATAATACCTTGTTAGAGTACTTACACCAGTCAGCATTAGTTACGTAGAATTTAGTATTTCCTGTTCAGTCCTTAAAAAGGAACAAAGCTATTCTTTCTGTACAAAAATATGCAATACAGCCATTACCAAACTGTTGTGTTTGAAAAAGACTAAGGCCTTTTCCCAAAATAACAGAAGTTAAGCTTTTTTGCATAATTAATATATTATGCGGTTGCAGACACATGCATGATTCACACATGATTCATATATATATCTGTGTATAAATGTGTATATAAATATAAAAATAATTTTGCTGCTTAAATACATGAAGGTCTGCAAAATGGTGAAAAAACAAGACTACCTAATTTTAGCTTATAGGCAAGTGAAGTTGTTTGTAGAGACTTTGTTTACCCCACAAACTAACCTCCTCCTCCTAGATTCAGTTAAAATGACAGTTCAGTCAACATTTTAAAGCATTTCTATACCAGTATCCCTTAGTAACTTCTCCCATACAGCAGATAAATATAATCAAGAAAAAAAAAATCCTTTATTGTATGCATCTATCAATTCTAATGTCTGAAAATAAGAATTGCTATATTTTGATGATTAATAGTATTACTGAAAGTTGAATCACTCATTGTTCTCTGTCACTCCTTAACTCAGAGATAATTTCAGATTGCAACTGTGCACTTAAGGCACAAGTAATCACTTGTCTCTTATTGTCTCAGGTGAAGAGCCTCCCCTGACAGAAACTGAAGACACCAGGACTTTTCTATGAAACAGTAAGAAATAGGATGCACTACCTGGTTAAACTGTATTTCCACTATTCTCCCTTCAGACTAACTACAAATTTAGCTTAAAAGTTATTCGTTCTATAAATTTGGCTGTCAATTTATCTGAATAAGTTTGCTGCTGCATACCAGAACTACTGTATTTAACATGCAGTAAGAGTTCAGTTCAGTTATCTTTTAGGGACAGTCACAGAACTTCACTTGGGCTAAATGAGAAAAATTAAAACACTACTTTTAAATGGTAGTTTACACTTCACGTCCATTTTCTTTTCAAGAATTGAAGGAGAAGCAAAAGGTAGAAGATACATATAACTTCAATAGTTTAGCTACTTCCATTTCCCAGAAGTCTTCTGGAATTTTTTCCCCCTTCCCTGAAGCCTGCGTCTAGTTAACAATCTTGTGTTTTGCTTCCATATTTTCTATTCTTTACACTATTTAAAACAATATTTATCCTTTCAAATATTTTAGGAACTGTGATATCCACTCCATTAATGCAAGAACAAAAATAAAAGTGCCCAGCAGGTAAATCTATAATATTTAATGAATAACCTCTTAAATCAAAGTTTTTTTTTTGCCTCCAGACAACTACCTTATAAATTAACTAGACAGATTCATCTCTGTACTTGTTTAACAACGCCCAAAATAATGAAGAGACGGCTTTATTTAGTTATTTTATTTTAAAGGAACTGACAATTATTAATGATAGCTATTTTTAATAATGATACAACCTGGCAAAGGAGCAGCAGGTTTTAAGAGTGATTTAAATTTCTAGAACCCCCTAACAAACTGAAGGTGCTGAAGCAAAGCACACCACTGCTGCTACTAAAGCCACAGCTCTCCTGTGTCTTCATAACTGAGAGCCCTATCTACATTTCAGAATTTCTATAACAAATTTCTAAAACTCTGGGATGGTTTAGCTGGGGGAAAGAGGACAGACAGTGCTCCCGTATTTTTCAGCACCAACCCTACAGTATTTTTAAAACCTGAGAGCCTGATATGTTTACCTGCTCTTGCACGTTCAGATATTGCTGGTAGAGCAGCTAAACAAAAGAAAACCAGCCAAACATGGATATCAGTTGAGCACTGCTCTGATTAAACCTTTTATTAGAACTACCACAAATGTGAAATGTAGCATGAAGAACAGCACTGCAACAGCAGGCCCAAACCTACAGTATCACACTCAACGTTTCCTGAGAGGCTCTGATTTTGGTTGTGGTCACTGGAAACTGTAGAGTCAAGGGCAAGCTTTATGCAAAAAGCAAAACAGGATTTTGACCATAGGAGACAGCTGCTCCTCAAGAATAAACCCTGAACAGCAGCGAAGACTGGGGAAACCCAACACCAAATGGAAACCCAACACCAATTCACAGTTATGGAAATGGAACTTCTCTCTAACAGAAGAGTGCCTCAGGTAAGGAGATGAGCATTGCATTCTTATGTGATTACAATGAATTACAAGTTGTGATCACATTGATTTCCCCCTCATAGTTAAGTACCACTGAAAGTACAGCATGTCTGAGCTGTATACCTATTAAACTTGAAAGAAAGTCATTTTAGGACAACATCGTATACTTTCTACTCAGAGCTCAGATATTAGATCTGCAAAGTTTGATTTTAAAAAATACTAGCATAAGACAATTATTGAAGATGATTCTTGTATTAAAACCAAATGATGGAAAGGGGTCAACTTAGAACCCTAAGAAAGTCCTGGGAAGGTAGAAGCAAAGAACTACAAACCATAAGTGGACCAGGAAAATACAGAAGTCACAGTCCTTGCTTGCTAACAACTTTAAGAACATCAAGCATTAAGATCTGACCACAGGTTTTAAGGGCTCTCAGCTCCCTCCAAAATCTGTACTGTACATTGTTGTAATGCTCCTGAGTCCAAAGTGACTTATGACCTGAATGAACAAACTGCTGCTCCAGCTTGGGAAGCACTCTGCTGACCATGACCAGACATCTTCAGCCTAGCAACTCATGAATAACCTGTTTGGCAGGGGATCGGGTGATGTTAGGGGAAAGGACAACCCCCCCCCCCTTTTTTTTTTTTGTAAAATAAAGTTATTTTGTTAGTTCAGGGTATTTCTTACTTGTAATATCAAGACAATTAAAGATACCAAAGCATTATTACAACATTTGTCCTTTCTTCCATTAGAGATCCAAAAGAGAAGGAAGGTTAAGAATTTTCTGCCAAAATATTTTTCCCAGAGAAAAAGATGAAGAGATGTTGAAGGGGAGGAACAAACCCAGAAAAGCAGCTATCTTGTTGCATTCCATTTATTTTAACCCACTTTCTAGGAAAGGGAAGGTTTCCATGATTTATATTAAGCGTTACATATCTTTTATTTATATTGCATCTTGCACAGTTCTATTTTAATGTAAGACTGAAAAATAATAAGCGGTCCCGAGAAAGTTTGTAAAGGCAACCAAACTGCAATTGCATTTTTTTTCCAGTGCTATGAAACTACTACAATCACCATCAAAAAAATGGTTCTGCAAGTTAAAAACTGAACCGTACAAAAAACTGACCCTCCTAGCTTAAGGAAAAATATTTAGTGTTATGGTTTCTTTCCAATCTGGAAAGCAGCTTTGCAGAAAAGGACCTCAGGCTCCTGGTAGATACGGAAGTTGAATATGAACTGTGAACGTGGCCTTGTTGCAAAGAAGGCCAATGGTATCCTGGAGGAGAGCTGCCCGCAGGCTGAGGGATGTGCTCACCTCTGCTCAGCACTGGTGAGGCTGCACCTGGAGTGCTGGGCTCCCCAGTTCAAGAGACACAGAGCTACTGGAAGGAGGCCTACAAAGGGCTACTAAGATAATTCAGGGCTTGGAGCACCCTCATGCAATGCAAGAGGCTGTAGGAACGAACTGAAACACAGGAAGGGTCTAACTGAACATCAGGAAACACTTAGTTAAAAAAAAAAAAAAAAAAGCTCTGCTGGCATAGGTTGCCCAGAGAGGTGGAGTCTCCCCCTTGGAGATCTTCAAAAGCTGCCTGGACATGGTCCTGGGCACCCTGCTCTGGGTGGCCCTACCTGAGCAGAGCATTGGACCAGGTGACCTCCAGGTCTCTTCTAACCTCAACCATTCTGCAGTTCGTTTGCGTATTTACTGTAACATTTCTAAGCACAATAATTTCAATAAAACACAGCTTAAGAAGTTATTATAGGTTAATTTCTCATAAATTCACGTATTTTGAAGTAAGAGTTGTTATTGCACAGAACCACGAGATAAACACTTCTGACAAGGCTAAGGAAAAACAATCATTTTGAATTCTGAAAAGTCTTGACATACTTCGCTATGAAAATACACTACATTTGCTGGCATGCAAGGAACAGCTCCAGGCTGATCTCTGTGTGAACTTGTCATGGATCAAGGCTCCTTACCTTTGGTTGGCACTTTACACATGTACTTTAACCCCTCCAGCTTCTGGTGCTTGTATGTTTGTAGCCTCACCCAAAGAGCTTGGCTTTTTATGGTTCTTATGCAAGCAACTTTGCAGATGAGTTTGCTATTCCCAACTAGAGAAGTGTTCAATGAGTAGATGCATGCCAGGAATACCAAAAGGTAATACCAAACCACCATACTAAAGTCCATTTGACTTGCAGATAACATTTGTTGAGTATCAATTCAATTTAGAAGAAAGTAATTTCATCAGTATCACTTGACCATATTGGTAACCTACTGATGATGAAAAGCCCTTTGTTACAAAAGGTTTAGAGAATGACTACAACCAGCATGAAACATTAATGAATTATCTGCAACAGGAGATGCAAATATAGCACTAGTAGAGTGCTAAGCAAAACATAATTTACATCAAGAAAATGAATGACAGCATATCCTATTATTTTGTATGTAACTGAAACTGCTATGTACTTTTTGCCATAATAGCTACACACGAGGCATTGCCTGACATGCCTGTTACCATTCTCCTCAACATTATCTCAGAACACATACCAAGCTGTCGTGCTCTTAAAAGGCAAAACTTTGTAGATTTTCTCCTTTAAAGTGAGAGGCAAAATGTACACTATAAGGACAGAAGGCAACCATGCCTGGTTACCATGCCTAGGAATATGGGAAATATATACATATTTTTTGAGAAACTTAGTAAGAAAAGACATGGATTTTCAGGAGGAACCATAGACAAATGTGGGTATACTTTGGATGTTGGTACTCACACTGACTTACAAATGAATAGTTGGGTTCCCATCAAACTTTGGACTCTGCATAAAAAATGAATTAGACATTCCTGCTTGAGCAAAAAGATACCTACAGAAGCCTGAACTACCAAGCAACCTAGCCTGAACCCAATATGGCAGATAGAAAAGGCTACATGGGAAACAGTATCACCTAAGGAGGGAACAATTGGTATCCTGGTGCCATTGGTATCGAGACAAAAAAAAAATACACAATGCTTATTTAGAGAGGCAATTTAACTTGTAAAACAATGTGTTTGACAGTGCATCTACAAGTCAAAGGGGAAAAATGAGACAGATGAAAAAGTGTCCAAAATGGGAAACTGTCAAAACAGTATATTGCTGTTAAGTGTTCTCTTGGACATAATATGAGGAAAAAACAAACTAAAAAATGGTAGCACTAGAAACACACTTCTATTTGAATACAGAAAACTTACGATTTGTGACAGTGCGAAATAACTGAGGCTACAAGGAAGAATGGCTATTGTTGCAAGAGTTTTTACAAAAAGCAAGAATGTGTGATAAACTGAGAAGCTGCTAAAAATTTTGAAAACCATGAAAATTACCAAGTTGAAATTTGACATTTGTGTGAATAATATTTAACCCTGCTTCTCATCTCTTCTTGTTTAATAATTGGAGATAGTCTCTATAACTATATATAACTGTATGTCATCCACGATGATAGGTTACATGAAGTAACCTTTGAGTAGATTGAAGGAGGTAACATCACATACCTGGGTTGCACCTCTTTCAAAGAAACTGCCTTCTGTAGGCTAAAGTTTTTGTAATGGTATGGCTTTTGTAACACAGTATGATAATGGCATATTACTTGGAAAATTGCATCTGATATCAAATACAAAAGCAACTAAAAACTTTTCCAAAGAAGTTAAAAAGAACCAAAGTAACATTCAAACAGGGGTTAACATGTTTTGGATAAAGAGCAGAACTAAGAGAAGCAGCAGATACAGTAAGGAGTTTCCCTTGGAGGGGTGAGTGAAATGAGTGGGACTTCCACAGCTACCTGTTTAACAGAGGAGTGTTGGTACGAGGTGCTCCTGGACTAAATTCCTTCCAATTTTAGTCAGGTAGGATAACAGAATTTAAGTGGTTAGATCCTGCTAATCATATGCTTTCCCAGGCCTAACAGACTTCCTCCAGAAAACCCTAATTTCTCCTTTTTCAGACAGACACGAACTCCAGAAATATTCAGTCTCCTCATCCCAGTCCTGCTTCTACTCTCTCTATATGTTCTCATTGTTTCTTCCTCCACCTTATCCCAGAATTCAGAGATCCAGAGAAATATCTTCACTAAATTCATATCACAGAACTGCCAATGAATCTTCAAAATCCATGAAATCACTACTTGTTTCTTACTACATCGCAATTGAGGTATTGGGTACTGAGGCCATGTATTAATTGCAGCTTGCTTACTACTGAAACATAGAGAAGAAAAATTCCATAAAACAAAACAATCAACAACAACAAAAACAACATCAAAACCAAAAGAGTCATTTAAGAAAAGTTTCCTCTGCTTTTGCAAGGAAGAAAAGAAATTGAATGTCTAAATAAAAGATGGAAGACAAGCTCTGGCACTTCAGTAAACTTAAGGCAAGGACAAGGTTGTAGACTGAGGCAGATTCCACCAAAACTAACACAGCTTGACACTTTTAGTAAATGTCCTCAGACAACATCCATCCAGTCAATAATTTCATTTTTTTAAATAAAGCTTACATATTCAGTTGTGACTTATTTTCCTTGGAACAGCAATGCTTACTACAGCTGATAAAAAATAAAGTTCAGAGACAATGAGTATCTGAAAAACAAGTCAGAATTCTCTCTTCTCAGGACCATTTTCCTCCACTCTTACATACAAAGCCCCTGAGCTTCACTCAAATATGCAAGTACAATTAGATTATGCTCATAGTCAAAGCTATTAGTCATCTAGCCATCAAGATTAAGGATGACAGGACTCCGGAATCCCTGTTAACAGGAAATATGAATGCATTAATCAACAAGTCACTTTGTAATAACGTCCTTGACCAGTAAAATAAGATGAAGGTAACTAATACACTGAAATAAAATTATGGGAATTTTTTAATGAGCAGTTTCAGCTACCCTAAGAAGGTATGTCTGCCTGTACTGTATATATGTTATTTTCAAACAAGCATCTATGTAATTTTTATGCTTCTTGCATTTAAAAATAGTACTCCACAGATGTCCAAAAAACTATTACTTGCCACCTAACACATCTAATAAATTATTCTGCAAAAATAAGTACAAAGAGACAAACTATACACTGCTATACTTTATCTAACACACTGGAAAACACAGTCTCCTATTTTATGTTCACTATATCTGATTTTATTTCAGCTTATCCTGGACTATGGGACAGCAACCGCCTGTAATAAATTTAATTCAATAAAGCCCTGAATGCATGATGATATTCAGTATATAGTTTAGGTGCTGAACTGCTACATACATCTTTTGCCAAGATATTTAGCGAAGGAAAAAAAAAAACAAACACACACATCTGTCCCACTCAGTTTATTCTCCTCAAGCAACACTTCAGAGGGAAGGCAACCACAAATTTAAATTTAAACCTTGCAGTGTTAAAACAAATTTGTAAAAGACCTACCTAGATCATTCCTGACATGCATTTCCCACTTAGCCTGCACAGAAAATGTTCAGAACCAAAAATCAAATAAAGCATATCCGCCTATAAAAAAATAATCTTTCTTTAAGTGTCTTGCTGAGCTTTGACATTACTAATGAATGTTACATATGGAAAAAAAATGTTTTAAAACTATGTGCATTAAAACTGTAGTTGATATTGTTAAATCTAAAGCTTGCCTCAACATTTACATTGAAATGACTTTTCAGGGACTTTAAATTGTCCATAGGAAAATGATCCTGGAACACAATTTACTTTGCAAAACAATCACTAATGCTACTTTTTTTAAAGTAAGATGACAAAAAAATAGGCTTCCAAAATTATGGTTCAAACAGAAACATGTGGACAAATCATAAATAACCACACTAAGAAATCAGAAAGAATAGAAGCCAAACTGCAAAATGCTTAACAAATAGCACCATAACCAGAGTAAATAAGAAAATCTGAACCCAGTTTAAAGGATGATAACTTGTAAACTTCCAGCTCTATTTCAAGAGTTTCTGTTCAGCCACTGAAAGGAAGCTACCACTCCCCTGCTATGCAGCACCACACTTTGCAGTCTGAATCAGTCTTTTCTTTTTTTTTTTTTGTATTTTCCCCCCTCCAAAGACACACAAGAGGGAGAGACAAAGAACTGAGACAGATAAGTGAAAGACAAACGTGAAGACTTCTGTTACAATAATCCATCAAAGGAGAGGAAACGAGTTTAACAAGATTATACGAAATGTGTTAACAATGTGCCCTTCATATTTGCAATACTTCAGAATGAACACGGTGATTTACTTAGCCAATATGTAACTGTATGATCTATGTTTGATAATCTCAGTAATAATAATTATCATTAGCCAGCAGTCTCAAGCACAGAAGTGATTCACAAGTCCTAAGGTCAGAGAACATCGGAACGTTAACTGAGCATCAGAAAAAAAAAAAAAAAATCAAATCCTGTTGTAACTACATTCCCTACTCCAACTACAGTGTTCACCAGTTTCTACAAAAAGCAATATGTAATGAATATATAGTTCATGCATGAACACAACAAGCAACAAAATAACTAAAAGGCCTCTCAGTTCAAAAGGAAGACTATTTAAGTTGTATTATTTGCTGCTGTTCCAGAGGTTTTTTCTGGGTATTCTTTTTCTGGGTAACTGGTTACAAGTCATGCATGTCTTTTCCCCTGAAAATATATAAGATATCAAAATAAGAATACATTCACACTTCATAAATAATATCTAGTCATGAGAACTCCTATAATAATCACTGAATCTCTCAAAGTCTACTTAGCAACTGAAAATGGGTCCCTAAGCTAGATTTTCCTTGTTTTGGCAACAACAAGGTCCTAAACAAAAGGTTACAACACTGAGATCATGAGATGATTTAGTGTTGTGATAACATCTTGTTGCTTCCTCTTTGAGCTTTTCACAACCATTAATGCCATTAGAAGTTATGGGCCTGGGGTAGGACTTCACCATATGGAGGAAGTGGTGAAAAGGGTGCTGGAGATAGTTAAGGGAAGCTGCACAAAATCTATGATTGGAGTATCAAGGAGGCAAGTGCAGCAGGCCATGATTAAAGCTCAAACCAATTGTTAGACAGCAGAATCCAAACAAGGAATAAAAAAGAAGTCCTTCTGCTCCATTTGATCTAAGAGACAAAAATGGCACATCAGAACAATTAGGCAGATTTTTGTGCAGCTGACATCTGTGTTGCACACTTTTACTGGACAATACAGATGGCAATCCACCCTAAAAATGTTTTAAGTACAATATCTACCATTTCTGTTACATAAAATACAGTATGATTAAATAGCAAAGCAGTATAAAGTATAAAACTGAAAAAAAAAAAAATACTAAGTCAATGTAGTAAGATATATCACAGAATCACAGAACTGTAGGGGTTGGAAGGGACCTCGAAAGATCATCGGGTCCAACCCCCCTGCCAAAGCAGGTTCCTCAGAGCAGGCTGCCCATATACTGAGCCATTCCACAAATATTTGTGGGCTTGTATTTAACAGAACTGCTAACAGTGAATCCTGACTGCATGTCTGAAGAAATACGAACAGAGAATTAAAGACCCCTGCTTAGAGAGACAGAATAAAAGAATATGTATTCAATAAATACAAGGAGAAAACAGACTGGCAGAATGGACAAGTATGGATGGTGAAGCTCAAATTCAAGGAACAGAAATCTGAATTTGGTAAACTACCAATTTAATCTGGTAAACTACTGATTTCATCTTTATTGTTTGCTACAGACTTCTGTTCTTCTAGCAAGAGAAGGCCCTTCTCTACTTACACCCCAAGCACAAGATCTAACAGGAAAAACATTATGAATTACAAATAATTTTCTCTTATTAAAAAATTAGACTGAGTACTTTTATCTGCAATGAGACTGTCTGAATAATCCCAATAAGCCAGGAGAAGTCATTAACTGCTTTACTAGCTAAAGAAAAGTAATCAGCATTTTATTAAGCATCCTGAAAAAATTAGGTCAAACGACCAATAACACATTACAAGTAGTTTTTTTCAGTAATGCTAAGAAATATATATATGTTTTTTAAAGCTACACAGAATTCCCTATTTAGGAATTTGAGCTTAAATGACCGACTGTATTATAAAAGTTCAGCTGAGAACTCTCTGGACTTTGTTCACAACTCAAGATTAAGAATGCATTCATCATTTGAGCTTGTCATGGTGGATGTGGATTTTTGAGGAGTCTGCTTCTTAAATTTGGTTGCACAAATGACAAAAAAATATTGTGTTTGAATGGATGAAAGAATACTCCCTTGTCATACAGTAATTCCTAAACAGAATTCATTTGGCTGTAATTTTTAACCCCTCCTGCAAGTGTTATTAAAGACGTGTTTTTTATTGTTATTATTTTTAAGCTTATTGACTGAAAGAAAAAATCAAGAGAAATGCTGGTTTGTGTTTAAGGGTTCTAGAACCACCACTCTGCATTGTAACTACCTATGACTAAAGTAGCTCCTACTTATTTTCTTTGTCTGTATGTTGACTGGGAAGCGTTGTGCGACTGGTACTCAATGCAACCATCAATGTGAGGCATTTTCACAGAAGACTTAGTAAAAACGAGTATTGACTATTCCACATGAAAAGCTGATGTTTAAAGAAAAACAGCTGACACAGTTGTTTCTTTAGGAAGCGCAAAAAAGAAAAGATTGCCCAAGAGTTATTTAAGGGGAAGAAAGGGGAGCTAAAAATGCCAGAACTCAAGTAACAAAAATGAAGTAATAGATGTTTCAAAAGTCAGTTACATGAAGAGATCAGGGTTGGGGGTGGTGGTAGGGAGTACTGCTTGCGTAAATTCTTCCCTACCAAGTAAATTAAAAAACACAAACAGCATCCCTTTTTCCCAAACAAGAAGCAGAGAAATGAGGAAAAACTGGATGCCCCTCTTCAACATATGCAGCACAAATGCTAATTGTGCGTCTGTGTACATATGTATGTGGTACCTATATCCCTCCCATGTGTGGGAGAAACATAATCACAAACCATATCCTTGTTCAGCATGCAATTTGTATGCAGTGGCTTTCTATAATATACTGATATCTTCTGCATTAAAAGGGAAGTATAAAATTTGTAGCTAAATTTAAACCAGTAAAAATTGTTTTAAATTGGTTCCAGAAAAAAGGGGAAAAAAGTGAAGCACTGAAATTTAAATTTTGTAAGTGCATATGGATTAAATCCTTTCCAGCAAATACAAGCTGTCCTATTACAATCTAGAGCTGTATCATGTTAATCTTTTTAAATAACATAGGTGGAAAACTGCTAGGGATAATGACTGAATGGGAAGAAAGGTTAAGATGCATTTATACAGCAAGTAAAAATGACGATGAAAATAACAGCAGTCAGAATTATCTCTTGTAACCACTTTCTGCAGCCTGATTTCAGAAGGTCTTGCAATACCACTGATAGTTCTCCACTATCTTCTGCCAACAGGTCCAGGGCCCCCTTCATACCTGCACTAATGCTGCTGTTATTGCAAGCACTTAAAGTAAAATGATTTAGTATTGTTGCCAGAAGTACCAGCCTCTCTCTACTCTTCTCCTGTCCTGATAGTTTATTCTTGCCATGCACTTTCTCCACTGCTTCTGCAAGTAGGCAGTGATCAACACTAGGATGCTGATGTGAATCGAAAGGATAACTTCAGTCCAGAACAGTTATCCAATCAATCAGCAAGTGACTGATTTTTGGTCTCAAGGCTCTCTTGTAACTGCTCAAAATGGTTCTGAAAACAGAATATATATTCCACACAAGTTCCGTGGCAGAGCCTGAACACGTGTATGAGAGCTTGCTTCACATTCAGCAACTGCTGCCAAGCTCATTCACATAAACCTGTTTGGATCAGGAAAGGATGGGGCAGTCACATTACAGCCCAGTCAGAGCTTGGCTGTTTCTCTGCATTATGTATGGATTTATGAGATTAATCCACAACTAGCAATATGGATATTTAAGTCATAAATTTTGGCACATTCGATCTCTTTCTGCAGTATCAACATAATTTAAATCTTAAATGTTCCCCTTTCTGGCTTCATGCATGTGGAATGATGAGCACCAAATGTGTAAGGCAGTTATGAATAGTTTTCTTCCTCCCAAGAAACATAACATTTTCTTTTTCTAAATTCTTACTGCTAGAAGTTTTGGCCCTCATTGTATTTAGTAAATCCCAGTTTACATGCTAACAAAACAGACTGAGTTTCCTTTATGTAAGGACTGAATACACAGAGGGAAAGCCCTCTTGATTCCAGATGATGCAAGGGGATTAGCTCTGGTAGCACAGAAAAGGGATCTTCTGAACACTGCAAAAAGTTTATCCCACAATGTGGTGAAAACTGAGAGGCAAAGAAACCACAATTTTTGAGAAATACAACTGAAAATATATCACAATAAAAGAATCAATTATAAGCACATCTAACATGCTTGTAACTTTAAATTTTGATATAACTGATCCACCTAAAACAGTGTTTTCAACAAGGTGATAAAAGAAACAAGCACTATCTTGCTGCATATTAAAACCAAAATTATACTCTTAATAATATTACAGTAAATTAATACTAAAGTTTGTAGCCTTACTGTACAAATTCAGAAGTCTGGATCCAAACTTAGCAAAGCTTAACGATACCATGTCTGGATCTTTTTAATGGAAAGGAGTTATGGCTACTAGCATTTTGAATAAAGTTTAACATACAAATATGTTTTGTTTGAAGTGATTCACCAGCTTATCTTCACTGATGCATTTTACAGTCATGATCATTAAAGGAAATATTCTTTAAAATCCTTTAAAACAAAAAAAAGCTTTAAAATAGAAAAGTAGCCTTTAAGAACAACCTAGAAAATTTGATTTGACAACTGACCTTTTTGCTAGAAAACATTTATTCATTTTAAGGGATAAAAAAAGATAAAGATGACTATACCAGTAATGAACAACTTGTAGTGGAGATTCTTTACATTTTAATTGAGAGCGGCTAATTTAGTGGTACAACATATTTTCCAAACTGCAGTGCTATTGGCATCATGAAACACTGCTGCTTGTTACCACTTCTTTAGTTTGTGCTCCTGCATTATTATGCCAGGCACATAAGGGAGAGGAAATACAAATCTCCTCTCCTCAAAAGAAGAAAAAAGTAGCTGCAAAACTTGAAGGGTTTTCATGTATTCATCCTTTAATAAGGATCATTATTTACAGAAGGTTATTCCGTATTTGTTGAGAATGCAAGGAAATACAAACCTCATGAATTTCAAGCTTTTAACACTGAGTTCCAGTACACTGGCACTCAGAAGAAAAGCAGCTTCTAGATTATACTCATGCAAGCATTTTGACACAGACAGACGATGCATCTCCATGAGACAAATTAAAGGGCGATGCTCCACTGAGTAGTCATACGGTAGGAGTACAGTATACCATGCAGAGCACATAAATGATACATACAACTCTCATTTTCAGACCTCCTGATTAATTGTAAGATTTTATTCATAGGAGTTGTCTAAACAGTCATATACACAGAGTTCTACCAGTGATTCAGCATTTGTAGATTTGCAGCAAAAATTATTTGATCTTGTGGGATAATAGGAAGGCAACTAAACCTGCTCACCTCAATCCAGCCTGAACGAATCCCTACCCCTTTCTCCTCCCTCAGTCCTGAGGCACAATTCTGCTACTTCCTTTGTGTTAGCTCAAACTATTATGCAACCGTAAAGAGAGCTGGTTGCGCAACCTAAGCAGAAAATCCAACAACCCAAAAACATTGCTTTGACAGATCAGTGCCCCAAATCACCTGCAGTCATTCTCCTCAGATCTAAGGCAAAGGCAGTGTTGGTGAATGAAGACAAAGGTAACTCCCCCTTTCAGAGGCAGCCCAAAATGAAGCCCAAAGTTTCATCATGAGAAATGCAGACTTACAGATTTAAAAGCTTATGTTATTGTTATTATTTTTGCATTTATATAAATTCACCTTTAATTCAGAGGAAAGACATAAAAGTTGTTCTCTATTCCATATATAAATTTTAATTCTAAATGGTTCTCTCCCAGCCCCCTTTCCTTTAAACTGCTTTAACTCTGTTTTAAATCAATCTGAATCTGATGACCAATGGAGTAGCAGAGTGTCTAACAAAAATCCATCTGTTCCTCCTATATAGTATTGGAAATATACTCAAAATTACCCCTTTCCTTTAAAAGGCCCAGAAAACAAGAAAAATTTCCTCTTGCATGTGATCTATTTCAAGCAATGTGGATGTACTATCCACATACTTCCACCATCAGGTGTGCATCTTAGCAGTGTGCTGGCTGAATGAGATTTGGCTACAACAGTGTTTTCCAGATATATCTATTAGTGCTAACATTCAGTTGCACTTAAAAAAAATAAAATAAAAATCAAGCTAGAGGCAAAAAGCACCACAGCCTTGCTTCAGAACATGAAGTAAATTCTTTTACCATTCTGACTTGAAACAAGCCCTATAAGCCTGTTTATTCATTTGCTCTTGATCCTTACGTTCCAGCTTCCCGAGCAGCAGCTACATGGTTAAGAACTGATGCTATTAGAATAAACTTCTGGTGGGAAGTGCTAAGAATTCACCCCGCTGCCTACCAATCTATCCAGAAATCTGTTCTCACTCCTACTTCCTCCTGTCTGTTCCTCTCTGAAACAGCAGTAGGGGGGTAGGGAGATTGCCTTTCCTCTACTGGATCACAGTTGTGTACATGAACTATACCAGACCATATGGCAATCTCTTTCAATTTGTACGAGGCAAAACAAGCTCCCTAGCAGCCCAATCTGAAGAGATCCAGATAAGTGAGCTACAGATACCAAGTGCTCACATTTCCACATCCACGCAGACCAGTTCCTAAATTCTGCCCATTGATCAAGGTAACATTTTGCTTCCAGAATTCTTCAAGATGGCAAGACACTTGTCCATATCTACACACACACCATCACACTTTTACATTTACAGCTGACAGTACTGCTGACATTTACAGCGCGCTCCAGGTTTTCTCTCCCTTGTACACAAAACTAGCCGGCTGCCTACATGCAACTTGGAGTAGGTGGAGAAAAACTGAAGACTAGGATGCATAATTCAGCACACAGGAAGGCTGACTTGAGGAAAATTACGTATTAAATGAAAACCAGTGCCTGCTTAACGAGCAACACATGCAGAGGACGATCCTATTCACAAGGAAGTAAAGCTGAAGGGAAAGGTTGAAAGCTGAAAAGAGCCCTCTGTTGCTGCCTGGAACCTGATAGACTGAGGCAGGCTAACCAGAATCACATCAGGATGGATTTTAAACATTTTATTGAACACCAACATGCAAAAATCCAATAAAAAACAACCCTCAGTCACAGGACCTCAGGAGAAATCCCATTACCCATGCTCAACAAGAACGGGTAGGCATCTCACAAGAGCACAACCTTTGCATACATGAAGTTGTATTTAGCTCTTTGGTAAAACGGGCTTATGTGATCAAATACAATGGAATAGGATCTTGCTTATTTCCTTCTCTTGAAAGTTAAGGATAGATTGTTATGGAGACTTGATTTTCAATCTTACAAAGTAATAATTGAATTTTACAACAGTTTTTAGTGTGGCAACCAATTATTTTGAGTAAAACGGTACAAAACTTTGTCTACCTTGCCATATCAAGTTTTCACAAACATTACTTAAATGAACATGCAGGAAGCTGGCTTGCCAGAAAATAACTCCCTCAGCTGGAACTGCACAATTTTTACTTTTTAAATGAAGAGTTGAATTAAACTTGAGGAGTCATTAAGTAATTAAATTTTATTTAAATAACACAGTCTAATTTTCTTACTTTGACTTTACTGTTCAGTATCACGTTCTGAACTTCTTTAATATCTCATAGATAGCTTATTGAGAACAAGAAGCAAATTTGTCATGGGGAGAGGTGAGCAAACCAAAAGCAGCCTAAGGGTAATAGGCAAAAAACCCACACCAAGACAGGTGACTGCCAACTAGCTGAACATACACCTGGAGTCTGTCTAAAATAAAAGTACAGTAAGAACTGAAGCTTGACTACAGCTTGCCATTGCTTCATTTCTTCTTGAGCTTTAATGTTGTACACAATATAGAGACACACACAGGCCTTACGTGGTATGACTGACATCGTTCTGCCTTTAATTTACAGGTGTTAGTACATCTGTAAAGTGTAATCACAGATCTGTGGCACTTGCTATATTAATAAATTTTCTTGTAGCTGATAAGCAGCAATACAATGAAAAGAAGGAACCTTTTTATTTTCTTGGTTCTGCTTCTTGTTATAGTTGTGAATTACTAAGATTAAATCCAAAACCTTAAGGGTTCAAATGCTACTGTTAAAAAGCTTAAGGGTGTTAACTCTCCCTCACTTAAGCATTACATTTAACACTGGCAAGTAGATGTTGAAGATGTCACTAGCCTGTTAAATTTTCAATGTTCAGAAGGTAATTGTTAAAAAAAAAAAGAAAGAAATCTTGAAATTGATGTTTAACAGCAACGAGTTAAAATATTAAGTAGTCTGAAAGTTAAAATTAAAATATTAAAAATGCAGAAGTCCAACAGGGTGATATAGATTTCAAAGCTCACCAAACCTCTTTAGAAACAAGTTTCTCTAATTCACGACACAATAATTTAAGGTTCAGTTAGTGTCAAGCACCATTATTTCTTAAGGGCTTTTCTCAGACAGATTATATGTCAAATAGATTTAACCCCAGAGATGTAACATGATCTTATAATAGTTATGACTAAATTACAAGTTTTAAAGTAGACAGCCATCAAAGTAAGGAGAACAGGCAATCACGGATTCAGGAAATGTACATTCCCCCATAGTCAGCTAATGGCAACCTTAATAGGATGTGATGGATTTTTCTCCACCAGGAGAAAATACTGCCTGCATTTCTGCTCCAACAACCCACGCCAGCTGACTAATGGAGTTATATTTTTGTCTCGCATGAGGATGGTTACTTGCCCATCCTCTAGCAGTTGCAGAATGAAACAGTAACAGCAGCTGCGGGGTGAACAGAAAAGCTGCTCTATTTGGTAGCCGAGATCCGAAGCACAGGCCTTTTCCTCCAACAGTGGAGCTCATTTTCTGTCACAGGGTGACGAAAAGACACGGCGCAGAACAAGACCACTTTTAGGGCTTAAAGTAGCTAACTGAAGGCACTTTTAAAGAGTAAAAAAATAAAATAAAAATCTTCACGGGGAAGTACAGGATTCACAGGAATTAAAAATAGGGTTCTTGGACATCTTGGGCTCCTAAAGCTTAGAAGTTGTTGGAAAGATCCTCATGGATCAAAACATATTTCTTAACAACAACTTTTATCAATATGCTATTAAATGTAAAGACTCTTTAGCTTGGTATAATAATAAGCCTAATCATGAAAGACCCGTCCCAAAGAAAGATTTCTGCCACACTCTCTACTGAATAATCAGCATATGCCTGCACTAGAAACATCTTTTTATGCAAGTATTTGGGCTTCAGTCCTGCAAAAATTTAAATATATCAGTCTGAGTAGACCTACAGATCTCTGTGGAAGTCTACAGAGTTTATCACACACACAAATGCTAACACATATTTATAAGCCTTGCAGGATAATTGCTTTTGGCAGGATATAAATAACACCGCTATAACGTGTTTCAGAATCGTGGTCTCCTGCCTTCAGAAGCAGGAGCTCTGGTGAAGCCTGTCACTCGTTATATACAGAATGGCAGCTGCAGAGCCCACAGAGACATTTAAACTTCTCTTTGCATTTTTTTCAAAAATCTCAGAATAGCGTATGGGCATTCTTTTAAAGTAGCAAGAAAGCTAATGAATAAAGCCTATAAAAATTGCCTAGAAATGCCTTCTTACTAGTGCCATGGATACCACTGGTAGGACTGGAAGCAGTTCTTAGACAAACTATCTATAGCTTCTAAACAGCACATCAATTAGGCAGTGGGGTTTACTAGGTATTTTTCTAGAACCTAATGCACTGGGTGACAGGGCAATAACTCAATACGAGAAACAGTCTTAATAAAGGACTCTAATGTTCACTGTACTATACTTCAATGAAAAAGCTTAAAAAACTGCTACAAGAAGAGCTTTCAAATAGTGAGACAGGCATCTGAAATAATTTTAGAAACCTAATGCTGGTAGTCTGCCTAATTGACTTTTAAATGCATACCTAAAGCTAGGCCTTAGATTTCTCTCCTTGTCAGTCTTTTTCATCTTTTCAGCATTGTCTTCCTGTCTCTTTTGCCTTTCATTTTAACTTCCAATAGGGATAAACTCAAGCAAAGAAAGGGAGGTTTGGTGAGTGCCAATACCACTGAGAATTGCACGCGGAACATCCATCACCTCCCACAGGCAGCGCCGCTCCTGCCAGCCCCAGCTGGGGCTGAGACCTCTGGCATAGGGTCTGGCTCTAAGAAGGGAAGAGGAATTAATATACTTTGTAGACACAGGTAGCTCTTACAGCACATTTACTCATCCTGCCATTTTTCCCCTGCTTCACTCCATTTTTTTCCATGAGGTACCTTCCTTTCTTTAATCCCACCTTGATAAAAATGAGATGGTTTTCTAATGATACATCTTTGAGATTTTACAGCTGAGAAATCATTGTGTGCAGCAAGAACGGCAGTGGTATAATTTACTCTGAGAAACTGCCTAGAAGAAGTTCAACAATACTAATAGCAACAAGGTGGAAAAAAAAAAAAGTAATTTAAAATACTTGGCAGCTATCATAAACCAATACAATTTCACATTTACAGTTTGTACTGCCTTGGCCCAAACAAACAGAAATTCCTTTCATTCAATCAATTTCTATTAAATACATTTTGTTTCAGGTACAAAAATGACAGACCGACCTACGGAACATAGAGATAAATATGGATATATTTAACTTTTAAAAATCTAGAAGCCTTCTTGTTGTACCTCAGACTACATATCTAGTGTGAAGCTGCATCTCAGAAAGTAGGTTAGATCTGACAATAAGCACGTACAGTCTTGGAAACATAATGAGACTGCCCTTCTGATAGCTGAGGTAGAAACAAAGCAGCTTGGAAGCACTCATGAGCCAGCCCTGACTGCCCTGGAGACCAAAGGAGAGGGCGCAAAAGTGCCCTTCCCACTTCAGGGGGTGCTCGTTCAGGGCCAAAGCCCAAGAGCGCCAATACTGCCAATTCCTTCTCCTCCTAGTAGGATATTACTTTACATCAGAAAGCAAGCTGTTGACACTGACATGAACATAAATGCAATGCATTTCCTAACAAAACCTGAATAAGTTTTCCCCTTGTGTAGCTACTGTAAACGCTGCTGTTTTATCTCATCACCTTATTCATGTGGTTCTTGTGAAACAAACTGTTTTGAGAAAAGAAATACCCATGCCGTACACACTGCTCTGCAACAATCCATTTAGATACTAAAATTAATTTCAAGTTCTAATACACAAACATGAACAGAAAACCAAGTGTACCAATAGACTGAAACTGAATGATCTGGCATAGCAATTTCAGCTTACTTCAACTTCCAAATGCCTGAGAACACAACATTTACTGAGAACAGATAAGCCATCTAAAGCTAGACTGCTACTAAAGCAAACGTGAAGTACCACCAGACAACCACAAGGTAAAATTTTCCAACAAGGAATCAAGGAACAAATAATATAATCCATCCTGATGAGGAAATAGATATGCATGGAATTTAACCACGTATAGCGAGTGGGAAAAGTCAGAGAAAGGATGTCAATAAGAATTTTTGTCAGATCCTTTACAGCAATTCTTCTATTTTTATGTAAAGCATTAACAACTTAAAATAACAATGATTTACTGCTATATTTTACTGTTTTGTAATGTCTTTTGAATGCTTCGGGCAAATAGTCTATCTCTGAGGGACTTCAGTATCTCAGATATCAAGTTTCTCGAACATTTTCAAAGGGAGATTTCCAATGTCATTTCTAAGCAATATTAAACCCAGAGAGGAGAAGTTTTAGCTGACCCCTTTGCAGCTTTAAGGTAGTTCTGACCATCATCATCTTTGTCACAAAAACTTCCCCAAACTGTTTCAAACCACAGATCTGCTTTACCATTAAAAAGCAAACAAGTGAGCAGTTAAGTTCAGTGGATTTCAAATAAATCTACTCCCACTCTCTCTCATTAACTAATCTCAACTGTAAATTTGCTTTAGATGCTTTAAGAGGTGGCTATTAACTACATAGAGGCAAAGTTATTTTGTGTGTCAAAATGACAGCACCAGTGCTGTTTGTTCAGTGAAAACTAGATTTGTCAGTGTTGGTGAAACGCTGGGTATTAATGGAATTCTTTTTATTTCTATTTTAAAGGGCTTGTGTACTTACGTAACTTTACCTTATATTGAAATACTTCACAGGTTGACAGAAAGGATTAAAAAAAAAAAAAACCTTCTGAAGAGCTAAGTATTTCAAATTCTGTAAATAGTCTATCAAAACCCAATAAAACATACCCACCTCTAGCACCTATCAGTCATACAACTACAAAACTTACACTACAATACTTACAACTACAATACTATTTGGGAAAGGCTTTTAAAAAGAAGTTCAGATTAACACCTCTTAATACAAAACCAAAAAACTACACATCATAATTATGCAGATTTGCTTGTGAATACCCCTCTTCTGCATAGCTGGAATATCAACTTCCAGACTTTCAGAACTACACACAGATAACTTCATGCACTCTCAAATGCTACCATGAACACTAAATTCAGCTCATCTCCTGTGGATCTTGGAACCTCACTCAGTAGTAGCCTCAACAACTAGATTTGTGAAGTGCCACTGCAAGGCTATGGATTGAAATTAATAAACCATACCCAAAATATTTTCATTTGTGAAGAAAATGGTATGTAATGGAGTTCACAAGACTGGAGATTAATGAACAGAAGTTTTATCATTAGGGAAAAAAAAAAAAAGATACAGAGGTAATATGTAATCTGCCTACTTCCACTGACACAGTACAATTTCTGATCATGCTCTCTGTGGAGACTGAAGGCATACAAATACTACCTGCCAACTTTAACCTTGAGAAGTATCAATCTGAACTTCCTGAGATGTACTGAAGTAATGCACCAAGAAAAGGTTAGACTAAGAGAACTTGCTACTTTTAGACTAGCACTGTTATTGCCAAAGGATATATTCCAAAGAAGCATTCTCTGACAAAACATATGGCAGAGGAAAGCAGAAAGTCTTTTGAAGAACATCATTTTCCCATGTAAATAAAGACAACAAAATTTGCATCCTAACAGAAAATATGATACAAACTGATTTTCCTAGTCAATGATAAAAGCTTGAATGGCACCTTTCAATTTAACTGTTAAGATTACATTTTTTTTAGAATAAAATATACCTTTTTGATAATACAGGAAAATAAGGGAGCATACAAAAAGATGTCCTCTCAAACACACCCTAGATCATAGATGCTCATGCTAGAACTGGGAAATGACAGTCATGCTTTCTCCACTGTAAATATAATTGAGACGAAGAAAAAAAGTAGAAAGCAGGTCATGTTACGATAGGGCTACACTCAGTGCAGATACCATGAAATCTGCACTCTTCCAAAGATGCTACATTTACCTTTGATAAATTTCAAATATTTTGTACACTGCCAAAAAGTAAACCTTCAACTTCACAAAAAGTAAAGGCATGTATAAACAATCCTCCCCTAAAATGCTCGGATACCACTGGAGGCACTGACTGGCATCTCAGCTGCTTGCTGGTTTCTTTTCTGGCTTTGGTGTCCAAGACAACATATGGGCTTCAGAAGGTGAAGATAACTAACTCTTGAAGTTACGAGCAGCTGAAAAATGTGATTGATTTAAGCTGTAGTGACTTTCACTATTATTTCAATCCTCCTTTAAATTAGCAAACAAGAAAATTATAATCATCCTTGACATATATACTCTATTTTCCTAATGAAAGGCTTACTAGCACTGTTTGGCAACCATTTGGTAGCGAGATTGGTAACCTAAATATACTGATCTGTCCCAGGATGTAACCTTGCAATATTTTTTTTTTTTTTAGTAATGTTTACTAAAGAAGGTGTATTGCCTCCTTGTGTTTTTGTACTTTTGTACAATATATTTAAATTCTTAATTTTTTTACTTTAGGGTGGAAAACGGTGAATTACTGTTTTGTATCCTGGACACTGAATCTTGAGAATTAAGTTAAACTGACTTGAATCACAGATGTGTGCTATTATTATTCAGATTACGTTATTGTTGTCCCAGACCAGCAATGTTTCTCAACTTTGAATTATCTAAAACAAAACCAGCACTTCCTAAGGAGACAACCACTAAGAAAACTTGGTTTAACACTCAGACTGTGGTTTTGTTCATCTTATCTGGCAATTTCTACACTTCAGCAAATGCAAGATAATAAAGAGCATAATGATTTAGAGCAATATTTCATTTTTATAAGCAATTAAATATTTCTTCAGAATGATTTAAGAGTATTCAGCTCCCACCCCAAATATTGCTGTCACTGCCTGAGAAACAAACAGGGAAGCAACCTTAGAAAATAGTTGGTCAAAATCACTCTGGCCCTTGAGAAATGACACCCCTTCCTTCCTTTGACAGGTGGAAGTTACATAGGATCTCTCTTGTAACTTCTCTACTGAAATAAGCTCTTCCTGAAGCACATGGCAGAGATTTGGATCATCGTGCCTTATGTGGGATGGTATGTCGATCAAAGCTCATTGTTCGCACCCACAAGTTGGAAGGAGCACAAAGACCAAACATTACTTTAAAGCTTTTACTTCCCCTTTTATCTTCAGTGGCGAGGATCAAGCTCATGCAGCACAGATATGCGAAAAGACAAAAAAGCCAATCCTGTACCTCCCAGCAATTGCTCACGCCTAAAATCCAGCTGAAACAATAACAGATTCAGTAAGCTTCTTTCTAGTTATTCCAGTAGTTTAATCTATAGATTTTGTTCAGAAGCGAGGCTACAAACAATTCTATACACACAACTCATAGCCTGTGGGAAGCATTTTATCTTTCTACAAAGGAAACACATGTTTTTATTTGGGTTCTGTTTGTGCTGTCCCAGAGCATCCAAGGAAAAACAAAAAACAAAACAACCATACCACTTCAAAACCCAGAAAGTATGCCACTTTTAGGAGGAAATGAAAACAAAACCCAAGGAACAACAACAACCCCATACCCACAAATAACAAAACGTCTAAGGCAAAACAAAAACTAAATAAGAAAACCACCCGAACTAGAGTTTGAATAGGTGTAGCATAGAAGGAAAGGCCTGAAGAGAAGAACCTGAAAAGCTCCTCTCCTCAGGTAACTGAGCATATCAGCTTTCCCCTAGTTAACCACAACTTAATTCAGAAAGAGAATGAAAGCACACCAACAGGAAATAACACTGTACTGAACTACTACTAAATTCATGTCTTACTCTGGAATAACTTCCTTTACTAGACCTGTTCTTTATCCAGATCTGGAGTAATAAACGAAGAGTTCACATTTTCTGCCTTGCTTCAGGGGGATAAACGTGGACACATTCTCCCTTTGCAGGACTAGGCGGCCGTAGGAGAGAAATCAAGGTAGCAAACTCCTGCTCTGGAAACCAAAGGAGCTCATGGAAAACCAAACCTGCACACGCACTGGTGACAAACGTACCAGCAACACACATGCACAAGCCTGTTGGCGCTTCAACCCCTGCAGAGCACCCTAAGCTCATGACACAAGGTGCTTAAAAGCGTGCAGTAAAGCAACACGGCTTGAGCTTCTGACCTTGTTCTGAAGCGGTCCCCTCCGCCCCACAGAGGCTCTGTAGGCCAAGCAGTGCCCTCTCTCCCTGCGAGACCCAGGCAGGTCCCATAGCAGGCCCCAGGGAGACGCTGGGCCGCTTTCTGCAGGCCCTCCATTACCTGACGCAGGGCTGCCGACGTGCACGATGCTTCCCCATTGCCATGGAAACAAAGTGCGTACATCTTAAGGTGCTACGGGGGCTCTGGGAAAGGATGCTTCAAGCTGCACGCAGCTAAGACAACGGGAGATATTTTGAGCTGGAGCCACTCGTTTGCACGGATACAGAGAGCACATGGGTAGCATGCTAGGGATCAGCCCAGCGCCGATGGGGTAGTGTCTGTGGGTGCCCCTGCAGCATGTGTGCCCATACGTGTCAGCAGACTAACTGGCACCATGACTAACACACAAGGCATACATAGCTGCTGGTGTCATGACTTCTGCTAGCAGATGTCATTACTGCCTTGGAAGAAGTAAAGCAGAAGGTAAGTTCAACATAACATATTACTCCCTCAAATAACTTCTCATAGAGAGCGTTTCCAAACTGAGGGGAAAAAAAAAAAAACATACCAAACCAACAAAACCAAGAGAAACACATCTTTCAGATAAGGATTAAGAAAATCACTCTAGCAAAAGGGATACAAGAAACAGGCAACAAGTCTGGATGGAATTACAGTAATATTACCAACATCTGAAATACTCCCATTGCTCAAATGTGAAGATTAAAGACTAAAACCAGATGAAACTGGAGAAACAACCTAACAAAAAAAATCTAACAAGCCTGTTAGAGGAACACTGCTTTACTTCTCATTAGTAGTAGTTACGAACTTTGCACCCTTATTAGGATGCAGTCCTCAATGACAGAACCACCTGTGCTCAGTCACAAGGTGCTGCCCTCATTCCTGGTACAGGATGAGCAACAAGCGAGGCAAGGAGCTGAAAAAAGGGAAAATGGGTGTTCATAGTATGAAGGCTTGAGAGCAGAACCCAGGCCATGTGATTACAGTGCTGTCTCTGTCTCATTATCAAAATCATCAAAATTCATACCCCTTGGCCACATGGATTATAAGTGCACAATTTCTGCTCTGAAGCTTGGAAATTCTCAAGCATTTCATTTTACAACTTTGCATTCTCTCAGCACACCCATTATATAATACTGGAACCAGTAATCAAGAAACTTCTACTTTTTTTTTTTAATTTTGCAAGACTGAAGACAGATTATTTCTTTCCATGACATCCACAGCACAGATCAGCAGCACTCAAACTACAAATGATACTTGTAATGAGATAGATAATTGCCCCTGAAGAGGGGCACAAAATAGCACAAAACGTGCTATTGTAAAATTTACCCTACAAAACAAGTTCCAATTTTTCTTATTCTTAAAGGGAGTACAGACCAGGGATTAGCAACAGGAAGTAGAGTTCAAAAACATAGAAATTTGGTATATAAGTCAGCCACTCACCTAGAAAACAAACAAGCAAACAAACAGATTTTCCTATTTTAGAGGCATGGGACCCAACTCTCACTCATGAATTAGTCTCTTTACACCTTTCAAAACCACATTCCTCTTCCAAGCTCAGCATATATTGACCTTGATCGCAGGCTTCACATTATGGAGTGCTGTACTGGGAGCCAGAGCAAGCATGCCATGCTCAGGAACAGAAGTACTTGAGGGCACCAAGGACTTCATCACGTCTGAGAGGCTGACAAGTTTCGAGGAAGCTACATAAAAAATCCTACATCAGAGCAGTCTCTGTACTCCCACCTTTCACTACCCTTATTTAATCTTTTCAAAAGGTTAAAGAGAGAAGTCACTTCTGCCCTCAAGGTTTATACCACTTCACCAAAACAGTTCTGCAGTTTCTGAAAGAAAAATAATTGCAGACAGGAGCCTCCACCGACAGCTCTCTCTTGCCAATTCTGCTTTTAATTAGGCTAGACAATCAGTTTCAGTGGCAATTTTTAATAAACTGCACCCTAGTTTTCAGTATCTGTTTTATTAATGAAATTCCTGATACTTCTTGTCATTAGACTCATTTATGGACAGCATGTGACTTCACTAAAATTGAAATCACTCAGTTTCATTTTTGCTTTGACAGACTTCTGTCAGTGTCGCAACCTGCCAGTGCAAGTCAAAGAAAGAGAGCATTTGGCAACAGTGGTGAGACCTTCTTGGGGAAGATCTAGATATTTTAGTAGTGTGTTTTTCTGGATTTTTTATTATTATTATTATATTTTAAGAAAAAAAGGACAGCTCTTTCCATAGACTTTAAGGAAGCCTGCTCTCACAAACCAGTCAAGTGAAATGGCTCACATCATGTCTGTAAGGCTCCTGAGCAGGTGAAGTGTTTGACTCGTAGTAGAAGCATGAAACTTCCTTACCCAACAGAAGTATCCCATGCAACAGTGATCATATTTTTCAACCACAAGAATCTAGGGGGGGGGGGGGAATAACTTACCACCTCGTTTTTTAACATGGTTTAGATGTTTTGGTGGCATACATCTGGGCAATTCTCACGCAGCACATATTAGAAAAGTATTTCCTTATGCTCTGTTCTGCATTGCTGTTACCAAACTTGTGTTCATATACATGGCATGTTTTCCCTGTTTGAAGTATTTACTATCACACGATAGCGAATTATTGGAGAGAAAAATGCATGTGAGCTCCTTACATAGATGCACTTATCATGATTGCACTGGGATTTTATTGTTTGCCCACTTTAAGTTGGAGCAGCGGGAATTATGGACTACAACAGTGTGCAACAAGTCTGCTATTATTTAATTAGAGGAACATTTATAATCAATTTCAGTACTCAAAACACTTAAATGCATATTTTCTGTCCCTCAGCATATCTAAAAAATTGTTGTTTGCTTTTTAAAAAAATATTTGTCACAAATAGAAGAATGGTGAATATAACACAGAATATAAAAAAGTTTTCTCAACAAACTTACACAAGAAATATCAGCATGAGCATTATGAAAAAGATAAGCTGGAAAAGAAGTGCAAACATACACATAAAATGTCTGCTCAGTTCTTACACGTAGGTGCTGTTCAAAACTGCTATAGTTTTAGAGACTGAGTTCTATAACAGATACTATTCAAAGAGGAGGAGAAATATACCATGTTTACTGTGGTACTATATGCCATAAAATATGTTACCATATAGGACATGATACTGCATGATTTATGAAAAAAGCCCATCGAGTAGTGCCAACCAACAGATTTTATGAAATCATATTTTAATCATCAGCAGACGACGTATTCTCTTACCAAGAATAAGAAGAGTAAATTTAAAAAAAAATCATGGATTGCCTTACGTCTAGAAATACTGGTTAATACAACATAACAAAGCACACGGTTCTCTTCCTTCCTTTAAGAAGTATTGCTGAAGATTATTTCTGCTGACTACCAAGGCTGGGTGGAAAACACCCCTAACAAGGTATCAAAGCAGAGAAAAGTGTTGCAAATATGTGGTACAAGTATTCCAAAAAAAAATTCAATACTTCTATACAGTACAAACATTTCCACCAATCATTAAATATTTTGCAACTAGAAGAGCTTTCAGATAGAGTAACAAGTATTTTCAAGGGAAAGAAGGAATAGATTTTGAGGAACCATAATAGATCCATTCAATTTTTGTTTACAACCAACTCCAGCAGTTCAGTAGCTGTGCAAACTATGCTAGTTAAAATCTGTTTGCTTAAATACTGAACATGTGAACAGAGAATAAAAAGACAAAGATTGCTCATTTTTAAAACACCCATAAAGAAACAGGAAACCTCAACAACATGGCAACCCCCAGCAAGCTCTCTGCGTCCTTTAAGGAAACTGCAACCCATTCCATCAGGAGAGAACAGTAAGAGGGAGAAAGCAAACATTTAAGAATTAGAAAATAGTTTAAGACAATGTATGTTGTAAACCACATCATAGTTTTGTTGTTTTGTTTCATTTTTATATCAGAATCAGAGTGATAAAAACCCAAACTGACAAAATTATTTCAGTTGTTTCCTTTTTCAACCTGCATCAGTATTCTGAGTAGTATTTTTTGTTTCTGGTGTTTGTCATATCCCATCAAGTCATCACCAATGCACATGATTTTCCCAAATATTCACAAGAATGGCTAAACAAATAAACAAACAAGAAAAATGCCAGTGTTTAGCCTAAAAACACTGGAAATGCCCTCAGCTTTAATCCCGTGACTTCTGATCCTGTCAAGATACATTCCTTTCAAGAAATGTCTTTACTTTTGAAGTATACACTGATGCCGTCACCGCCATTTTAATAGTTCAGGCACATTAGATTTTAAACAAACAAACAGGGAAAGATGTGTTATTTCAAAATTCAAATATTATTACAGGCTCCAGTTATACTGAAACAGACAGAAAACATATTTTATGCAGTACCACAATAATCAAGTAATGTTGCTAAGTCGAACCTTTTAAAAAAAAAATAAACTCTAGGCTTCCAGATTATGTAATATGTAAATTCAGTTTCACCTTCAGAATAGCACTGCGTAGCATAAAGCCAAAGAGACAGCAAGAAGCCATTCAAAAAACTGGAAAAGCCTCCCAGGGACTCTAAATGAAGAGCCATCCCCACAAAAGAAAATATATCTGAATTGCAATGATTTCATCATATAACTGAGTGGTTTAGAAGACACTTTCCCCCAAACAAACATTAAAAAAAAAAAAAAAAAAAAACACCAAAAATTCCTTATATTAAGGGATGAAGAAATCTGAAGCCTGTATATGCCCTCAGCAGCAGAAATAATATTAGCCTGCTGAAACATGTTAAAATCCTTTCAGAACTAATAAAAACAAGCTAGATGGCTTCTCTGTCTTGGATATGATCTCATGCTCATCTTTCAGCCATTTGGGCTTGGGCTACGAGGAATTCTGAAGCCTATACGAAGCATAAACAGTGCCTTCATTAATATTCAAGCAAGATACATGAATAGGACAAGAATTTTATTTCAAGTCAACACGTGAGGCTGTTTAGACCATCATAACCTAGAGGTTGTTAAGCGCACAGCATTAGTGTATACTCAGTGTTTCTTTGATTTATCTTCTCCAGAACTAAATTATCTAGGAAAATAAGCATGAGGTTACCTATAACAGAGGAGCAGAACGATTCACATATGACAGCCTGAATCTACACAAACGCAGTACATAAAAACCCCTCAAGATCCAATTCAACAGCACAGGCATTCCCTCAGAAAGAGAAGGGGCCACCTGCACCCCAGAGGAAAGCCAACAAGCAGTGCTCCTACTTTTCAATGGAGCAATTCAGACTCCATCTTAATCCTGTCATCATTCATCCCTACTGAACAGGCCCTACATAACGTAACATTTCTTCTGTTTTACCCAACACTGAAGCCCAGCAGCATTTCCAGACACCAATAAAATCTGCCATCAAATTAGGAATTGAGTACAGTGCCTACTGATCTGCTTACTTTGATATTATGATGTTAAGTTGCAAAAACAGTAGATTGACCCACAAGGCCACACATCCTACTAATTCCTTCATTTAAAAACTAATGGCATCTGTGAACACCACATTGTGTTCACACTGACCACGCTGGTCACAGAACATCACCAAGGGAAAAGAAATAAGTACAGAAAGGTATCTGGAAAGGTATAGATGTTAGTTATCTGAGAGTACTTCTAACTGACAAATACAATGAACTCTTTAAAAGAACAATCAAAAAATCACCACGAAGAAGATTCAACCATAGCCATCAGAATTTTATACAGCTGCCTTCCATGTGCTCACAGCCAACAAGAAACCAAACAGTCCTTACTGCAGCTTTTTAATTAATCTTTCCCACCACACATTACAGCTTAAAAGACATTGAGAATTTAATAGTATTAACTGAGGTCAATTTCTAGACACCACAAATCTTTGTCTCGCTCCATGAAGCAAAGTTTTATAAACAAAGAATAATGCTCAATTACCAGAATATTCCTGGTAGCCACAATGACACGAGTGTGTTGCAAAGTACCCGTATTCACCCTTGCATGCTGAGAGATTTGTTAATGAAATCAAGGCCACTGATGATATCAATTATACCGATACAATTAAACACAGTGAACTTTCAATATACCATGTATTTCAATTGGTAGATCTGCCCTATTTTCACAAAGGATTTATTTGGAGCTTCAGTCACATTTCTCCTCCATTTACAGTGGCAGTCTGTGCTACGTGCAAAATCAACCAAAGAGGAACGATGACTCTGGCCTTGCCAGAAATGCTGTCAAAACAGCAAAGGAAACAGAGAAATATTTTTTTTCCTCTCCAGTTAGAGCTGCTTTTGATATTCTAAGAACTGAAGTAAAAATATCTGTTCTGTGAGAAAAAGCCCTGCTGTCGATAATGCATTGTTAGGTTATATACATTTAGCCGTACAGCAACACTGGATTAACTCAAACTAAATGCTGCATGTAAGCTTTCTTTTCTCATTTTAAATAAAGATCAGTAACCTTTCAGGTATTCTCCTAGCTCTCAATAATGGCAAAGCCTCCTCCACTCCACAAGTGTATAATTAAGGATCACCTCAGTATAATTTGTTAAGATAATGGAAGTGCATACACAAGCAATGAACATCACCATTTTAACACTGGCAACCGCAGAACAGTTGCATCAAACCATTGCACTGCCTGCCATAGTGATCCTTCATTGCTGAATTACATTCAAATATTTTTTAAAGGAACAACTCATTATATTTAAAGCCAAAGTTAGTATTTTGACCTCTGGATAGCTTATGCCACGCTAAAAACATCTCTTTGTAATCCTGGTATTTTAGAGGCGCTTTCTGTGAAGGTTTAGGTTCAGGAGAAGCGCTGACACCTGATCTGCCATCACATTCTCAGAGTAAACAGCCCACGACGGGCGGCATTGCCGATCGCTACCAACGTAGCAGTCTCCAGCGTCGCCTGCATTTCTTCCAGGCAACATTTGCAGCCGCCTCGTTAGGTGTGCCTGCCTGCCTTCCACGCTGCGCTGCTCCCATGCAGACACGAGTTAGCAGAGCTCAGTCAAGAGCAAACGACCAAAACCGGTTCAAAAAACGGCTCGGAAGCCCGTCCCTACACCGAGGTCGGTTTTCACTGTTCCACGTTTGGGTGGCGCTGCCGGAGGGGGAGGCCCGGGGGACTCCAAGCAGAGCTCCTCGGGGCCGGGCGGTCCAGGGAGGTAAATGCGTCGCGGGGGCATTTACCGAGGCAGCCCTCCCTCGGACAACAGGGGCAGGGGGCAGCCCCTGGCGGCCCTCCCCAGCCCCTCACGGCTGCGAGCTGTCCGTCCGTTCATCCGTCCGCCCGCTCGGGCCGGGCCGTGAGCCCGCTGGGCGCCGGCACTGCGGCGCGCTGTGAATGGGCAGCCAGGTATTTTATGAATGGAGCGGGTCACGTGCTCGCGGCACCTCCCCGAGCTGCGCTTTCCCACAGCACCGCGTCAACGGGCGCCGAGCGGCAGCGCCGCGGGGCCCGGCGAGCCCCCGGCCCCGGCCGCCCGCTGCCCGCCCGCCCGCTGCTCCTCGGCACGGCGGGCCTGCCCCGCACGCCTCGCGGGGAGCCCTTGGCTGCAGGTCGCCGGTGCCGCCGCTCTTTTTTTTTCCTCCCATTATTTTTTATTATTTTTTTTTTTATGAATGGAGATTGTGGTATGCAAATGAGAGCGATTCACAAAAAAGAAAACATGGCGGCGGCGGCGGCTCCAGCGCCGGCCCCGCTGACACCGCAGCGGCGCGGCCCGCATCGCATCGCCTCGCTTCGCCAACCCGGCCCCGACCCCAAAAGCAACCCCAAAAGCAACCCGAACCCCAGCCCTACCGGGACCCGGGGCGCGCCCGCGGACATCGCCGCCCCCGCGCCGGGTGGGAGGGGGGGGGGGACGGGATGTGGGGGTGCGGCCGGGGGGCGCCCCTCGGGCCCGACCCCGCGGCAGGGAGCGGCTCCCCCCGGCCCGCGACCGGGCGCTGCCCCGCACCATTCATAACGAGAGGGCCGCCCCGCGCAGCTCCGCCGGGCAGCGAGCAGCCAGGCACCTCAACTTTCTTCTAATAATCATAAAACAAAAGTTTCAAAATACCTTCTGCTTGTTTTTCACGGCCACAAGCAACTCCCGTGTTTTCTGACAAATGTTTCTCCCCTCCTACCCCCGTATTTATTTTTTCTAAAGCCATTACATGCACTGGGCTACAGCCGCACACATACACATTCTCCTCTGGATTTCCTCCAGACCAGTCACGTTAAAAATATTAAGAGATCCTTGAACTGTCCCCTTCCTCTTTTAAAAATAAGAAGTCCCAAGTGCTCATTAAAAAAAAAAAAAAAAAAAAAAAAAAAAAGAAAAAGAAAAAGGAAAAAGAAAAAAGCAGGGCTTTAGGGTAGGTTTAAGCTGTATTTACACTGCCTGACTCATCCAATTAAAATTCAGGAGCAGTTTCCTGCAGGATGAAGCTCCCACACACTAGTTTCCATGCGAAATGTCTACGAGCAGTGGGCTGCTAGTGGGGCCGGGCCGTGCCCGCACGTCCTCGGGCGCTGAGAGCCCCCCGCCCGCAGCCTCCTTACCTGCGCCGGCCCTCTCCCCCTTCACCGAAGCCCGCTTTTTGGGCACCCCCACCGCACCGGGCTCCTTCACAAAGGGCAGCCTCGGGGCTTCCACCTCCGCCAGCGAAATGCGCAGTGTGGACACGGCCACGCGTGAACGCGCACGGCCAGACACACAGACATACAGACAGACCCACGGCCACCCGGACACGCGCGGCGCGGGGCTTACTCGTTGTTAGAAGCCGCCGTCTCTTCGCTCATTTTCTCCTCACCGTGATCCGAGGCGGAGCCGGAGCAGCACCGAGGCGGCCAGGGCGCAGCAAGAACTCACCAGAAACTTCACCATTGTTACCCCCCCGGTCCGCCCTCCCCGGCGAGGGCCAGAGCCGCGGCCCGAGGCGAGGGACGGAGACCTCGATCCAGAAGAAGCCCCAAATCCCGCTGTCGGGCGCCGGAGCGGATCCCCCCCGCTCGCCGGGGCCGGTGCAGACGGCGCTGGGTAGAGCCCACCCCGGCTAGAGGGGCGCGGAGCGGCGGCGCCGAGGCAGGGCTGCCCGCCGCCAGAGGCTGCACCGCGCCGTCCTCCCGCTGCGGCTCATCTCCCGCTGCAGCCTCCTTCGCTGCCCCCCCTCTTCCTCCTCCTCCTCCTCCTCCTCCTCCCGGCGGCGGTGCCGCCTCCCGCGCCCCGCCGGGGCACAAATTCCTCCGGACGTCGGCGCCGCCGCGGGCCGGGGGAAGGGAAGGGAGGGGAAGAGGAGAGGAGAGGAGGGAGGGGAAGGGAGGAAGGGAAGGGGCCGAGCGGCGGGGCCCGGCACTGCCGCCCCCCTCGGAAGCGAGGCCGGGCGCTGCGGAGGGAGGGAGCGGAGCCGGCCCCGCCGAGAAGGCTGGCGGCGGGGGGAGGGAGGCGATTTAAG